>NC_058134.1:230903758-230938018 GCF_016433145.1 Gracilinanus agilis | reverse complement strand
GGGGGGGCGTTGGGTGGGGGCGGGGATCTGGGGTGGGGCAGGGAGGGATTTGGGGGAGGCGGGGAGCTGGGTAAGGAAGGCGGGGAGATGTAGGTGGCTCTAATTCTCTCGCACCGGAGAACAGGTTGAGACGGAAAGGATGCTGCTTCGCTTTCCTAGAGCCGAACCCAGTAGGCTGCCAGGGTAGGGAGGCATTGTGTAGCCAGGGGCAGGTGTCTTCCAGCCAGGTCTGTCCGGAATCGGGGGGTTGGGCGAAGGGGAGGAAGGGAGGGGGAAGTGAAAAGAGGAGGAGACGGAGGAAAGGGGAAGAGGGGATAATCTTAGGATTCGGGGCAAGGAGCCTTTCTCCAGTCCTCTTGGGAGGCAATTTAACTGTGTGAGGACAGGAATCGTCCTTCTTTGCCCGTTTGGGTGCTGCCAGGGCTCCTGCTAGAGCTCTGGTCCATAAGAATACTGAGGAGCCTCCTTCAGCATGACTATGGAGTTGGGGATGGGGATGGAAATGGGGATAGGAATGGGAATGGAGATGGGAGATGGGGTTTAGGGATGGGGACTGGGATAGGAATGGGGATGAAAGCGAAGAAGAGGATAGGGATGTAGTGAAGATGGGGATGGGGATAAAGGTGAAGTTGGAAGTGGGGATAGAGATCTGGATGAAGATGGAGATGGAGATGAAAGTTAATATTTTTCTTCCAACAGTATTCAGGCAATCAGATCAGTGACTTCTCCCAGTCACTCTGACTCTCTGAGGTGGAATGTGCGCTCTATCCACGCCTGGTCTTAAAATTCCTAGTTTCATAAACTCAGTTCAAGCATCCCTCCTGCATTATCATCATTCTACAGATGCTAGAACCTGCTGCCCATAACCAATTACCTGGTTTTTACTTTGTATGTATTTATATGTGCATATGTTTTCTTGGTAGAATGTAAGCTTCTTGAGGACAGGGATTATTTTGTTTGTCTTTGTATTCTTAGGACCTATCACAGTGCCTGGGACATAGTAAGAGTTTAATAGATGCTTCTTGAATGCTGGACTGAACTGAGGTATGGATTCCTGGTCAAATCGTGATTTTCTGTCCTTCCTTTGTCATTGGCCACAGTTTGAGATCATCAAGTAGCCCTGGTTTAGTTTTGTTTGCATATCTACTAAAAAAAATAAATCTCTGCCAGGAGACTCACTGAATATTCTCCTACATTAACCTATAGTATAATACAGCCAACAGACATACTTGCTTTTCCATCAACTGCATTGTGTAAGACAATGAGCATGTTTTAGATAAGGAGTGAGAAGTTCAAGATTCTAGTCCTAGCTCCACTACTGCCACTAAATGCATGATTTGGGGCATTTACCTTGTCTCTCTGACCTCTGTTTCCTCATTGGTAAAATAAAAATAGTATAATCATAGCTAGAAGAAACCTGAAAAGTTATTTGGGCCATCTTCCTCTTATTACAAAAAAGGAAATAGAACCAAGGAAGATGAGTGACTTGACCAAGGTCACACATTTATCACTTGGCACAGTTATTATTCAATCGAAATCTTTTTATTCCAGTCCTATCATCTGACCCCTTCAACTTACATCTTCTCTCTAACCACCAAATTGTTTCAAGCCCTTATCACTCCTCCTTCCTAGACTATTACAACTACCTCCTAATTGGTCTTCCTGCCTCAAGTGTCTCACCACTCTAATCCATCCTACATCCTGTTCCCAAGATCATTTTCTGCATGCACTCCATACTTAAGAAACTCAAGAGGCTCCCTGTTATCTCTAAGACATAACATCAACTCTGTTTAGCTTTTGAAGCCCTTTCACAGCCTTGCCTAACCTATCTGTCCAACCTCACTGTATATTACTCCCTCTCCCACACACCACTATGTGATCTGGTTATATTAGCCTTCTCTCTGTTCTTCACGTATAACACCCCATGCTCTGTGTCCTCCATTCTTTAGCATTGACCATTCTCCACATCTGAAATGCATTTCCTCCCTGCCCATCTACCCTTCCACTCCCACCCCCACTTCATAGAATCCTTCTCTTCCATCTAGATGAAACCGGGGCATCACCTAAACAAAGAAGCCTTTCCTGATTCTCCACACTCCATAGTGTTTTACTAATCTTTCATCTCTTCTGTATTTATACTGTATAATTTATATCCACATAAGCCCTCTGTTGATAGAATGTTAGCTCCTTAAGAGGATTGTTTCATAATTTGTCTTTGTATCCCTAGTGCCTAGCATAGTGCCAGCATATAATGAGTATTTAATAAATGCTAGCTAATTTGAATGATTGACTGCCATTGCATCAAGCTGCCCTGACTGCCTCAGAGAGCTGTAAAGGGGAACAAGAACATGATATTACCAAGTATGTGAAAGATTTTGAAAACTGTAAAACCTAAGTATATGATTATGGAAGACCATGAAGGATAAGCAAAATAATTTATTATCATCTACAAGCCATCCCCCAATTGACAAAGGGTCAAAGGATATGAACAAGCAATTTTCAAATGAAGAAGTCAAAGTCATCAATAATATTAAAAAATGTTCTAAGTCCCTCTTGATTAGAGAAATGCACATTAAAATAAAATGGAGGTACCACCTCACTCCTATCAGATTGGCCAATAAGACAGTAAAGGAAAGTGATAAATGTTGAAGGAGATATAGCAAAAATTGGGACACTATTTTGTGTCCCCAATAACTATTGCACTGTTAGTGGGGTTGTGAACTAATCCAGTCAATCTGGAGAGCAATTTGGAACTGTGCCCAAAGTAAGCACACCTTTTGATCCTGCAATACCACTGCTGGGACTATGTTCCAAAGAGATCATTTAAATTATGCAAATAATTGTTCGAATAAATAAAATTGTTCAAAAATATTTGTAGCAACTCTTTGTGGTGGCAAAGAATTGGAAACTGAAGGGATATTCGTCAATTGGGGAATGGCTGAACAAATTGTGGTATATGTTGAGGATGGAATTCTTTGTGCTGTAAGAAATGATGAGCGAGATGATTTCAGAAAGAGCTGGAAAGACTTATGTGAACTGATGCAGAGTGAAATAAGCAGAACTGGGGGAACATGGTACACAGTAACAGCAATATCGTATAACGATCAACTGTGAAAACTTGGCTACTCTCAACAATGCAACAATCTGGGACAATTCTGAAGGCCTTATTTTGGGGAATGCTATCTACCTCCAGAGAAAGAACTATTGGAGTCATCTTTCACATCAGTGTATTTACAGTTTTATTATTGGAGGGATTGGGGTTTTATATGAGAGTGCTCTTACAGCAATGACCAATTGGAAGTGTGTTTTGCATAATAATACATGTAAGGTCCAGATCAAATTGCTTCCCATCTCTGGGAGGGGGGAGGGCAGGGAGGGAAGGAGACAATTTGGATCTTCTAAGTTTGGAAGATATATGTTAAAAATTATCATTAGGTGTAATTGGAAAAATAAAATACTTTTGAGCTAATAAATAAACTTATCATCAGCCAGTGTTGTTGAAGCATCATCTGAGAGAGATGGCGTGATACTAAGCAGTGTGGTATATATTAGCACTTTAAGGTTTTTGAGAAGTTTTTCTTACAACCTGGTGACCTAAGTATCATATTGTTGTTCCCATTTTATAGATGAGGAGATGGAGAGTCTAAAGAGATTTAATGGCTTGCCAAAGATCACATAGGGGTAAATAAACACCACTGGAATTTGAACACAGCTCCTCTGACTGAGTGCTCTTTGTGCCACACTGCCCATCACCATGCCATTTCCCTTGGTGGATGCTTCAAGAAATTCATTCTTTGTACTTAATCCCCAGCTTCTAGTACCATTGTTACCATGTTATCATGATGCTTGTGCATAGTTGAGACATAGATGTAATTCTTGCTATTGGGGTAGTTCAGATTTTTAAACTCATTGAGGTTTCCAGCTATGAAGCCCGGTTCCTGTATAATTGTGGTTGGCATTTATATATTGCTTTATATAATTTATTGCAGCCGAGCCTCACAACAGCCTTGTTGGTATTATTATCCCCATTTTACAGATATGAAAACTGAGATTTACAAGTCAAATGAAATGCCCACAGGCACACAACTAGGAAATGTCCGAATGGCATTTCTCCTGATTCTAGGCTTTATATACTCTCTGTAACACCTATCAACAACTTTTTTGCCCTTTGTGCATAATACAGGCTTACTCAGCATAATTTCCTAAAACTATGGTATGAAAATGTAAGATAAGGATAAGAATAGGAATGAACTCCTGACATATCTCAGCTCCCTTTCATGCACTGACTTCACCGATTAGAATGTAAGCTCCTTCAGGGCAGGGATGGTCTTTCTTCTTGCTTATATCTGTATCCCCAGCATTTAATTCCAATGTCTGGCATGTAATAAGCACTTAATAAATGCTTGTCTAGTGACTGATTTCTTTGGGACAGGAAATCTCTAAATGAGGAAACTCTTGATAGAGTGCAGATTGGTACCTTCCCTTCAATTTATAATATATTTCAGAGTTAACTGGAGCACAAAGAAGTCAGGTGCCTTACCCAGGTCATACAGGCAGTATGTGTCAGAAGTGAGGTTTGTTTTTTAAACCCCTACCTTCTGTCTTAGTATCAGTTCTGAGACAGAAGAAGGGCAAGGGCTAGGCCACAGGGAATAAGTGGCTTGCCACAGGTCACACACCTAAGAAGTGTGTGAGACCAGATTTCAACCCAGGTTCTCTGGACTCCAGACCTTGGGCTCTAAACACTGTACTACCTAGCTGCTCTTTCAAAGGTAAGTCTCAAATCCAGTCTCTTCCTGACTCCCAAGGCCAGCTCCCTATCCACTAAGCCATGTTATATTTCCTGGAGAACACGATAGATATACATAAATTGTAAAATGATTGGCTCATAAGGGTAAATAATAAATGTGTTATGTATACAGACATGAAGGTTAGTTGGTCACATCTTATGACATAGTAGATAAATTTGGGTTAGCACTTGGGAAGATGGATTTTGAGCTCAAAAGCAATTTTAGGAATCAGATAAAATGGCGTAAGTGCTGATACACCATCATCCATCTGAGCATCATTGCAGAGATGTCTCCAAGCTGGAATGTTCTCTCTTCACTGCCACCTCCTGGAATTTCTATTTCCCCAAGCTTTAGCTCAAGGACCATTGCCATATAAGGGGTCTTTTCTGATTCTTGCTGGACATAAGCTCAGGTCAGTATCACTCTCCAAAATTTACTTTGTGTTTACTTTTACCCCAATTTTTATTCATTCATTCATTCATTCATGTATTTATTTTAAACCCTCACCTTCTGTCTTACTATCAGTTCTAAGACAGAAGAGCATCAAGGGCTAGGAAATTGGGGCTAAGTGACTTGCCCAGGGTCACACAGCTAGGATGTATATGAGGCCAAATTTGAACCCAGGTCCTCTCAGTTCCAGGGCTGGCACTCCATCCACCATGCTGCCAAGCTGCCCTTATAGTCGTTTGTATATTGTTTTCCCTTTAACAGAATGTAAGTTCCTAGAGGGCAGGAACCAACTCACCTTTGTTTTTGTATCTTCAGGACTGACCACAAATCCTGGCCCATAGTAGTTTGGCTTGTCCAACTGATTACATTCATGAATACATACATCCCTGACAAACTGGTCCCATCAGTAAGTAAATGGGAGATGGGAAGATATAAAATTCAAATTGAAAATGACTCGAGGCAGTGCATTCGCCACTTAGACAAGATGCCTCTTCCCCGGAAGGAACCACCAAGCAAAAGTTCTAGTGGACTTGTCAAAAAATTGAACCCGGCCACCACACCCCACAGGCTATCAACAGCAAATATTAGTCATCAATGAGCTAAGGCACGATGGGTGACCCGGGGCCCCTGAGTCACTGGCATTATCATCAGAGCCACACAACGGCTAATGGGAAAGACATTAGTAAGGTTTTCTCCTTGGAGTCAATTCCTGGCACTCGGCTGTCCATTTCCTTAATGATATTTTCACATCCATCAGAATTTCTAGTTGTTGAGTGAGATTTCATAGAAACTAACTTGCAGATAAAAAGAAACAATACTTTGTTTTGATCATCTATACCTGTGACTGACTATTATTACACTGACTCACGGGAAGGGAGCTCAGAGAAAAGTTAGCAGTCCAATCCCCTATTTTACAGATGTGGAAACTGAGAGCCAGCAAGGCAAAGTTTACCTAAGTTGTAACTATCAGAGGTGGGATTTGAACCGATGTTCTCTGACTTGGGAGCCAGTACTTTCCCTCAGTGTTGGGGAATCTCCACTGGTTCATATTTGGTAATTTATGTGGGATTAGCGGTCTCATTTGCTTGGGTAGCCAAGAGGTCCAGCAATGTGTCAGAGGCAGACTTGAACACAAGTTTTCCTAACTACCTAGTTTCAAGAGAAAAGTGCATTCTTCTCTGTACCACACCTGAATGCTGTGTCTGTGAAAACCTAAGGTATGGGAGCCCCTTCCAGCTCTGCAGACTGTAGTCCATTTAGGGGTTGTTTGAGGCTTAGAGAGGTTATATTTTCCAGGGTCAAACAGCTTAGTAAACATCAGAGGTAGCCTCCAAATCCAGACTTCTGCTCATAAACCAGTGATATCAAAATCAAATAGAAACATAAAGATCTCGGGGTGGGGGGGGTCACATATGGACTTTAGAAAACCACAAATTAAGATTAGCTGGCTTTGGGGGAGTTGTTTGTTTTATTAAGTATTTCTCAATTACATTTCAATCCAGTTCAGCAACATTCAGAAGTCTTGTGGTCCTCAGATCTCCATGTTGGACACTTCTGCATTAAACGGTGCTGCCACGTAGCCAAATGAAAACTGTAAACCTAGCACGTAAGGTGTTTTCCAGGGCAAGAATTCACCTTCCAGCTCAGACACTTACTCCCTGTGTGAACCTCAATTCTGTAAAATGGGTTTTTAAATAGCTCTTCTCAGGATAGCTAGGTAACCCAGTGGAGAGAGGACCAGGTCTGGAGTTGGGAGGACCTGGGTTCAAATCTGGCCCCAGACACTTCCTTGCTATGTGACCCTGGGCAAGTCACTTGAGCCCCATTACCTAACCCTTTGCCCTTCTGTCTTAGAATGGTTACTAAGAGAGAAGGTAAGGATCAGGAAGAAAGAAAAATAAAAGCTCTTACATCAAAGGGTTGTTGGGAACACCAAATGCTATCACATATCTTAAAGTGGTACGCTTTAAATGATTCAAAATGGTAAGACATTTGGATAATATAAAATAGCAAAGGGGAAGAATTTAGAGAAAATGAGAAGCTTTCTTCAGATTGAAGGAGAATTGATTGATGCAGAGCCATTACCTTTGCTATGCAAATATCAACTATTATCATTGCTTTTGCTGTTATTAGTAGCATTTAGAGTTGATCATCATACAGAAAGTCTGCATTATGAACCTAAGCATACACATGAAGGCTCAGGGTGTGTTTGAGCTAAATTTTTGTTCATTTTTGAATTAAGATAATAAAAAACTACTTTTTCTCTAAGTTTGTAAATAAATGATCCCATCATCATCTAAATGCAGGGGGCAGAGTGGGAGCCAGGAAACATGGGATCTGGTCCCAGTATTCCCACAAACTAGCCAAGTGGCAATATCTCTGGGCCTCAGTTTTCTCATCTAGAAAATGAGCGCGTCACACTGTATACATTTGAGCCCTTCCAGGTCTAAAATGTTCTGATCCTCGGTAACACCAGTGAGCAATGGTATTCACAGTCATTTGGAGAAGTCCTGTTTGGTAGTATAATTCCAAAAGCATGAATCTTTCTTAAAGGTATTTTATATAGTAGAATATATAGAATATATTTTATGAATGTCCTACATTTCCATGACACTGGAGGGCATTTCCTGAGGTTTCTGTCAGTCATTTCTCTCTGGATCAAATAATCATGTTTGTATATAATTGTTTGCATGTCGCCTCCCTCAACACACTGTGAGCTTCTTGAGAAAATGGATTGTCTTTTGCTTCTGTTTATATTCCCAGAGTAGAGCACAGTGCCCAGAACCTAGTAGGTTCTTAATCAATGTTTCCTAATTAACCGAATGACTTTTAGAGCGCTCATTTCAAGGAAGATGGAAAGAGCCGTTAATTAGCATCTCTCCTCCACCATTGTGCCATCCTCTGGAAAAGGTCTACTAAAGAGCTGGGTAAGTCTTTTGATTACTCCTTGAATGCTACAGTGGATAAAGACTCAGGCCTAGAATCCAAATCTGGCCTCAGACACCTCCCAGCTGTGTGACCCTAGACAAGTCACTTAACCCCAGTTGCCTGACTCTTATCACTCTACTTCTTTGGAGCCAATACTCAGTATCAATTCTAAGACAAAAGGTAAGAGTCTTGGTCTTTTTAACTATTCTTTTCTTATTACCCAACTTGTTTTTTAAGAGTAGATGGAGATTCAATTAAAATTGCTAATATGTCCAGGAAATTTTGAGAATATCTTAAGTAACATTAATACTTCTATTGCACAGACAAATAAGCCAAGATGGGATATCTTCTCTCAGAAGAAAGTCTCTGGCACCTCCCATATCAATGCCTTCATCTTGGATGATCTAGACAAGCACCAAAGGCCCGTTATACTTTCTATAATGTGTATTTTAATATTCTAATTTGTATTATATCAAGTATATTCCATAGCATATACAAACTGATGCATCTGATATTTTTACAAATGTATACATAAGTGAGTGTAGTTCCCTTAGACAGTGGTTCCCAAACTTTTTTGGCCTACTACCCCCTTTCCTACTTAGCCCCCTGGAAATTAAATTTTTTTAATTGTAATAGCAATTAATAGGAAATATAAATGCATCCACCGTGGCCATCACCGCTCTCCTGGATCGCTGCAGCACCCACCAGGGGGCAGTGGCACCCACTTTGGGAATCACTGTCTTAGAAGATAGTGCTATCATTGTTTAAACACTCTAATTAATCTTTTGTCTTTGGAGTCTGTGGGGCATTTCCATTAAAATGAGATCTTTTTATATATATATAAAATTAAAGAAAATGAAAGTTGAATATGCTGGATTTGGATTCCAAAGTCCTGGATTTGAGTTCCAGCCTTGCCATTTACCAGCCATGAGACTGATCATGAACAAGTCATATGATCCCTCTGGACTTCAGTTTTCTCTTTTGAAAACTGAAGGGTTTTTTTTAAGGGTCCCTTCCACCTCTAAAACTCTTACATATTGGATTTTTGTTGCTGTTCAATCATCTTCAATTTTGTTTGACTCTTTGTGATCCCATTTGGGATTTTCTTGACAAGGCCACTGGGGTGGTTTTCCATTTCCTTCGCCAGTTCACTTTCCAGATGAGGAAACTAAGGCAAAAAGGGTTAAGTGACTTGCCCCGGGTCATACAGCTCTCTGAGGCCAGATTTGAACTCTGCAAGATGTGTCTTCCTGACTCCAGACCAGCGCTCTGTCCGCTGGTGCCACTTAGCTATCCTCACATTTTGGATCCAAGACATAATACTGTTAACGCTTTAGTTTTATTAAGAAATCATCTTCCCAATCACAGGATCAGAGAGACAAGATTGGGCATTTGTCTGGAAAAGACCTGGAAGTTTTAGTGGACTTCAAGCTCAATACATGTCAGCAGCATAACTGCCAAGAAAGCAAACGAGATCTTGGGCTGCATAACGTCCAAGACTAAAGAGATTCGTCTTGTCATACTCAGCCATGATTAAACCCCATCTGGGGAGCTTTGTTGATTAAAGGGCATCAAATTGATAAATGTCAATAAACTAAAGAGTAGCAAAGAGGGGGCAGCTGGGTGGCTCAGTGGATTGAAAGTCAGGCCAAGAGATGGGAGGTCCTGGGTTCAAATCTGACCTCAGACACTTCCTAGCTGTGTGACCCTGGTCAAGTCACTTAACCCCCATTGCCTAGCCCTTACCACTCTTCTGCCTGAAGGGAAGGGTTTTTTTTTTAAAGTAGCAAGAAAAAGTAGGATTTGGAATGGCAAAAGTCTTGGAGAATTTTGGCACATCAGAATCCACTGAAGTAAATGACATTCAGCCTGAAGAGGAGAAATTTAGGGGAGAACTGATTGTGGTCTTCAAGTAGTTGAAAGATTCTCACGTGGGAAGATTAAAATTGTTCTTAACTCGAGAGGGCAAAAGAAGGAATAAAAAAGCAGATTTAGGCTTGCTATTATGGGGGAAACTAATGGGCAATTAGACTTATTGAAAAAGTGAAATGGAGGACCTGGGAGGTAGTGAGTTGTCTCTCCCTATAAGTCTGGAGAACAAATGATCAGAGATGGAGAGAGGCGTCTTATTCAGTCATCACTGGCATAGCAAATGCATGATAAATGCTGGTTGATCGGCTGTTGGAATTCATGAGGTATATGATGTGAAAAATCAATAATCAGGAGCAGCTTGGTAGCACAGTGGATTGAGAGCCAGGTCTGGAGCCAGGAGGATCTGGGTTCAAATTTGGCCCTGGACACTTTCTAGCCATGTGATCCTGGGTAAGACACTGAACCTTGGTTGCCTAGCCCTTTGTCTTAGAACTGATGCTAAGACAGAAGATGAGGGTGTAAAAGAAATAAATACTTCCTGGTCGATTGGCTTTTGAATTAAGGTATGTAATGTGAAAAGTCAATAATCATTTATGTAATGAACAAAATAATTATCAAAAGTCAACAGTCATTTATAAAGCAATTGCTATTTGTCAGGTGCCGGGCTAGGTGCTGGGGATAAAGATACAAAAGTTATAGTCCTCAAAGAGCTTATATTCTACTATGGTGAAACTGAGTACATACAAAATAATTTCACAATATGCCTGTACTAGAAAAAATATTGTTAAATAATTTTAACAATTGCCCTCCTTCTAGTATGAATTCTCACTAAGGGGAATAATATTACAATTACGTATGAATGATTCCTCTTTGGGTAGCTAGATGGCGCAGTGCATAGATTGCCAGACCTAGAGTCAGAAAGACTTGAGTTCAAATCTGGCCTCTGAAACTTACCAGCGGTGTGACCCTGGGCAAGTCACTTACTCCTGTTTGTCTCAGTTTCCTCATCTGGAAAATGAACTGGAACAAAATAAGAATTCCCACTTACTCCTTTCTCTCCTGCCCCATCCCTTTAGTGGGATCAAAAGTCAATATTGAGGGGCCAGCTAGGTGGCTCAGTGGATTGAAAACCAGGCCTGGAGACAAGGGAGGTTATGGATTCAAATCCAGCTTCAGACACTCCCTAGCTGTATGACCCTGGGCAAGTCACTTAACTCCCTTTGCTTCACTCTTCTACCACGGAACCAATATACAGTGTTGATTACCTATGGAAGGTAAAGGGGTTTTTTTTTTGGTTTGTTTGTTTTAATGAACTGGAAAAGAAGATGGCAAACTACTCTAGTATCTTTGTGAAGAAAACCCTAAATGACGTCAAGAAGAGTTGAATACGATGGAATTGACTCCACGACAATGAATTTTTCTCTACTATATGAGGGAGTTACGAGAGAAGAAAGTTTGTGAAAATGAAAATGAAAAAGGAGCCAGAGCACATAGACTTTGGGGGATTAGACTTATCTTGTGACTTAGCATCATGCCATGCTCTATTTGCCGTTGGTTTGGGATGAAGACTCACCAGAAGGAAGTATTACAGGATTTAAAAAGAAACTCACTGTGACTCTATCATGAAAAGACGCTTCCCTTGCTGTTAATGGAAATTGTCCATATTACTAGATACCCTAAAAACTCTGTGCTATTGTAAAGCTTCCCAATGGGATTCTAGAAGGCGTTACTCCCAAGGGGGGGAGGGCACCAGGGCAATGAGCCATCACAAAAAGACCCAGAGAAAGAGCCATAATTAGAAATTTTCCTACACAGAGCAGGAAGTGCTTTAGGCAAGTTTAAGAGATCTAGAGGCCACTGATGGAGAGGCCACCTCTGTGTAAGGAAAGGGAGGCAGATTTCTATCTCTGGAGGAGCAGGGCAGAATTAGGAGCTCATCTATCATTAAAAAAATAGTTCATGCTCTCTCAATTTCCGTGCCCAGTATAATAAAACCATCATGGTTGTGCCTTGGGTATAGCCCTGCCTAGGGATTATCACAAGACTGTAGTGAGATCTTGAAAAAGATACGAGATCATCAAACCCTCTTCCTCATTTTTCAGATGAAGAGACTCAGAGAGATGAACTGGCTTGCCTGCGATTACTTATTAAGTCAAGAGGACCCACATCTGAATATAGGTCCTTTTACAGGGAAGGGATATGGAAGAGGGAATGCAAGGGAAGGCTAGGGATGGGAAGGAAGAAGATTCTGTGATTCTAGGAAAGAGGAAATCCTTTGGAGGTCCAACAGAGTCTGGGAAAGAAAATTAATGAGCTTTTGGAATCTTCAATGAAGTTATATTCAAAGCTAACAAATGGTCATGCAGACCAAGACCCAACTTATTGTGGCTGGAAAAAGTGAAGATATCTACCTATGTATTTACACACACACACACACACACACACACACACACACACACACACACACACACAGTGTGTGTGTGTGTGTGTGTGTGTGTGTGTGTATTTGTTCTGCAAAGGGCCGAGGATCCTTCAAGCTATTGACAAGGAACATTTATTAAGGCTCTGCTGAGTGTCAGGCTCTATGCTAAAAGCTTACCTAACAGAACAAAAGCGGTGGAAAGCTCTCAAAGAAGTGTAAGAGTGGGGATGGTTTCTCCCTGTCCCCTATCATCATGGGTCATTGATTTAAGGGCAGAAGAGACCTTAAGGCCATTGAGTCCAACCCTCCATGATACTTTTGTTTAATTAGATAAGATCGCTTCTCATTGAATCCACCAAAAGACCTTAGACTAAGTGAAAAAAAAGTCTTGAACAAAGGTGGCATCGTGCAAGGCTCGTGTCCAGACAGGTGAAGGGAACTCGATCACGAGTCAGGGAGGGATCATCTAGAAATTATCAATCAGTTGAGAATTTTAGAAGATGGAGTTGGACTTCCAGTTGAACTCTCCCAGAAGGATCAGCCTGGGTGTGGGGTTAGAGAAGAGGAAACCTATCTGAACTGTAAACATGGCCTCAGACGCCATGGGCAAGCCGAGTCGACCTTTCTCTGTTTCTTCATCTGTAAAACTGGGCTAATAACATTTATCTCCCAAATGAGATATTCCTAAAAGTGCTCAGCGTAGTAGCTGGCATACAGTAAGTGCTATATAAATGCTATCTATTATTATTAAATTCAATATTCACTTATTTGACTCCCATTGCATGCCAAGCACTGGGGAGATCAGTTAGTTTCCTAAGCTAGGATTATAGACCTGTTGATCCTATACAAGCAGAGTAGGAAGAATACTGGATTTAGATTTCAAGGACACAGGTTCAAATCCCAATTTTACTACCTATCTGACCTTGCATTAATGACAACCTCTCCAGGCTCATTCCCTCCTCTGTAAAATGAAGAGATTAGACTAGATGATAGTTAAGGTTCTTTACAACTCTGATCCATCATTTGAATTGGCTCAATGCTTGTCCTTGAAGGGGATGCTACAGAAGGAGAAGGATAGAGAACAAGCATTAAGTACTACTATATACTAAATACTTTGCTAAGTGTTTTAAAAATATTATCTCATTTGATTCTCATAAAAACCTTGGGAGGTACGTGGCATTATTGCCCCCCATTTTATAGTTGAGGAAACTGAATCTGAGAGAAGTTAGGTGACTTGCCCAAAGTCACACAGGCAGTAAAATGTCTGAAACAAAACTTGAACTCAGGACTTCCCAAATCTGCGCCCAATACTCTATTCATTATATCATCTGGCTGTCTACTCATTTTTCTTAATGAGAGGCTATAAAATTAAAAGACATTTGCTCCTTAGTAAAAAAAAATAGCTATGGCAAATCTGGACAGCTTACTAAAAAGAAGAGACGTCACTTTGCCAACAGAAGTCCATACAGTCAAAGCTATGGTCTTCCCAGGAGCAATGTATGGTTGACCACAAGAGTCGGACCATAAGGAAGGTCGAGTGTCACAGAATCAATACTTTTGAATTGTGGTGCCTGGAGAAGTCTTTTGAGAGAGCTTGAACAGCAAGGAGATCAAATCACGTAATACTTAAACACGTAAATTCAGGTGTGAACTTGTAGTGTCTAGATGTGAATCAGCTCTGACTTTATAGCACATCTATGTGTGAATTTGCCCTGTCTGTTGGTGTGAATTTATTATCGATAAGCATGTACCCTTCTCCTTCTATTAGAGAGGTGAGGATCTACCTTACTGTCAAGACTCAGTTGAGATGTTGGTTAATTTTCTTTAACTTCTTTTCTTTCCCCTACTCTTCCTTTTTTTTTTTTTAATCTTTGTTAATGAGGATAACTTTCTGGAAAGGTATTTGGGGTCAAATATATTTAGAAATAAAGTTGGTATAAAAGTAAATATATTAAAAATGCATATAAAGAAAAAGAAAGGTGGATTTGGTTTGACATCTGTGTTTGGAGTTACTGTGTGTGTTTATTTAAACAACTGGCCATTGTTCTTACATTCTTTGTAAGTCTCTTAGGTGGTGCTTATGGATAAAAGGCTCTGGAGCTGAAGGTTAAAATGGAAGAATTAATTGGCTGATGTCAAATTCTCATGGCTGCTGTTGCTTCAGGGTTTGGCCAGTCAGAAATCCTTCTCTTACATATGTTCACGTCTTAAATGATTAGAACAAGTAAGAAATCTCACATATGAGGAATTCAAATAAATTTAGAAAGACATATGAACTGATGTAGTGAGCAAGACCACAAGAATATGAACAATGGCCACAACAGTGTAGATGAGAAGAGTTAAAATATCGATCTAAAAAGAATTCAAGGGGCAGCTGGGTAGCTCAGTGGATTGAGAGCCAGGCCTAGAGACGGGAGGTCCTAGGTTCAAACCCGGCCTCAGCCACTTCCCAGCTGTGTGACCCCGGGCAAGTCACTTGAACCCCATTGCCCACCCTTATCACTCTTCCACCTAGGAGCCAATACACAGAAGTTAAAGGTTTAAAGAAAAAACATTTAAAAAAATAAAAAGAATAAAAAGAATTCAATAGAATTATGATGACTATGTTTGACCCCAAAGAATAAATAAGAGAAATCAGCTTCCTCCCTCTCCTCAGCCCCAGCTCCTTTGCAGTGATGGAGGACTATGGGAATGGAAAACTGTGCAATAGAAGACCTTTTTGATATATTGGTTAGTTTCATTGTACTATTGTTTCCTCTCATTTTAATCCATTGCTAAAAGGCAATGGTTCTAAGAATGTAGTCGTTGGACCCTTGAGAGTCTCTGAGACACTTTCAAGGGGTCAGAGAGTTCAAGACTATTTTCAAACTAATACTAAAATGTTATTTGCCTATAAAAATACTCCTCTCTTTTCAAACTATGTACCCCTGGGAGGCTGAATTTTCTTTATACATAAATCAAAACAACATATTGCAGTTGACTGCCTGTAGAAGCAGATATGAGAATCTGTCTTCAATTAAGCCAGACGTTAGATTTGCAAATATATATTTTAAAATGTCATTCTTCTCACTAATTTTTTTTGTTTTGGAAAATAGTTATCTTTTAAAAAAGATTAAGATATGTTACATTAAAATGCCATAGGTTTGTTATGGTTATTTTAAGTGAGTTGATAAATATTTTAACATTTGCATTTTACTTTCGAGTGTGCTGAATATCAGTAGATAAAACTCATATAAAAAAATCTCTTCGAGCTCTTCAATAATTTTAAATTGACCATAAAAGAGCCCTGAGACCAAAAAAATTTGAGGACTGCTGCTGTAATGTTAGACGACTCTCTGGGAGGGATGGAGAAGGGATCTGTTAAAAACATAGATTATATAAAAACAAAATACATAAATGCAAATTTAATTTTTAAAATACTAAACACTAATAAATACCAAATATGGGAATTCAGAGACATGTGAGAAGATGTGTTTCAACTGATAGAGAACGAAGAAGGCAGAGGAACACGATATTTTATACAATGATAATAGAGAACAAAATGACATTCAGATTCATTAATCAATGAACATCCATAATTACAATTCCTACTTTTTGTCAGACAGTGCCCTAGGAATAGGGGGTTAGAGCGCCAAGCCTGGAGTCAGGAAGACATGAGTTCAAGTCTGGTCTCCAACACTCACTAGCTGTGTGACTCTGGGCAAATCACCCCAAACGGGGTTACAAAGAGGCAGACACAACTGAAATGATTGAATAACAATAATCTGCTAGAGATACAAAATCAAAAGTGAACCATTCCTTGCCCTCGAGGAGTTTATATTCTAGCTAAAAAAACATATCGCTACCACTTTAGTCCAGTCCAGGTTCTCATCACCTCTTGCCCAAGTTAATAGTTTTCAGACTCTCTGCCTCAATTCTCTCACCACTCTGGTCCATCCTACACGCTGTTGCCAAAGTAATTTTTTTAAGCTCAGATCTGACCCTGTGACTCCCCTACTTAAACAACTCCAGTGGATTCCTATAGCTTCTAGAAGAAACTATAAATTCATCTGTTCTCACTTTTAAAGCTCTGTACCTCTTGACTCTAGTTTGTTTTTCCAGCTTCGATGGGCATCACTCCTCCTGCCAGTCTCTACAATTTAACCAAATTGGCCTTTCTTGTTTCCTTCCTCACAGTGCTTCCATTTGCCATCTCTGATGCCAGGAATGCACTCTCTCCTTACTTAGGCCCAGAATCCTTTTTTTTTTGCTTGAGACTCGGTTCAAGGGAATTCTGCACGAAGCCTCTGCCAGTTCCCCCCACCTACTGCCATCCCTTTCAAATTCCTGGCATTTCACTACTTTACGTTGGTATTTGTTCAATTTATGCTGTCTATATTTTATATGTACTTCTCGCCTCCCATCTTTTTCTTTTGTCTCTTCTTCCTCCGCAAGGTGATTCAGGGGCCGCCTGGAGATGAAGTCTGGGTACCCCTATGACTTTCTGGAGGTCAGAGGTTCTGGAGAAACACCTTCATGACAACAGCTAGAGGATCTACTGGAGCAGGCAACTGAGGTTGCGGTTCCAGTTGCGCAGGAAGGAAAAGAAGCGTGTTCCTAGCAATCAGAGAAATGAAAATCAGGCTTGAGTTGGTCCTGGCAATGCCGGGTGCTGAGGTGGACTGAGAAGTGCTTAATTAGCAGGGTTGCACATCTGTTGTATATTCTGGTAAGGCTTAAGATATTAGCCTCTGAACAGACTGGAATGGAGCAATCTGGTAAAATACTGAACCCTCCTTAAGTCGTTTTGTTCGGGAACGCTAGGATTCTCCTGTGCATTTTCATTACGTTCTGTATGGTAGTAAAACCAGATGTCCTGTAGCCAATTCATTTGTGTATCTCTTTTACTTTCCCTTTTTTTGAGGAGACCTTAGCCAAAATGAGCAAGGTTATAAGCAAAATTAGCCAAGGTTATGGGGTGACAAACTAATCACCAAAGAATGGAAAGTCACATCCACTGGGGGCTGATTTTCTCTAGCCTTGAACCCAGTACAAGATCAAATCCTTGGGTACAAAATGGGGGGGGTGACAAGTACTCTGAACCCCCAGGAGTCACAGCAGCACTCGCTTCTCACCTCTTTGTCAGACACTAAACTATCACTGTTTCCCAACAAAAACGGAAGCCAAAGGGATCCAAGCCATCCCACTCCGACACACTTCTGGAAAAAATTGACTTGTTTGTTGGTTACATTAGAATTCCAGGTATTTCCTTCCTTCCCTCCCCTACCAGCACTATTGCTTGACCAAAAAGGATTGGTCTGCATAAATGGTGCCTTTTGTGTTCCAACGTATCCGTTCTTTCTCGGGAGGTGGACATTCAAGAAATTACTCTTCAAACATTACTTCTGGAGCTATGTATGATGTTCTCTTGGTTCTACTCATTTGCTCTTCATAATTTCATGGAGGTCTTTCCATTTTTTTTTTCATGAACCTGCTCATCATTTCTTATGGCACAGTAGTCTTCCACCCCATAAACGGATGCCACAATTTGTTTAGCCATTCCCCAATGATGGCCGTCTGCTCACCTTCCATCCGGCACACTTTCAGGGCAGCTGATTTATTCAGTCCTTCTGAACATCCCAACGATTTGACCTTAGAGTTTTGGACTTAGAATCAGCAGACCCGTTTCCAATTTCACGTCAGTCATGCACTGGCTCACGGGGTCACTAACTGTGTGACTAAGAGAGTCATTTCTCTCAACATCTCCGCTTGCTCATCTATGAAATGTGTTGTGTGATTTCTAACCACAGGTACGCAAATGATAAACAGAGTCTCCAAGCCATCAAGAAATAGGTTTATTCAGACAGGGCCAATCTCCCAGTAAAGCTGGGCTTCTGGCCAAGACCGAAAGACCCCCAGCACTGTGAGAGACCTTCCTAGAAACCCCAAGGGATTAGACAGTTTTTATACCAGGACAAAAATAGTCCAAGACAACAGTTATCCATCTAAAAATAGAGGCACACAGAAGCCGTGTTCATTGGTTAGGGCAACTAGGAAATACTTCTTATTAGTACAAGAAGTCATTTGACAATGACTTGAGTCACTTGATAGAAGAGGGGGGAGTGAGGGAGCCTGGACTAGTGACGCAAAGATAAGAGCGGGTGGCGTTGGGTAGTACTGGACTTCGAACCCGGGTCAGGTCTATTTCAAGTCCTTGAGAGTGCGTGATAGAGCAACTTTGAATGAGGTGGGGGGTGGGGGTGACACTAAGGTCTATGCTAAAGCAGTTATTTACTTAATTCAAAACCTTAATACAGTAAAATAATTACAAAAAGCCTTCTAAAATCTTCACTTATACTAACATTATTTAACTATCTTAGAATCACCATTAGGATTAACTCAAAACTAATGCTAATGTTAAAATTTAATCCTCCTATAAGGGGATGGGGGATTTTTCACCCACAAATGGAAATACAACTTTTGCAATAACTATAAGAGCTAGGGAATGGGGGTTAAGTGACTTATCCAGGGTCACCCAAATAAGATGCCATTATTATTATTATTTATTGTTATTGTTATTGTTATTATTATTATTATTATTATTATTAAAAGATCTATCCAATAATAGGCAGAGTCCATGGAGGAACCCATGCAGTACAGAGATCTTACATTACTCCCCAATGTACTTGAACCAGATGAAAGTGTAACTGGGAAATATTTGTTTAACATAAATAAAAATACATTCGGATACAGAGAAGGTTAAGGAGTGGTTTTCTAAGTCAGTGTCTGGCTGCAGAAATGCTTCTGTGCAGCCTCTTTCTATTCAAGTTTGACACTCTTGGTGGCTAGGCTTAGAGATGGGAAAAGACCCTTTACTTCAAGTTCTCCCTCTGACACATTCTTGGCTATGTGATCCTGGGCAAGTCATTTAAGCCTCTGCTATCCCCCCAAGACTGTCAGTTACAGACAAATGACACAAGTGATGGGAATCTCCATACAGGAAGTCACACACACACACACACACACACACACACACACACACACACACACACATACAGAGCCCCTGGAAAAAAAAACAGTAAGAGATATCTCTTGGAGTAATAATTCAGTGGTTCAGTTGTGCCCAACTCTCTCCTATGCTATCTATAGATTTTTCCAACATGCTTTACTTACTTTTTAAAAATACCTTCTGTCTTAGAATCAATAGTAAGTATCAGTTTCAAGGCAGAAGAGCAGTAAGGGCTAGGTATTTGGGGTTAAATGATTTGTCCAAGGTCACACAGCTAGAAATGGATTAGAATCCAGGACTTCCTGTCTCCAGACTTGGCTCTCTATCCATGGAGCCCCCTAACTGCTCCTCTAAATATTTTATTATAAGCAAAAATAGGAATAACCTCTGAATCCTATTTGCTTTTTTTTTTCAGTATTTGCGACTGCCTCTTGGTGACCCTATTTGGGATTTTCTTAGCAAAGATACTGGAGTAGTTTGCCATTTTCTCCTCTAGTTCATTTTACAGATGAGGAAACTGAGGCAAACAGAATTAAGTGATTTTGCCCAGGGTGGCACAGCTAACGTCTAAGGTCAAATGTGAACTCAGGTCTTCCCGACTGCAGACCAGGCACTCTATCCATGGTACCACCTAGATGACCCCTTGTTTTTTATACTTTTTACCAACACTCATATAGGATTCTGCTTAAGCACTCGATATATCCAATTTGGTTGGAGTAGGACAGCGATGGGCAAACTATGGCCCCCTGAAATGTTCTATTCCACCCCCCCCCCACCCCGCGTGACATTATTCCTAATCTGACGAATACAGGGAGTAGGATACAATACAATGAAACTTAGAAAGAGTTGCCTTAGAAACAGACTGACAGATGAGCATTTCCTTTCCTTTGGCCCCCTCTGTAAAAAGTTTGCCCATCACTGGAGTAGGACCAATTGTAAAGAAAAACAGATTTCCATAGGAAGTTTTCAAATTGTCTCAATCCCTGCCCTCCAGGGGCATTTGTTGTCTCTCCTTTGCTTAGGAGTTTTATTTGGGCGTCTCTTCCTACTTTCCTAACTCCCTGTCAAAAACAAATCAAAACAAAACAAAAAAACAACAAAACTCATTAAATCTGGAGCCCTTCTCTGTCAAATAGCTCTACTGAGTGATTTCGAGAGAAAGGTTAATCACCGCCTCCTCCCCAAGTCACCGTTCCTCTCAAATATTTCTTCTCATAAATGTAAAGGTGAAACATAAGTCAAGTAAATGAGGAAAATGTATTCACCGTTGTAGCAGTACAGCATGGCTTGTGGAGAGCTAATAAGTAGCATATTCTAGATGTAAATGGAACTGAGCACATTGAAAATACAAATTAATCCAGAAACAAGCACAGTCATTTTGTCTAAGTGGTTTCTTCCCCCTTCCCTTAAAAAAAAAAAAAAGTCAGAATCACTATTCTTGGTGACTCAAAAATATATGATTTTCACCTGGGGCCAAGAAAACTTGCTGATATTTTGCAGGAAATTTAAATGGAAACGAAATAGGCTTCCTATTGTTTTCACCAGTTAAGTTTCAAAATTTCTCCAATTAGTTATGCCACCTGACAGCATTATTCTGGAAATGTCGATCCCTGTGTCGGGAGGGACTTGAGGACCTGAGATGTCATCCCAGGGATATCTAGACAGAATAGTGGATTGAGTGCCAGACCTAGAGTCCAGAGGACTTGGGCTTAAATCTAGCCTCAAGGATACTTCTTAGTTGTGTGACCCTGGGTAAGTCATTTAAACCCTATTGCCTGGTCCTTTCTGTTCTTCTGTCTTAAAATAGATACTAA
Source organism: Gracilinanus agilis (assembly GCF_016433145.1). NCBI lineage: Eukaryota > Metazoa > Chordata > Mammalia > Didelphimorphia > Didelphidae > Gracilinanus > Gracilinanus agilis. Next base: position 230,916,754 of record NC_058134.1, on the reverse strand, counting down.
GGCAGAAGGTAAGGATTTTAAAAAAAATGTGTGAGAAGTCTCATAGGCAGAGATATCTCAAATATATTTATTTCAATCCCTTACTTTCCACCTTAAAATTAAGAAGAGTGGTAAGGGCTGGGCAATAGGGGTTAAGTGACTTGCCCAGGGTCACACAGCTAGGAGGTGTCTGAGGCCACATTTGAACCCAGATCTTCCTGTCTTTACCCCCTGATCTCAAATTTATAATCTTAACTGCCCAAGACTCTGAGAGGTTAAGAGGCTTTCCCACCAGCTGTGAGAATTCGGCTTGAATCGAGGTCTTCCTGAAACCGTGTCCATCAATCGGTAAGTCATTTTAGTATTTATTAGGTACCCACCATGGGCCAAGCTAGATCCATGATGCCTGGCACCTAGTAGGGCTCAGGATTCCATCTGACTTATGTGGAGCTCCTGGAGACACATCTAATAAGTGAGCACAATCGAGACAGGACGCTGGCAGATTCACACCTTTGGTCTCTGCACTTTGCTAGCACAGTGACTGGCGCCAGGGATTAAGAAATACTTATTGGCTGATGAAACTAGTCAATGCTTCTATTTGAGACTCTAGATCAGTGATTCCCAAAGTGGGCGCTACCGCCCCCTGGTGGGTGCTGCAGAGATCCAGGGAGGCGGTGATGGCCACAGGTGCATTTATCTTTCCTATTAATTGCTATTAAAATTAAAAAATAATTTCCAGGGGGCTAAGTAATATTTTTTCTGGAAAGGGGGCGGTAGGCCAGAAAAGTTTGGGAACCACTGATTTAGAGAAACTCTCCTGCTTGCCCAAGAGCATACAGACTTTGCCTCATCAACATTTAACAAATGTTCTCCAAATGTGGCGAGTGGTTAGCAGAACCTTAATTAGAAACATTTGCCCTTGGAGGAAACAGCATTAAATGAGCTCAGGGCAAAAATCAGATTTCAGGACTGCAAATCAAGCTTTTAAGACAAATTTAGTCGGGACAGTGAAAGGGGGATTCTATGGTGGCTATGCCTTGGCGGGTACACAGAGACACTAGGATACCTCTGACCACTGGGTGGGCCACTAAAGGGGAGGGGAAAGAGGGAAGCAGATAGGAAGCAGCTCACTTGCCATGCAGCTGCTGATGGGGAAGAACTGTGCCACCTGGTACCTTCCTATTATAACCAATTATTCTTGCCAATTTTAAGGGCTAAGCTCAGTTCCTTCTATATTGCTAACAGACTGTGAATGCTATCAGTTCCTTTCAAATCTCAGAGCCCTGAGACAAAGCCCTAGTTACTCCATCCTACTTCTGACTCTCATAGTCATTGTCATTGTCTCATAATCATTAATTTTTTTCTCTTAGAAATAACTGCTATGAACCGACTTAAGCAATTAAATGATTTGTCCACTATCTTATATTAAGTCAATTGATCAGGAATTAGCCATAAGAGTGAGCATCATTCTCTGTCTTTTCAGGTTTGCACCTTTTTCAAGATAATTACTTCACTTTTTCTTTTTCAGGCAATAAAATAAAATGGGGAAAGCACCTGGAAAAATAAATGCTTAAGAGAAAAAAAAAGGGGGGGAAATGCCCACCAACCTACAATTCAAGACCTAGGTTCTAATTCTGATTTTAACCCTAAATTCTAGTTCTATGACTTTTTAGTTGTGTGACCTTGGGCAAATCACTTTACCCCTGGATCTTAATTTTCCTTCCCTGTAAAAAAAACAGATGATTTTTACCCTGTCAAAGTGTTGGACTTGGGAGTCAAGAAGACTCAAGTTTGAATGTTGCCATAGGCAAGTACTTACTAGCTATGTGAGTCCAATAACTTCGTTTGGTCTGTTTCTTTGTCTCAGACACGAGGATAATAGCACTTACTGCCAGGCATCTGTTGTAAGGATTAAATGAGAAAATATGGGTAACACCCTTTGCTTTTAAGTGTTAGCTTAGCAGGATAGCCAGGTGGCAGAGTGCATTGAGTGCCCAGAATCAGGAAGGCTCATCTTCCTGAGTTCAAATCTGGCCTCAGACACTTACGAGCTGGATGACCCTGGGCAAGTTGCTTAACCCTTTTTGCCTCATTTTCCTCAATTATAAAATGAGTTGGAGAAGGAAATGGCCAACCACTCTAGTATCTTGGCCAAGAAAATCCCAAATGGGGTCACGAAGAGTCAGACACCACTGAAAAAGGCTGAACAACAAAAGATGACCGTTGAGGCAGGGATGGCATTAGCAGTTAGGGGGGAATCAGTGAAGGCCAGACGTGAGTCTGGAAGGTAACTAGGGGACTGAGAGATGATGGTGAATAAACACATTCTAAGCCTGGGTCCCAGCCACTGCAAAAGCACAGAGACAAGAAATGGGATGTTAGAAAAGTAATTTGTTAAATGAATAATATGGCAATTGGTTTTGAGTGATAATACATGCATAACCCAGTGGAATTGCTTGTCAGCTCCACAAAAGGGGAGACTAGAGGGGAAGGAAAGAACACGAATCAGGTAACCATGGAAAAAATATTTTTAAAATAAATTTAAAAAAAGAAAGTAACTTGTTACAATAAAAAAAAATTTTTTTTTAAAGGATGAAGACTGTTGCAAAGCTTACTTTGGGTGGTTTCTCCAGGAACTGACCAAAAGGAGATTAGCTTGCATTTCCAAGCGCCATCTATAACTGAAGGGGAAAACAAATACCTGGAGAATCAATTTCCCAAACAGGAACTATTTCAGCAACCATTCTTGGGCCTCATTTCTATTCTGTTTAACCAATACAACCAGCAGATCCTGACAGCCACAACACAATATGTTGCTCTCAATGCCAGATGACACTCTGGCATGGTAGCAACACAATGAGGGGACTTGCTGCTAATCTATTGTGTGATGGCAAATGAGCCATCGTTTACAAGTGGAACAAGCAGACCATATTCAAGCTTCTCTAGAGCAGAGCAGTGGGAACTCCTTTGCTCCTCTGTCTCTGGTCCCTAACACACAACTGTAGCTAGAAGCACGGGGAGACCTTCGAATGTCCCGATCCTAGAAGGGTCACCCAAGGCATCCAGAGAGGAGGAGAGGTGGTGTCAGGGGCTGCTGGTCTACAACCCAAGGAGCTAAGCAAGCTCGGGGACCAAAAAGACTCAGTGCTTCCAGCCAGGAAATAGAATTAGTGATGGAGAAAGCCTTGGTGCAAAGGGCAGCCGTGGGGACATGAGGAACTGACAGGATGAGCAAAGCCAACAGCCCAAGGCTGAAACTCTATAACCAGAATTTTACAGATGAGGAAACTGGCTCAGAGAGGAAGCGATTTGCCCATGTTGACAACCAGCATTTGAACTGCTTTTCAAATAGGACATTTATCTGAGATAAAAAAGGATGCATCGAAAATGGTAATAGTAGGTTTCAAGTAATTAAGAGAATCTTGAATTCTATCCAGTATACAGTAGATGAGCTGCAAGTTTTCTAAAGAACTAGCGAATGCTTCCTTCAGGGGCCCGGTTTGCCCAGCCCGGTTTTCTTTCTCAGGGACCCCAGAGCTTTTCCTTTTCGCATTGATCCAGAAGGACAGTTGCGATGTTTTCACTTTACAGCAGTGGTTTCCAAATTTTTTTTTGTTGTTCCACAAACCCCTTCTAACAACACAAAAGGGTTGTGAACCGCCAGAGTAGAATAGGCCACTCACAATATTCAGCCACACTGGAGAATTTCTAATACGAACCCCTGGACCATCGTAGCAAATTCCCAAGAGGGTTCATGAGCCACCGGGGGAGATCCATTCACCTGGAACGTCCTCCCTGGGGCGCCATACACTCCATTCACCCACGGTGTAAGCCAGGTACTCTCAGTTTATCGGAAGGCTTCCCTGAAGATGGGCTTTTCTGGGTGCGATCGCACCGCTCTGCTTCATCTCTCTTTAGGTAACGACACCCCTCCCCTAGGGGACCCAGTGGGAAAAAACCACTTCCCATAGAGCGGATAATCTCTCGAGTCTTGGGGGCTGTGAGGTGGAGACGCAGCGCGGGAGCCACACGGGAGGTCAAGATGACATGACGTCAAATCTGTCAGACACTTTTAAGCTGTGGGACCCTAGGCAAATCACATGGCCGCCGTTTGCCTCAGTTTCCTATAAAGTGAAAATAACAGTAGCCATCTCTCAGGGTGGCATGGTGATAAAAATATCTGAAAAGGGCTTAGCGCAGTATTGTTAACAGACCAGGGGCCACAGAAGCTAGCTATTGTAAGTATTAAGCACAGAAAACTTTTACCCCCCATCACTGCCAAAAAAAGGGAAAGGGATTAAAATATCCTTTTTGGGTGAAGGAAATAATGCTCACACGATTCTCAGCCTCCAGTGTAGTAACTAGCAAATGGCCGGTCATGCTGAATTGGATGAAAATGGGAGATGCTTTATAAAAAGATACATATATACATAAAAACCCAGTGTAAACACATACATGCCGTGATATATTTATAGACACCCTGTGTATACACTGATGTATAAATGTATGTACATAAATCCTGATACATAAAAGGGCAGCCAGGAGCTGCGGAGGATAGATTGTTAGGCTCCTCTTCCTGAGTTCTGATCTGGCCTCAGACACTTATGAGCTGGGTGACCCTGGGTAAGTCACTTCACCCTGTTGGCCTCAGTTTCCTCATCTGTCAAATGAGCTGGAGAAAGAAATAACAAAGTACTCCAGCATTTCTGCCAAGAGAACCTCATCTGAGGTCACAAAGTGATGGATGAGACTAAAAGGACTAAACAACAAATGTGAATACACACACACATATACTGAGATTTTATATATATGTAAAAGTACACATAAACTGATATATATGTCTCTGTCTATATGTGTGTACTAATACCCCTCTATTAACTGTTACATATATAAATATAAATAACATGCATATATCTGCTAAAGCACACATGGACACACACTGATACATGTACATGTATGTACAGGGTGCTGATACATACAGAAACATGTGCACACACATTTAAACGGATACCCGTGTGTGTCTGTGTGTGCCCATACACAAATACAAGCACCCACATAAGTGGCTACATGTAGATAAGATCCGTATGTTCATCCACATCCACAGACACACAAATACACACATGCACACCTATGGAAATGGGAGCCTCGGAGCACTTTTAGACGTTTTCACATGTGCCAACTCATTTTATTTCTGCTCCTAAGGAAGCCTGGGAAAAGGTACCCCCCTCCCAGGATGCTCTTCAGACACTAGGTGGCGAGGTGGGCCAGGGCGCTGCTCTGCTGAGAGCAGGCAAAGGCTATGGACAGTTTTTTAAAAAGACCTCCAACTGTCAACAACCTTGGGGGGGGGGGGGGGAATGCTCCCAATTCCTAATGGAACTCTGAGAGCTATCCATAGAGCACTGAGGTTTTATCTCACCCTCATCAAATGGAATTTAAAAGCCCCAAACAATCAGAAAGTCAGCCTCTGCGGGGCTCTGGGACGATTGGCAACACTGGCTCTGGAAAATAATTTGGAATTATGTCAGAAAGTTTAGGGAATATTTATGACATTTGGGGCATATATTATATCCAAGGGACTAAAAGATTACGGGTACATTCATCTAGGCACTCACCCATATATACATAGACAATGTGATATTGGAAATTTGGGGGTCCTTGAACTAATTTTGAGGTCCCTGATCTAAACTTCCTGTGGACATTTAGGGTTCTTTCAAACTACGTTTCCCAAGAGCCAACTGGCTTCTTCTCTTGTGTAATCACGTGGGCAGGAAGCGTAATTACATAGAGAAAAGTATAGACTGAGGACTGAATTGGTACTTCCTCTTTTATGATTGTGGAGCAGGTTAGAGGATGGGAGGAGCAGGTAATGGCGGGTCCCTTTAAACAGGCACGTGGCTTCATTTTCCTAAATGGCTATCAATAAGCCCTTTAAAACCCTAATATTTTTAAATTTATCATTTTATATTAATTTTAATTCTTACGTACAGGAAAAGATTCATGGGCCTCCCATAAAGGTAGCCAAAACTTGGAAACAAGTAGGTACTCATCAAGAGGGGAATGACGGAATAAATTGTGGTTTGTGAATAGAAGAGAATATAATTGCTCACATAAAAAATGACAAAGAGAACTGAGAAACATGAATTGAGGCAAAGAGAAGCAAGTAAAAACAGGAAAACAATTTCTATAACAATAGTGATACAAACGAAAATACCAAAAAGAGGATGAATTCAAATTCAATACCATGACCAACAGAGTAGAGACAATGAAACACATTTTCTTCCCATCAGTAAAGAGGGGAAGGGCTTTGGATGCCAAATGTGCATACGTCATTAGAAAAGTCCCTGTGACCATTAGCTTGGCTTTACTTTTTTCTTTATGACGAGAGGGCAATAATGGGGATGGGGAAGGAGAATGAGGAGGCATAAGAAGATGGTATCTGAAAACATCCATCATGTAAAAACAAAGACATCAATAAGCACTTTTTAAAAAATTACCAAGAGAAATGCTTTGTTTTGTTTTTTTCTGGAATACCCTCCCCAAAATAAAGGAATGAAAATATTCTGAAACGAAATTTGAAAGATTTGTTTTTTCTTTAAAGCAGATTGACCTTAGTTCATATCTGTATATGTTGGCTTATCCCCTGCCTTAATCTTTGCTTGTCATCTGAATACATAATCAGAATAAAATTATGTTTTACTCTAGTTCCCAAAATTCAGTGACCTTTTGAGTCCCTTGTAGAAAATGAAAGCAAGAAAGGAAAAAAGATACCAAAGAACAGGCTGGAAGGTGATGTCACCTCTCATTTCCCAGGAGGCCCCATGAAGTTGAGTAGTACTGGCAAGATCACACGTATAGGAACGAGCAGAGCCATCATCTGGACCCAATTCATGCTGACCACAGATTCAAATGTATCTTGCTAGATCTCAAAGTAGAGAAATTCTATCCTACTCTTTAGTAGCATGATTCCAGTAGGGTACTATGAAAACCAGGGTCTAAGTCAAAAGGAAAAGATGCCAAACTCACTCCCAGAGTCAGGTGACTCATTCCTCCTAGTTATGAATTGGCAAGGGTCAGCTGAAATGAACAGAATTAAGGAAAGTCTCCAGGTTTAAGAAAAAGAGAGCTGGCCTTGGCGTTAGGATCACTTGGGACAGACCCCACCACTGACACACGTATGTGGGCTTTGTGACCCCTGGGCAAGGCCCTGAATCTCTCTTGTGCTCTGTTATGTAAAATTGTTATGTATATTAGCCTCAGCAGTCCTTTAAGATGAAAATTTGCAGTGTTCCCAGTCTGTTTTGGCTAAGGGATGGTTCTATGCTGAAGGGATTTCATATGTGGACAAAAAAAGTCTGTTAGGGTACAAATACAGAAAGCCTTCTGAAAGGGATCATTAATTTGTTTGTTTGAGGGTGGGATTCCTTGTCTTGTCCGTGCTGGAAGTGTCATGACTACCCGTGGTGGGATCTTTGAATTGCTCCATTTCTGGCCTTGGGCCAGCTTACCCCTCCTGGAGCGACCTGGATATTTTTCTCACTCGTTTCTCAGGAGGGCAGTTAGAAAAGCAAAAAACCTTTCCATTTGCTTCATAATTCCAAAGCTGACCATCCCCATCCCATATCTGATAGACACACTGGCTGATGTTTGACCTTGAGCATCAAAAAGAAGTGGAGCTTAGGGTTTAGGATGTTCGACTTTGTAATAGGGAACACAGGTGTGAAGACCAGCTTTAACACTTACAGTTGTGTGACTTCAGTCAATCTGAGGTTCCTCATCTATGAAACAAGAACATTGGGATTTGAGGTGATCTCTAAGTTCTCTTCCTAGCTCTAGAGCCCCCTGAGTCTATGCTACTCAGCAAAACCTATTTATTCTTTTATTTATTCCTTTTTCCCAGAAAGTCAGTTTCAAAAACATCCATCATTCACTAAAAACTCTCCATCTCCAACAGAATCATATCTTGATAAATTTCTGGTGCTGCTTAGGTCTCCCCAGTTGGCAAGGCTTAGGTCTCCGTGACTGATTCTTGTGTGGATTGTTGTAATAACATTCTGCCAGTGATGCTCATCACAGCCAAAAGTAGATATTTCACATAAAGTTTTAATCAAAATCAACTTTATAAATTCAGAATGTGTAAACACCCATCTAATTGGGTATCAAAGAAACAATTGTGCAAAATTACCTTCTGTGAGTGAAAACAAAACTCTTCCAATATGCTTAGGCCCAAGATGGAAGGAAGTACATACAGAGGATTCATTAAAACATGTCCTGTGCCAAGCATTTGCTACCAAATTTAACAAGATACATTCAGTTATTTGCTTTGATCAATACATTTTCCTAGGAATGTACAAGTTCTGATTTTGAAATCACTTGGCAGCATACTCTAAGAGTTCACTGGTTTGTACAGCGTTGTGCTTTTTTAAATTTATACATTGGTACCATCCTTGTATTGCAAGAGATTGCTTGGGTTACACAGCTCAGCCATCACAAACAATGGCTTTCACATTTTCATGTGACTTCACAAGTTCAGCAGGGGAAATGATTTTCCAAGATTTATAAACAGTAATATTATACAATGTATCATCTGATTGGTCTTTTATTTTTACATTAACCAGTTATTGATTTAAATACATTATTTTATGAACAGTGAAAAAGAAAGCTCCCTCTCCTTATTTTACATTAACACTAAAATATTTGAATTTTTGCATATAACAGCACTGTTAACAAATAGTATGGGGGGAATAAATTCAGCAACCCATGTTAACAGAATACATATTCAAGTTGTTCTTTTTAAAAAATATTACCTACAATATTAAAACTAGGAGATGATTTTTTTCATTAAGTATGCAATTATTTTACAATATGTACTGAATTCCCTGGATCATGTTTGTGAAAAAGGGAACAAAGTAAGAACAAACAAAATGAAAACAATTTCAATGTTCATACCTAATCCTTTGTAAAAATGGTTTGGGAACAATCATCCCATTACACCTTCTCTGCACATTTCAAGAAAAAGCCAGAGCCCTCAACAAATCAGGAAAGTCCCACCCTGCAATTGCATTCCCTCTGGTTTCAAGGCATTCAACCAAGGGCTCACTCCCTCGCTTGCTCACTGGTTCCCTCCCTCCCTCCATTGTTCCCTCTCTTCCCTGCTCCCTGGATCCCTCCCCTGCCTTGTCTTTTGCATGCTTGTTCAGTGGCCGTCTCACTCCTGGGGCTCAGTGGTCTTCTTCTTGAGAAGGTGGAGCAGGGCATCTTTTTCCATGAGAGCCTCCGCAAGGGCCATTTTAACTTTAGCCAATTCCTGTTTAAGACCTTCATTTTCTTCCATAAGCTGAAATAAGGAATTTGAAAAATATGGGTAGGCAGTCCTTTTCAGGATGACTTCATGTAACATCCCTCAGATGTTGATAGATCAGATAATCATGAATGTAGCCCAAAGTTAACATCCCAGGAACTAACAGAACCCAGTTTTCTAAAAGACAACATTTCCTTAGGTTGGTTTCCCATTACCTTTTTCCTAGTTGGGTCTACAACATGCTCAGGCACTTCTGGAAATGTCTGAGTTGCCTGAGAAGTGGCCTGCTGGTTCTTCAGTCCGTGGTCTCCAATGGTCTGATGCACTGGATCTTTTAATATACTTCTGGTGTTTGGTATTCCAAAATCTAATTAAGAAAAAAACCCACACAAATCCTGAGAATACTTAGTGAATTTTCAACTACTAGAGAAGCCTATGACTCAGCTTATCAGATTGCTTCCCAGGTGGCCAATGGAAAGGGCATATTTTGGACTGGCAGAGGTAGGATAGTACTAAGCCCTTTCCCTCATGCCTGATTTCATTTCACTATTTCTTTCATCACATTCATCAAACAGGAACAAGGTGCTTTAAAACAACACACCAGCCAATCTGCTCAGGATCTAATGTTCAAGAGGGTGTGGCAAGGGAGGGGATGTGGGGGAAGAGAGATTTAGGTTTTTTACTTTTTTTTTTTTTTTGCCAGCATTTATCAAACACCTATAATATGCTAGGCACTGGGGACATAAAGACAAAAATACAGTCATCCCTGACCTCAAGAAGCTTCTGTTTGACCAGGGCAGATGACAAGTACTCATAAACTATATGCAAGCTATGCAGAGAGTAGACAGGAGATCATTTGGAGGAGGCTGCAGGCAGTTGGAAGAGGTCAAGAAAAGTCTCATGCAGAAGATGGCATCTGAGCTCTAAGTCTTGAAGAAAACTCTTGGGATCTGAAGAGGTAGAGATAAAGGAATGCATTCTGGGCATATTGTGTGTGTGTGTGTGTGTGTGTGTGTGTGAGAGAGAGAGAGAGAGAGAGAGAGAGAGAGAGAGGGGGGGGGGGGGGTAAGGGGTAGAGCATGGTAAATGGTAAAAAGAAGGAAGCACTTCACCTCTGAAGAAGGAGATGGTCAGTATGGCCCAGATCACAAAGCCTGGCAAGGGTGGAACCATGTAATGAAGTTTGAAAGGTAGGTTAGAACCAAGTTGTGAAAGACTTTCAAAACCAGAGAGTTTATATGTGTTTTTTGATCCTAGAGATGAACAGTTAAAACATTAAGACCTAATGAAGTCATCCAGTAGAATATATAGCTGAATATTCATTTGTTTATGTCCTCCCATAAATCTAACAGGATTTCAACTCCTTAGCTGCCTATCAAAGCTTTCACTTTAAAGTATTAAAAATTAAATTAATATTTAGATATGATTAAAAAACTAAACAAAGTGCTTCTTAGAACCTTTTTTCTTTGCTATCCAGCTATTACCATCACCAAAGAAATCAAAGAAGCCTTGGGGGTTATTTTGTATTTTTCATTGTTTCTTATATAGCCGTGACCAAAGAATCCATCACTGAGTAATCAGGCTGCTGGCAATAATGCTGAGGTTGGCCCTCAATCTGCTGATACAAACTCCAAGCCTTTCAATGAGAAGAACCTGTCCAGAGCCTTTGGGAGTCACGGTCACCTCCACTTGCTCTGTTGCAGTCATACTCTAGAACTGCCATACAGTTTCAAATCAATGGTCCATCAGCCTGATGCCATCAGCTGCTATAGTCTTCTCACTGAGAATATACCTAAGCTAGGAAAGCCCCTTTTCCCATCAAGAAGTTCCTCCTGAGATCTCCATTTTGGGGAGAGGGACAGGTTGACTGATCTTTGTTTCCAGACCACAGCCTACAATGCCATATTTCCATCACCTTCACTACCACTGCCACCACTGCCATATGGGGCTACTACCACTCACCTCCCACCCCCGCCCTACTTCTATCTCCCTTTTGTGGACTGTCTTCTCTCATTAGATTGGAAGCTCCTTGGGGTGTTTTGCACAGTGTCTGGCACATACATGCTTGTTACTTGTTTTGCCTTCTATGCAATACAATGAGGCACTGGACAAAAAGGCCCCAAGATAGATTATAATCTGTATCCTGGAAGGTGCACCCACTCAGATCCATCACTATATAAAGCTGAAGATTTAATCTGTTTGATTTATTGTTGCTTGTTGTGAATGTTGAGTTCCTAGTAATGAATTTCAAAAAGAACAGGAACTCAGCAACTAATGAAAATAATCTTGCTTTGAGCACTGTTAATAAGTGCTCAACGTATCTGCCAGAGTGGTTCAAATCAATGGTCCATTGAGTCTGATGCCATCAAGAAACAACTTGTTCTTACAGAAAAAATATGATCTGCACAATTCATTTTATAACTTTATTTTCAAGAATGCATTACAGTGAAAAATTGGGACTGCCTATGTAAAACAAAGCCTAACACATCCTTACATAATTAAAACATAGTTTGCCATATATAAAGATGCCATATATAAAAAAAAGGAGGGCATTTAGTCTCTAAAATGGAAAATCCTTAATATGATCTTGCTTCCACTTCAAAAGATATAAGAAAATGAGCTGCATGATATATGTGATAATGTTGACAAAAGAGAAATGAAGAGCCATTCTCCCTTAGTATGGGTGGAGTTGTTATCTAGCCGGGAGTAAGAAGAGTCAAGGAATATTAAAGATAAATGAAGTCTGTATTTCCATATGGAAATGTCATATTCCCTATGGGTCTTCATGCAAATCTATCCTGTGCAGAAGAGATTTATTTTTGCCTTGAACTACATTCAGATGCACTTACCAACTAGTTAAGCAGCCTTTCACCTACTGCACTGTGGAATGCAGATAAGAAATATAAGGGAAAACTACTGAAGAAAAAAATCCCATCATGACACTTTTCTAAATAAATCTCTCTTGGCTACTTTCAAATCTTTAACTCTGCATATCCACCTACCACAGTATACATAGCCATCCCAGCCTTTTGGGAATCTGCTAAGATTGGTTTTTTTAAAAAAATATTTTGTTTCATTCCTAAAATCTTATCACTTCTAGTAGTCTTTGAATCAGCCAAATACAAATATTTATAGAGCATCTACTTTGCAAAAGTCACCAGGAGAAAAATGGAGTGGTGCAACAGATACTATACTCAAGGACCTTGCCAGTCCATATGGGGGAGCCTACATATGTACAAATGCAAACTGAGTAGCAATACAAAGTAATATATAAAAGGTAAAGAAGTTTCAAAGAGGAAAAATTCATAATGGGCTAGAAAGGCTTCATGGAAGATATGAGTTATGTCTTGAAGGATATGATAGGAGAAAAGCAAACAGATCAGCCTAGAGGAAATTAATAGATAACATGAGTGAATAGTTGGCACAGAGAATCATGGGAAAGTCAAACTGTGGAAGGCTCAGAATGAATGCCTCCCACACTTGTTATTTGTGGCACACTTATAAGTAACAGATGCCATTGGGAGATGACCTGTTTCAGGACTAGAAACTCATACAGATAGATATCTAACATAGATAGATAGATAGATAGATAGATAGATAGATAGATAGATAGATAGATAGATAGATAGACAGACAGAGAGAGAGAGAGAGAGAGAGAGAGAGAGAGAGATAGATAGATAGATAGATAGATAGATAGATAGATAGATAGATAGATG
>NC_058134.1:230663740-230903450 GCF_016433145.1 Gracilinanus agilis | reverse complement strand
AAGAAAGATATAGATGGGGAGAGAAAGGGAAGGAGAAAAGAAGAGAGATGGATAGACGGATATGGCTGCTATTGTAGTGTCATTTTAGTAACCATGTGTTACGCCCCTACTGTCCTAGGGAATGTCAGGCTCTAGTCACAAAGAGGCAAAAGGAATGAGGCCCTATTCTCAAGAAGCTTCTACTGAGGTCAACTACATTTACACAGGAAAGTGATGAGAAAGCAGCTTCAGGGCAGGAAGAACACTAAAAATTAGAGGACCAAGGGTGAGGAAAGGCCTCGTGTAGAAGGTTCTCAACTTTGAATGCAGCTGGACCTTTTGACAGGCAGAGGTGAGGAGAGAGATCATGCCAAGATGTGAAGGACAGAGAGTCTGGGAGAAAGCACTGATGCAGGAGGAGGAACATCACAAAAGGATGTTTGGTTGAAATGTAGAACATTTACAGTCATCCTGGACAGAGAGGCAGAGAAGAGCTTGAAATGCCCAACATGGGCCTAAATTTTATTCAAGAAGTAAGTGGGAGCCACCAGAGCTTATAGAGCAATGGAGTTGTGACATGGTTAGACTGACATTTTAGAAAAATCAATTTGGCACCTTTGTGGGAAGATGGGTAGGCTGGAGGGGAGAGTCTGGAAGCTCTTGTAATAAACAGTTCATAAAAAAAATGGTGATAAGAGCCTGAACAAAGGCTGAAGCTTTGTTAGGGGAGAGAAAGGAACAGATAGAAATGGAAAGGATCTGGCAAATGCCTGCATGTAGGAGGAAAGGGTCCAAGATGACTTTGAGGTTGTGTACCTAGATGAAAACAGAGAAATCAGTGCCCTTGGAAAGAAAATGAAAAATGTGAAGGAAGGATAGATTTGGAGTAAAGAAAATAAGTTCTAGTTGGACATGTTGTTTTGGAGACACCTAAGGGAGATTCAGAACTGGAGTTTAGAGGAGAGATAAAGGATGAGTATGTAAATTTGAGAATCTGTTTAGAGGTAATCATTGACCTGAAGGAAGTTGATGAGATTTCTGAAAGGTTAAAACAAAAAGAGGGTCCTCGAGTACAAAGAAAAGGGACATGAATGGTGATTCAGCAAACATATCTAAGAAGTGTGTTATTTAACATTTTCCTCAGGGGTGTGTGTTTTTATAACCATAATATCTGAATTATAATCTATAATGCAAGTTAATTCTACTCCTTTAGGGGTAATCTCAGGGGAGTAATGCTAGTTCTCAGAAGAAAATGTATGTTTTGTAATCTATAATATAAAGTTTAAATTCTTTGAGAGTAATTTCAGGATAAGGATTTTGCCATCTCCCCAGAATCCAGACGATAAACCTGTTTGGTGAAGACACCATGAAGATGCCTAAAGACCCTTCAGTGGATCATGAAGATCCATATTTGAACTTTGGGGCACAGTTGATTTTAACTATGGGGAGTTGAATGGACTGAATGTATTTATTTTGAATGGATACTCTTATGCCAGTGGGGGACTACCCCAAAATGGGCTTTTTGTCAAGGCGGCTAGCTTTTGTCCTCTTTTCTTTTGGTTTAAGATCCACTGAAAAAGACCAGTCTTTTTCAACGGATCTCAGGGGTGTAATGTGTTATTTAAAATCACTTGGGATACTTGGAACTACATTTCCCGTGATCCCCAACAGGTTTCCTGTTTTGGATTACGTATTCAAGGTGAGGGAAGGCTTTAAATAGGGGGAAGTGACTTTGAGCTTCTTTTTAGCTACCTGAGCACATGAAGATAGAAAAGGTAAAATGGCTGAGGCAAGAGTTTGAATACTTACAGGTGTGTGGTCTAATGATTTTTATCTCTATCAGCATGGCTTTTATTAAAATACTATTCTCCCTTTTAATCTCGGCCCTCCTCATTTTTAAATACAACAGAAGGAAAAGTGAGGCAGTAGAAAAAGACATAGGAAAGAAGAAGTTCATGGAAACTCAGAGAGAACAGAGCATGAGAGAAGCTCAGGGGTTAGCAGTGCCAAGTCCAGAAAAGGTCACTTGACTTAGCAGTTAAGAGATTGTTGGTAATCTTAAGAAAAGAAGTTTCAGCTGAGTGTAGGACTGGAAAGCAGAGATCTCTTGGTAAAATGGTCCCTAACTTAAGGCAGCACCTGCTACCACCCTATGCATTGCACACACACACATCCCCACATGCACATACACAAGAGCGCACAGAACAAGTGCTTGGGACATACAAGTAGAAACAAAACGACTCTCCTCTCCGGCAGCCCTACTCCTCCGATGTTTTCCTGCCTACCTCTGACATGAAAAGAGCCATCGTCTTGTCTCTCTACCACCAGGTGATCAATATGTAGCATCACAGGGGCTGAGCCAGGGGCTACCATGTCACTGTGTGGGCTGTCATCCTATAGACAAGAAAAGGAAAAGTCTTCATGCTGTTGCTATGAATTTAGTTCATGGTAAAATAATGTTCTTTTAACAAACATTTTCCTCAAATGAGGAAACTGAGATGTAACATCTTATATTGTGTTTCCTAAGAAACTAACAATTGTATTCACCCTGGTGTCTCATCAAAAAACAAAACAAAACAAAAAAACAGGAATGGGACAGCTAGGTGGCTCAGTGGATAGAGAGCCAGGCCTATAGCCAAGAAGTCCTGGGTTCAAATCTGGCTTCAGATATTTCCTAGTCATGTGACCCTGGATAAATTGCTTAATCCCTATTGCCTAATCTTTACCACTCTTCTGTCTTGGAAACAAAACTTAGTATCAATTCTAAGATAAAGGTTATTGGGGAAGGGGAGGGGCCGAGGGGGGGAGAGAAAGAAACAGGAAAAACCAAAGTCAAAGCCAGAAAAATGGATATTTGCCCAAATATTGCTAAAACTTTGGGGAAGGGACCAGATCAGGGAGTTCCCTGATGTAGGGACCTGCGGTGAGGAAATTTCCTCTGCCAAGGCACTGCTGCCTACCTATCAGCAGCTACTCAGTCTTCAGACTAGCCTGAGGCATTTCAAGAGCCTTGCCTGAGGTCAGGAAGCCTGTTCAGGGCAAAGGCAGAAAGATCTAAAACCAGGCCTTCTTGATTCAGAAGCTGGCCCTGATTCTATAGAACATGTCAAAAATAGAAAAATAATTTGTTCACATACTTTCAAATTTATCTTTGAATTGGAAACTTGTATTTTCATTGGCATAACTGTCCCAACAGTCTCATCTTCCAGAAAATGTTGAATATTCATCAAAGAAGACATTAAAAACTCAGTGCTAAAATTTTCTATGTGACACTGCAGAAATCCGGTTTTTGCAGCTAGTGAGGAATGTATCCCAGCACTAGGACCACTTTCAAATCTCAGTGTAATCTCAGGTGAAGACTTGGCAGTAACAGTCACAGCTTTACGATCTGAAACTGGAGAAAATACATACAGGAGAAGGTTAGAGAACTCATCAGCATCCAAAAACATATCCAATTCTCTTCCATAAAAGAATAATTGCCATGTTTACTATAATCAGTAATAGATACAAAGGAGTTTTATATCACATTTCACTCCCCCTTACCACCACTAATAATCTAAGGGCTATTCTTTGGTATAATTTAGAGAAATACATAGACACATAAAGACCAAACACACACTCCCTCCTCTCCCTACCTCCCTCTCTCTTCTTTATATCTAACACTTCATAGGCAACTCTCTGCCATGATCGCCACTCCTCCCTGCCCCCATTACTTTACTGAATTATTTCTATTTTAAAAATAGAAGAAGCTGCAATAAGAGATTAACTCAAGTACATTACTCTGAAAATATCCCACAAAATACTGCTAATACTCAGGGTGTGTGAATGTGTATTTGTATGTCTTTGGGATACACAGTGAATGTTCATAATAATGGATAACATAGGCAGTAGAGAAGTCAAAATCAACTCATAAATTTATCTCCAAAGACTCCTCAGAAGCCTGTTGGGGCTTTTGGATTATCCCATTTGGTCCTACAATAAGGGGAAGGCAACGACCTCAGGCAATGCTGGTGTCAGGGGCCAATGCATTCTAGGTTAAGAGGTTAAAATGTTGGGAATTTTGCATAATTCTCAGTAGAGGCATTTAGTCCTCAGGAAGAGGAAAAGGAGAAATTAAGGAACTTTCACTTACACCCTAAAATCTGGGAGTCAAACTCATGGCAAAGCAGGGAAAAACAAAAACAAATCAGGCAATTTAGGAAGCCATTGAGATTGAATTCAAGTCATAACTACTTCAATTTCTAAGATAGTAAATAATTAACACTTTCAAAAAGACATTTTAGATTTTTTTTTTAAAGAATTAGATGTGTCTAATAGTTCTCAAGCCCCTAAGACTTTGGGAGAGGGTAAAGGAGAGGAGGGTTCTTCTTAATATAAAAGAAAACACGAGGCAATGTGAAAAAGCTAGGAAGTAATCAATACATGATGGTTCTTGAATCAAAGATGTGGGAAATGTCAGCAGTTACTTATCTCTAACAAACTGAGATCAATTCACATCAAACATAATGTTTCACCATAATTTAATTTGGCTCGATAGCACCTAAGGAAACACAGGCTTCATTAGGAAGTTCAAGGTCAGAAATACTTTTAGCAATCAAAATCATATTTATTTTTAGACAAATAAAAACATTTCTATTATTCAAAATCTTTTCCCCTTTAACTGGGGTATAATGGAGCCTAATTACAATTAATCCAAAATATTTATAATGATTATCTCTTATATGCCTATACTTGTCAATTAAATCCATGTCATGTAGCTAGGTCACAAAATGCCTCTGCTCATTCAGGTAACTGAATTCCCTCAGCGGAGGCCACAGTGTCTCAGGTTACACCAGATTTTGCAATATGCTGCTCTGGCTGATTGAAGCTCCAACAATTTGTAGATATACTTTAGGCTTTTTTTGTTGTTGTTGTTAATAAGGCCCATTTTTTTTTTTGGAGCCCATCAAGCTATTTTACCACAAATTATACTTTTACACTCAAAGAATTACCTGAGAATATAGACTTATTGCTCACTGAGTAACTTAGTAAGTATTCACTATATAACTCATGAACAAGGCACCCTGGGATACTTCTTTCTTCAAAAAAAAATTATAGCAAAAGGGCAAATTTGATAGATCTGGGTAGGAAAAAAGATGAAACTAACAGGAAATTTGGGCACCTGTAAATAATCTATATGGATATTACTGCAACATGGGATCCAGGAAGAGATAAGGTTTCAAATACCTACATTCTCCCTTTTCTAAACATTCATTTAACTTGACTCTCAGTAATTTCCCTGTTTTGATGTATTCCTACAGTTTGGGCTTGGCTTCCCTAACTCCATGAGGATTTTAGCAACTCAAGCACTCTCATCGGCAGTGCCTAGGCAAAAGAGAAGCCTCATGCTCTCCATCTCTTGGATGCTGTCTTATAGACAAATGACACATTTACCTGAAATTCCCAGGATGAATGGTGAGAACACATTTATTTGATATCATGCAGAGCTGAATTTATTTCAACATGTAATGTACCAGATATAGCATTCTGTGTATACAGCAAAGAAAAAGATCGCAACTCAGTGCATTTTTAAAAGATAATGGAAAATAAACATTGTCATTTTCAATCTATACTTCCAATCTAATGAGCAATTTCTTGAAGTGAACCAAGCCAAAGCACTACATGAGATCTAGATTTATATTAGCTCTGAAAAGGATATATCATAATTCATTTTCGTATTCACAAGCTTTATTTATTTTGTGGCTTAAATCTAAATTGGGAGTGAGTTGCAGCTCTCTAAAGTTAGCATGGAAGCACCAGGAGGTTAGGGAGCACACATCTTCCAACCACCCACCATAGTAGCATATACAATGGGCACTTTGATCAAGGACGTGGCAGACACAAGCTTGCATCACAGGATATTAAGACATTCAATCTCTACATTGAGAATTCAGTTTTCCTTCTTTCAAATGAGAGGAAACCACTATCCTTCCCAGAAGTGACCCATCATATCAAAGGGTGTGAAGAGAAAAAAAAAAAAAAAGACAAGTTCTGGACATACGAGAGATAACAATCACATATAAAAAAATGAAGAAACTGCTATTAAGTTATGTTTCTATATTAATTCTACAATAATTCTCCAATTCAGACTATAGCCTTTTTGGAAATAGCAATCAATCTAAACTGATTGACTAAACAAGTTCTGGTCTTACTAGAAATCAAAGTCAATATTCTATGAGTACTTCTACCATGAAACTAACAGAAAGGCTTTCTTGATTCCAATTATGTTAAAGAAAGATACTGTACTAAGCTATAATGCATAAGCCAAGCAATGTCATTTCTCTCAAGCTATCATCTGTAAAAGAACTGCTGATCATACATGCTCTTACCTACTGGACGATTGCAAAAATATTGCCGAATGCTGACATTGCCTAGTTGGCTGGGAGACACTTGGTTCACTTGAAGGCAGATTTCAGTATCTTCTCCTCGGATATCAATTTCCCCATTAACACCAGTGATTTTAAACACCACAACTGACATCTGTTAACAAACACAAATCAAGTGAGGGCAATGGACCAAATTTAAGATAAATTGGTCAAAAAGTTATGAATAATAGGGGCAGCTGGGTAGCTCAGTGGAGTGAGAGTCAGGCCTAGAGACAGGAGATCCTAGGTTCAAACCCGGCCTCAGCCATTTCCCAGCTGTGTGACCCTGGGCAAGTCACTTGACCCCCATTGCCCACCCTTACCAATCTTCCACCTATGAGACAATACACCGAAGTACAAGGGTTTAAAAAAAAAAGTTATGAATAACTTTTTTTCTATACATAAGGGAACAGAGGAAAACAGCATTTCATTCACTTAAAACAGAGAAAATAGAGGAATTCTGGGATCACAAAGATTAGGGTTTTATCATTTATTTTTTAAATTATCTACTTCCTTGCTTCATGAGACTTCTTGCCAAGACCTGATTTGTGCCATTCTCTTAATCTGCCAAAAGAATCCTGCCCTTGGCCAAAAGTGTTCTAAAATTGGATCTACGTGTTCTTTCTTTACGATCCATTATCGCCACAATTCCAATCAGTGTAAACCTCCCATAGAGAGATCTCTGGTCTCTGTGCTTTTTGAATTTTGTTTGGAAGCAAAAAAGTAAAAGCAAGGCAGGAGAGAAGAAAGGACAAGAATCAGAAATGGTTGGAACTGCATGACTCAAGGATGAAGCACATGGTAAATGAGCAGGGAGCTCCTTCCAACAAGAGCAAGCATTAATGCCTTAGAGGCTGAAGACTGAACCTCCCTGCTGTACAAGTCAAACTGCATTCCTCATTGATTTCATGCCCAAAGAGTATACCAGGTCCCCAGGAGGAGCTTCAAGATTTTGGAATGGACATGCTAAGATGAGCTGGCGGTGCATTTGCTTCTACAGAATCTCCTCAAACCATTTACCATTTCTTCATGACTTTCTTGAGCACTCTCTGAATTTGTACTGACGGCATCTGGAGAGGACTCTGCACAATTTTGAATCTTTGCACCAACACTGGTATTTTCTAATGGGCACTGGTAATTCATATGTGAGATCTCTTCAATACCTATATTAAGAGAATTGAACTAATGTTTTACAAAGTTCACTTTCTATACTTGTAACATAACATTTATCTAACAACAGTTATGTTAAAATGAAAAAAATCATTCAAGTACTCTAACAATAAAAATACCCCCAAACTTTCTATATCTTTAATGTTATCCCAAGGTCATACAGCTATTTCTCTATATTTACTTCAGAACTTTCACTGATTTTGACATCACATTTTTTATAAAAATTATGTAACAGTCTTTTCTATATTGAAAATTAGATAATGAAATTATATCTTCTGATTGTCATTCTTTTTCCTTAATTGAATTTTTAAATTACATTTAGAAACAAGTTATGACAATTGTTTTCTGACATTCTGCAATTCATATTCTCTCCCTCTCTCCCCACCCTCCTAGAGACAATACTCTGATATAGGTTATATCAATGCTTTTATGCAATACATATTTCCATATTCCCCATGCTGTGACTGAAGACACATATCACATCTGATTCTCATTTTAAGGAATATGAAATTGTACCAAGTATTTTTTTTTTCATTTTAGTGACAAAGATTATCACAGTTCCTAAAGGACATGTAACTGAATTTTATAAATCTCCCTTTTAACATATATAAGCAACTCTTTCCTTCACATTATACTATAACCTCTGAGTTTTGTGGAGATGTTTTAGATATTCACCTCTCTCCCTCTCCCTCAGAGAAACAATCACAAAATCTAATCCAGGCTGAGAAAGTGTTGGGAGCAGGACTGCCAAACACTTTGAAAAATAATGCTCATTTCATTTCTTAAGACAGGTGGTCTTACCTTTTTCCAAAAATACATGGCTATCATTCTCTAAAAGTTGTTCTTCTAGCATCATGCTGTCAATTGAAATTGCATCCAATGAGACCTGTGATGGACTTCTCTTCATGTTCTTATAAGAAACAGAGAAGGCAGGCAGAGTGGGTGGGCAGCGTTCCTTAGGCTTTCCACTTTTTAAACATGTAAAAATATTAAGGAATTGTTATGAGTAAGGGAATTCTAGTATAACATTTTCTCACAACTAAATAAAACAAAAACACCTACATTATCCGAAGATATTAAAAATTAGCTACTTTAAGAAATAGTGAACATTCAAAAAATATTCAAAAAACATTCATAACAAATATTTTAGTCATTACTAGGAATCCATTAAGTTAAGGTACTAAAAGTCCAATGGCAAGTGAGGAAGAGGAGAAGGTCGGAGAAAGACAAAATGCATGCTGGTTAATTGAAGAAAGTAAACTAAAATGGAAGCTACATCTTTTATATGCTAACATCTTATTCCTTGACTTAGGGATGGAAATCCCTCTGAAACTCTTTATTTTTCTCAAAGAAAAAGTTTAAAATCAGATACCATTCAATACTGATATTCCAAAATGATCTTTGAAGTGTCATTTCTGATTTTCATGCACAAACTTTCACTTATAAGAATTAATTTTCATTTTGGTAGTAATCTTCATATATTGAGTTTACCAAGCACCTTCATATTTGCAGATTTATGATTTATCTTAAGTATATAGTATTCAAGTGCTAACTGATCAATAGTAATGACAGATTTAGATCCTGAAAACATTTTTCTTACTATTTTTTTTTAAATGAACTGAGTAGTGAATAATTACCTCAAAGAAGACTGGGATGTAAACACTCTAGCTGTGGAAGCCTGATCTTTATTTATCTCTTGTTCCTGAGAGAGTAAAGCAATTTCTGGGATCAAAGAGTCTGTGGTTCCATTTGCTTTATCCATTAAACTATTTGAAAATATATTTTGTTCATCATCTTTATTGATTAACAAAGTTCTCATATCTTCTTTGCTGTCTAAGACATTAGGTGAATCTGTAGAAGACGAACAGTTTTTGTCCCTTATTTCAGTAAGAACTTCTTCTGTTCCACTTCTGTAAACAAGTCCTATACCCTCATCTTCAGTTATCTTCCCTAAGCTTTTATCAGATGATTCCAAAGATGTCCCTTTTTGTAGATTTGTATCACTGGCTGATTTAAAAAGGCATGGATCCATGGAGGGAACGTGGCTAAGGTCAACACTCATGGACCGATTATCTGCCATAGAATTAACTCCTGAACTCCTAACATGATCTGTTACACCAGGAACAGATTTCCTTTTGGATTTCAGTGTTTCTCCACTGTCCAAGGGTGAATCATCAGGGACCAATGGGCCTTGGCCTTCAGAGAGGGGAGACTTAAATGAATGCGCTTGATCTAATGGGTGGAGCAGCAAAGCAACTTCCGCACTTTTAAGTAAAATCCCAACACAAATAGATGCCTCTGTGGCAGGTTTGCCAGTCACTGCTTCAACATCCTTCCTTAAGTTCTCTGAAAGAAGGATAAGTGAGTCATGGAGGAAAAGCAAGAACAGATACTGGTAGTGATTGATCTGCATACTGACATGTTTCTGGATGTGAACCAAGACATGAAGATCAGCATCTGGGGAAGGATGGGGAGGAAGGGAAGCAGAGAAGGCCTCGTAGGGAGACGCATTCTGTGCCCCATTGGTCAGAGGGGCAGACTCTGCACTGTAATATTCCTTGAGGAGTTTTTTGCGTTTGAGGCGACTAGCCAGGTCACTAGAGTCACTTTTTGAAATGTTTAAAGATGTTGGGGTACAATACTGGAACTCTTTTTGGGACTCTGCAAATCTGGTAGGCTGGCAAATCCAGAGGGAAAGGGGAAAAGAGTCAACAAAGTTCACTGGCCGTCCCTTCCCACTTCTCATTCCTTCATAGTCTATCCAAAACTGTGAAAAGTGCACAGCCCAGACATCAGTAGCTGCTGATGTCTTAAGAGTATGTTTATTTAGCTTGGGAGTAACGTATCCTTTATAAACATCATGCATCTTGGTATCTTGTTCATGAGCATGTCTCTGGAAGATTGGATGTAGGAGTTCAAAATTATCACAAGACTTGGGAAAGCTGGTATATGTTTTACTAAAAAAATTGCAATCTTTGAAGTCTTGGAACAAAGCTTCTAAATCAGAGTGTCGGCAGTTTGGAGAATGCCTCGTATTTGTGGCAATCATTTCAGAACTCTGAACAGAAACTGCACGTGGTTGATCTTGATGGCATTCTGATTTCTTTTCAGAGGGAATGACAAGCTAGAAGAGAAAAAAAAATTTATCTAGTCAAAGCTGTAAGTGCATAAATATATTTTCACTTATCAAAGCCAATACTTAGCTAAAAAGAGAACAAAAGTTTTGCCAAAAAAATCAGTTTACTCTTTGCTGTTTGAACATTAAATGTGAATTTAATCACACTGCTTATGCAAGAAGCAATCAGTTGGGGCCACAGTGAGCAGAGTGCCAGGGCTGGAGTCAAGAAGATCTGAGTTCGGATCATGCCTCAGGACCTTTCTATTTGTGTGACTGTAGGCAAGTCTCTTTACCTCTGTCTGCTTAAGTTTCCTCATCTGTAAAATGGGGATAATAATAACATCTTCCTTGCAGGACTTTTTTGAGGATAAAATGAGATAACATTTGTAAATCCTTTTGCAAACTAAAAAGCAGTATATAAATGCTAGTTATTATTATGTTCAGCATATAATAATTATACAACATAAAGGGCATTTTCCTATACATTTTATGATTGTTTAGTATTTCATACTTTTTTTTCTCTAGATGGCATGTGAGAGAATGAAGAAAATATAATATAAAAAAAAGTGTCAGATGCTGGGAACTTCTTTATGATCTGTGTTTTTTTTAATTCTCTGACCCAAGTGTTAGGTAGGTCCTCGATAGAAGACTCATAATGGAAATGGAAAGGAGAAAAGGCAAATCACCTCAAGAGACTGATTTCTTTTAATATTATTAATCTTTGTAAATGCTCATAGACTAAAATCTTAAGAACGACTGTAGAGCAGGACAAGAGCACCAATGGAGTGTAGAGCCCACAGGCTGCAGTCAAAGGCTCTGGAATGGGTTCTACCTCCACTACTTAATAGGGCCCTGTCACTGGGCAGGTGACTTCCCTCTCTAGGTCTCAGATTCCTCATCTGTAAAATAAGGGGGTTATCTGGATTCTCTCTCATTCTCTCATATATATATATATATATATATATATATATATATATATATATATACACACACACACACACATACATATTATACAAATAAGTATATGTGTGTGCATGCACTTTCGTATATACACATATGTATTTGTATATATTTTGTGTGTATGTACATGTACAATATTCTGAGATAATTTTATATTATATATAATCTCTTTTCACTTTAAATCCTATGATCCCAAGATTGAATTCAGTATCTCAAACTACATTTTGAAAACTTTTAAATAGAGTAATTCATATAGAATTTTCTTTAGTTCACAAGTCTCAGTAAAATCCCCTAAGTGATTCTTTTCTATTTCCTGATGATGTACTGGGAGAAGGCCACTTGACATGTTAGAATGAACTATGAACACTTGGCCAGAAGACTGTTCTCCTCTAGCTTTGCCATTTCCAAGCTCTGGAGCCACCAAGCACATTTGCTCAAGATCTCAATTTCCTTGGCCACAAAAAAGGAGGGTGGATTAGATGATCTTGAAAGCCTGCTTCTCCATGACTAGACAAGCTTCTTCTAGACTCTAAATCAAAGACATCTGCCTCCTCTGTGACATGGAGAGCATCAATGTCAACATTAAGGCCACAGCTCCTCACTCTTCACTAAATGACACCATTTCTTTTAGTCCTCTCTCTGGAATTTACCTCCTGTTAACATTTGAAAATTAGTTCAAATATTATAATACTGAGGGGGATAAATTGGCAAATGTTTTAGTCAAAAACTTTGGAGACATATAGATATCTATATATCTCCAAAGTTTTTGACTATATATATATATATGCATATATATATATATGTATATATATATATCTCCAAAGTTTTTGACTATATATATATATTATATATATATATATATATATATATGTTTGTTTATTTAAATCTCTTCCTTAGTCATAAAAATTGGACATGAGTATGAAGGAAAGAAACCTTGAGAAACTTCACCTTAAAAATTCATCTCCAGCCAGAACATTTAAATCAGATTTGGTAAGCAATAAGACTAATTAGTTTCACATCTTCCTCTTCCTGCTCATCTCTGAATGGAAGAACAGCCAAATGAGCAAAAATCAGTTAGAAAATGAAACACAGGGACTGAGGCAACTATAGACTAGATCATCAATTTTTTCCATGACAATTGAAAATTTAAGGTTAAAAATAAAGTTGCTAAATGAAAATCAGCATCACAACTGAGAAAATTCATACCATTGAAAGTAAATTAAGTTCTGGAAATGATAATACTGAAGGTTAAATCTTTTTCCTGGCTTGTGAGGTCCAAGTTGCTTTAGTTCTAGGATCACAGAATTGAAAGCTAGAAAGGGCCTCAGAGAGCTTAGAATTCAATCTCTCACTCTCCAGAGGATGAAATCAAAGTTCCAAGAGCTTATGATAATCAAGATGATAAGCAAAATCAGGATTCAAATCTAAAATGTTCTCCCAATCTAGTGTTCTTTACACTAAACCCCAAACAAGGAAAGCTGGTTATACTTGCCCTTGCCCTTATCAGGCCTTATTTCCTGTTTTGGGCTTTATATTTCAAGAGGGATAGTTGCAGTCTTCTTATCACCAGAGCATCATACAGTACCTTAAGCATTAATCCATCAACTCGAATATCAACGTGTTCATCAGACTTTGAATTGTCATTCAACTTGTACATGGCCATGAACTGATTGAGACTTTGTTTTAAATCCAACACAAACTGATTTAACCAGAGAAGACTTCTCTCATCCAGAGTAAACTGTAGTGCATTCAGTTGGACATAAAGGTTGGGACATGGAACTGGGCAGAAGAAAAATAAACACGAATGTGAAATAGCTCTAAATCATGAATAATCTTCACTAAAAACAGAATACAAGCACTTGGGTAGTAAGAAAATGAAGTGGTACAGCAATGGGCTTGGAGTCAGGAAGTCTTGAATTCAAATCTAGTCTCAGATGCTAGTTATATGACCTTGGGCAAGGCATTTAACCTCTACCTGACTCAGTTTCCTTATCTATAACATGAAAACTGAAAGTTTCATATAAATGTTAGCTATTACTATTAACAAAAGCCAAAAGTGGCAAACTCTAAAGGCATTCTTGCCAAGCAACCTATCAGCAGATACTCTGGAAGCTGTTCTTAACCTTCTCTAGAGAGATGGGGATTGGACCCTTAGGTTTACCTGATATGGAGGACCCTAGATGAGGAAACTATTGCTACCAAAGCAGTCCTGCCTTTGCAACTCTGAATCTTGCAGTCATGCCTACAGCCCCAAGAAGTTAAGTGACTGACTTGGCCAGTCACAAAGCTATCATGAGTCAGAGGAAGGACGTAAATTTAGGTCTTCCCACCTTCCAGACAACCTCTCTTTCCACCTGCTTCTTCTTCCTTGTAAGCACTCTCAGTAGATGAATTTTATCCACCCACTCAAAATAGCAAAACCAAGAATGGACAAGAGAAAGAATTCCTAATTGCTGCATTCATCTTCTGAAGTCTATCCATCATGCAAGATTCTTCACAGCTTTTCTCAAATGATTTTGTGCCAATCTCAAACGAGTGAAACAGAAACCATGTTTTCATTTCTACCAGGTCTAGCACTTCCCTCTGCTTAAAGTCAGTTCTACTTCTCAGTTCTACTTAATGAGGACTGAATTTGAGCTCTCTTAAAAACATTCATGACTAAGAATCCTTGGCAGTTAAAGTTTCTCAAAATAAGAATTCTTATTCAATCATGTGCACTACCCATAAGACCTTTAAGCGTACTAATCTCTGAACCCCATGTGGTGCCAAACAATCTCCATCTCTCCCAACTAGTACTCAAGAAAAATAATTCCCTGAACAACATGTCCTAACATGTGGATTCACTGAGAGAAAGAACTGGGCTTTTTGTCCTACAGCAAAGGGACAGAGAATCTACTTATGATAGAAAAATCAACATAAGTTTGACCCTTGTACTCAGTAAACACAAATATGCATCAAAAAAGGTGGAGAAATGTCAAAGACCTTATGCTTCATTGAGCCAAAATGAGGAGAATGGCTTTTGGTACAAAAAATGTTCACCCTAGGAGGATCTTAATTTTTGGAAAGTTTTTAGACATTTCTGAACACTGTTTCATAATGAAAATGGTTTAATGAATGCCTTAAACAACACCCCTTGGTTTCACTTAATTGTTAGCATGACAACTGTTGGTACCCAAACTGAAGAGGAAGCTTTAATTTAGTACTAGGTATTTTTAAGCAAACTTGCAGGCTTACCATTCCCACTGACATCATTTTAGCCCAGATCCTTATTACATTTGTAGCCTCCTACTGGAATATTCCAAGCCCCGGGCCAGTCTCTTTTTTTGTCAGTCTCTCCTCCCTCAAATCATCTGATATATCCATGAATTAACTGATATTAATTCTGCAGAGTTAGATTAATCTTCCACTGCTTTCATCATTTCATTCTTCTCCGATGTCTAAGTTTCTCACACCCCAGAAATCTGCCTCCCCACAACATTTCCATAGTGCTTTAGCCATGAATTTGCACACATGATCTCATTTGATCCTCACAAATATTCTATGAGGTAGACAAGAGATAGTCACATTTTACAGATGAGGAAACAAAAACTCAGAGGGATTAATCAAGCATTTGTTAAGTAACTAAGATCACAAGGTGAGAACAGAACAATGTCTGCAGTTCCACTGTACCATGTTTGTCCCTCTGGCCCCATTTTTCTATCTGTTCAGCCTTACTTTGCCAGATTCTTCAAACATCTTCCTAAAAGGGCTAGTCTCTTCACCGCCCCATGAATACATCATGCTCATTGCCACCACCATCTCCATGTCCTTTCAGCTTCTTCCAATCTAGTTATGCCATTTTTAGGCCCAACTCAAGGACAATACTTTCCATAAAAACACCTGACTACTTTAGTCCTCATGGAAATCCTTTACATGACTTTAATATATGACTAAATTTAGCACCTAATCATAAACTGTTAGTTTGTGCACAGCTAGTTTCATGAGAAGTGAATTCTATTCCCATAACACTAATCATTATCTGAAATTATTCTCAAAAATCCTTCACTAGACCTTGCCATCCTCTCCAACTAATGTCCTAGATCAGTGATTCCCAAAGTGGTGGGTGCTGCAGTGATCCAGGGTGGCAGTGATGGCCACAGGTGCATCTATCTTTCCTATTAATTGCTATTAAGATTAAAAAAAAATTAATTTCCAGGGGGCTAAGTAATATTTTTTCTGAGAAGGGGGTGGTAGGCCAAAAAAGTTTGGGAACCACTGTCCTAGATCATTATTCCCTTTCTTTGCCAAACTCCCAGAAAAAATTATATACTTATCTCCTCTACTTCATCTCTCACTCATTCTTCGATCATTTGTGTTCTAACAGATGATCTCTTTTCTCTGCCAAACCAGCTCTTTCCAAAATAACTTGGGGGATAATATTAATGAATCAGCATCAATCTAGAAGGAAATTTATTTACCCATCTCCAGCTCTTATTCTCTTCTTTCCATTCCCACTGAACCCCCTATTTTAAAGCTCTCCTTTCCTCTTCCTTGGACAACTACAACACCATCTTCACTTCCCTTCTTAGGTTTCTACTCCAATCTATTCTATAGTCTATCAATAAAGTCATCTTCTTGAAGTAATATCAACACTATTTTGTTCTGAAAACTTCAAAAGCTCTTTACTCTCTATCTTATGGATAAAAATGAACATAGGCATTCATGGCCCTACATAATCTGGCTCCAATTTATCTTGCCAGCTTTAACACTAAGTCCCTTCCATGACTTCTGTATTGCAGCTAAATAAGCTCATTAACATTCCCTAAATTTGTCTTGCCCCTTCTTTTTGCATTTCCTCATGACACCTCCAAAGCCTTGAATGCTCTCTTATATTCCTGCCAGTTCAAATATCTTAAGAATCAGCTCAGGTGCTGTTCTGTTCCTTCATAAGACCTTCTCTGACTGCCCCACAGAACAACCTCTACCAGCAACACACTCACAATTTTCCCATGTACTAATCAAACTTAATTCATATTATTGTGATAGTGCTCCTCTCCTATTATCACCTATTACACTGTAACCTCCTTGAAGGTACCTCCAGGGTCTTCTTTATGTAGACATTACACTGCCCTGCATAAAACAAACCCATAAAAAAAAATCTATGAAGTATTACTGCATATGTTTATTGATTAATATGGTCTAAGCTTGGTTTTATCTGCACAACCAGTATAAATTTTTTGGAGATAGGATCCATATTGTCAGGCATACAGACATATGCTGACTTGTTAAAAAAAGATATTTAGAAAATTTAGCTATTTACAGGGAAGAAATAGTATTTTTAAGGAGTCTTTCCTGAGAAATTCCCCAAAATAAATGTAGGTCCACTTCAAAGTATACAAAAAAAAGTTTCATATTGAAAAATTGTATACTTCTACACTAAAAAAAGTGAATGTAGAAATCACATATGTGTTTTTTGAAGCCCTTACTTAGCTATTCATTTTGAGAATTTTTCAGGAAAGACCTTAGGTCTCTGCAACTATTTTCATAGTGTGAGCTAGGCTGACAATCTCTAATCCCCACACTCCTCTCCAAGTCTTTTCTCATGTCACTACCAAATTGATATTCCTACTATACAAGTCCGATCTCAGCACTCTCTTGTTCAAAAAGCTTCAGTACCACTGGGTTGACCACTCAAGGCCCTCTACAACCTAGTCCCAGAATACCTTCCATCTGACTGCATGTTACTCTAACACACACTCAATACTTTAGTCAAAGCGGTCTATATTACTGAGACAAAAACACTCGGTTAAACTCTCCTGCTTCCACACCTTTCTGTACCCCTCCCTGTGCCCAAAATGGTTTCTCCTCATATTATTATTATATTATACCTATTATTCTTCCCTTCTTTCAAAGCATAGCTCAGACACCTCCTTCTTCCTGATCTGCTCAGCTTTAAATCCTCTCTGTCTGTCCACTGTCTCTCTTCCCACTTAGGTCTTCTCTTCCTCCTATCTCTTTCTCTCCCATCTCTTTGTTTCTCTATCTCTCTCCCTCTTTTCCTTGAACCTCTCAGATCACTCTAATTTTCCTTATGTATTCAATCACCATCTCATTATTTTTAAGCATTATTTACAAAGGTATTTTATCCCTACTTCTTATAGAGTTTTTACCATTAAGGAATTTGTCTTTGAAAATTCATCTTTGACCTACCACAGGGCATAAGTGTGGTATGGACTTAATACATGTTTATTGAATTAAAAGCTGAATTTAACATAAAAATGGTGCAGTAATGTGAGATTATCATACACAAGGCTCAGGGCCTTTTAAAGGAAAGTGGGCTGAACAAAAAGGAATATTGAATTCCTTGTGTGTTCATTTACAGAAGTAATGGGGAAAAATCCTGAGAACAAGCTAAGAAACAAGGGTTCTACTTCGGCTCTTTAAATAATCATTATTTAATTTTCTTAGGCAAGGCCCATAATCCCTATTTCTCTTTTCTCATTTGTAATTGGAAACAATAGCCCCTTTTCCCCTCTACTTCAAAAGGTCATAGTGAAGATCAAATGAAATGTCCATGAAAACTCCTAGTGGAGAGAATTTATACAATCTGAAAATGTAATATAGTTAAGGCAAACTCTAAATAACAAATGGCTTGAACTGGGGGGATGAGGGGGAAAGGGCAAGGATTTGGCTATTAAGAGTTGTATACGGATGACTACCTTAAATAAAGTAAATTCATGTTTTGTTTTGATTTGTCCAAGTTTACAGCCCCACCTACTACATACATTTATTCTGATACAGCTGTACAGTAGAAGGTCATTTGTAAAATAAAATAAGCAGAAGTCTAAACTGCATTCTTTGTTTATAATATCAGCTGGCATTTATAGAGCACTTTAAGGTTTCCAAAGTGCTTTGCATAGGTCATCTCATTTGATCGTCACTATTATCATCCCCATTTTTCAGATGAAAATACTGAGACCCCAAGAGGCCTAAGGCAGGAAGTGACCTCAGGTCTTCCTGACTCAAGTCAACTGCTCTAGCAACTACATAACTTAGTTGTTCCAACCTAGTAAAATAAGTGACAGTGTTTTTGAAAAAGAACTAGGTCAACAGCCATCCTAAGATACAAAAAGATATATGAGGTCACTGATGTGAATACTTCTCCATCATCTCATATTACAGTCTTCCTATCTGGTGCAATCCTTATCCACAAATCTGCCATAGATGAGAAAGACATAAAAATGGTTTCCCATAAACTACTGTTCCCAATTCCTGATGTCAATATTGTCAATTTCAATAGGGGGTGGCCCCTATAAATTTGAATAACAACTAGAAAGTATCATTCCTGGAATTTTAGCTGGAAAGAGTCATGTATGCAATGAATTAGGAGCTCAATTTTGAATTTTAAACCTGCCTTCATGGAAATAAGCATTTTTTAAAAATATGTATTATTGGCTCTTAAAATCTGCTGTTTCAAATATGATTCCAGAATAAAAATTTGCCTGCCATAAATTTTGTTTGAAAATAACACTAAAAATTAGTATTTATTACTTTCCACACTCATCTTGAATTATTCATTTTTTTCAGTAGCTAAAATTAAGTTGGATTTTACAAAAGAGAAATTAAAGCTTTCAATTTATTCTGAAAATACAATTTTGATGCTCCAAATTCACATAGCACTTTTCATCAGATAATCTTCAGAAGCTTAATAATTATGAGCCAAATAAGTTATGAAATAGAAGAAAATAAACCTTACTGGGAAAATCCTTGCCATCTGGATAGTAGTATTCTGTGAACTCTATGTAAACAGCTGACATTTCTTGTGGAAGATAGAGGGATTTTTTATTGCAGGAAATCATAGTTTTCGGAGAAGATCGATACTGGTCAGCTGTAGAAACCTGCAAAAGAATCCTAGCTGCTTAAATGACATTATTTTTAAAAATAAATGAATAAAATACTTTCCAAATGGAACCTATAAGCTCAAAGAACTTTAACGATAAAGTATAGCCAAGTTTTAAGAGATTTATTTATGATTTTAAAGAAGGATTTTGTTTCTCTCAAAACCCAAGAGATAAGTGTCAAAAGGAATCATGATTTAACTTTTAACTTAAGCTTTTGGAAAACATTCCAGATAAGCCTGAAATAACATGATAACATTAACTGTTCACCATATCAACTGACAGATGTAGTCACTAAAGATTAAATTCAATAAATTCCAAGAGAGTAATATATAAAAATTAAGATCAAGCAACAAGCATGTAAACGACAAAAATTTGTCTGATATCAGACAAAAATGAAGTCTGATACATCAGTTTTTCTCCTCTATTTTTTCTAAAAAAAGAAAAAATATAAAATGGCTCTTAATGTTATGGATCTTCCATTTCTGTTTCTGTAGTGACCATGGAGGAATGCTGGAAAAAAGAAAGAGGAGATGCAAATAATCACATTAATTTTAGACCATCTATAAATTTTAATTTGGTCATTAATACTCCAAATATAAGGCCCTTAACAATGACCAAAACAAGAATATATGCTTTTGGAAGAGAATTGAATTTTATCAGTCTTGACTTTTCTGTTACAAACAAAACCAGAAGAAAGAAGTTGCTCATAGTTTCAGGGGGAGAGGTGGGCATAAACAAAAGAATTGATGGGAGTTAGTTTTCTTGAGTTCCCAAAGGCAACAAGCAACGTCATTTCGTGGAGCATTTGGTCATCTTATATGAACAACAAAAAGCAAGGGAATAACCATTTCAAAGCAAATATGAAAAATAGTTGGAAGGAAGACTACACAGGACAATAGTAATCCAAATTATTTGGTTCAAAATTTTTTTAATCAATCAGTAGAACAAATTAAATATCCAACACACAAAAACAATAAAACATATTATCAAAGTGTTTGCTAAATTCAAAGACCTGAACAAGTAGGGTCCAAATTTGCTATAGATCAAAAATTCACCAGAAAAACTGGAAAGTAGGCTGGCAAAAAGTTTTGGAAAACTTGTCTTACCATATATACTAAAACATTCTCTAAATGGACATACGATCTAGATAGAAAAGATCACGTCATAAACAAATTAGAGGTTGCTTAGCTAGGAAGGAAATAATTTGAGGGACCATGAACAGAAAAAAGTCCATTACCTAACAAAGGATAGAGTGGATCATATTAGATAAAATGAAAACTTCTGAATATAAAAACTAGAAAGGATCTTTTATAGGAACAAAATCAATACAGATAAAACTAAAGGGGAAACAATCAAAAGGGGAAAAAATCTTTGCAAATTTCTGCCACAAAGGTCTGTTATACAAGATCCAAAATGAACTAATTAAATATACAAGGACAAAAGTTATTCCCTATAGATAAATGGTCAAAGAATATGGAAAAAGCAGTTATCAAATGATGAAATCTAAGCTATCAATAACCATATAAAAATGCTCCAGATCACTAAATATTGGAGAAATGAAAATTAAAACAATTCTGTATTTCCAATAAATACCTATTAAGGGAGTCAAAAATGATTTAAAGAAAAAAATAAAAAAATATATGAGAGTTGCTGGGAGGACAGCGGAAAGAAAGATACATTAATACATTGTTGGTAAAATTGTGATGTGATCCAAACATTCTAGAAAGTAATTTTAAATATGCCCCAAAAGGCAATAAATTATGTATATGAATTGACTCAATGTTACCACAACTAGGCTTATATTCCAGAGAGATCAAAGAAAGGAGAAAAAGGATCCACATGTACAAATAATATTCTCAGCAGTTTTTTCTCATATCGAAAAATGGAAACAAAATCGGTGATTATCCATTAGGGAAAGGCTAAACTGAAATATGGATATAATGAAATATTCCTGCACTGTAAGAGAACTTAGAAAATCTGCATGAATTGAAGCTCAAAAGTGAAGCAGAAACTTTATTAAATTCATTCATACCAGGCAGACCTAGTCAAAACATTTCATTTTAAATAAAATGGTGATATTGCTTCCTAGAGCTATTGATAAGAACCTCTAAAATTCTCTCATTGAAAAAAACACACAATGTACCTGGTATATATTGAAATCTGCAAGTCTAACCACCACAGAACTTGACATTAGTTTAGCTTTTGATTGCAGAGATGATATAGAAGGAGTTCTAGTAATCCCTTTAGGCACTGATTCTTTCCCTATAAGAAAAAAAAGTTTTCAAAATGTACTGCAAAAATATTTTTTACAGTCAGTAGCATGGTCCTTTATTATTAACAGAACTATTAGAAGTCTGAAGTAAAAAACATTTATAGTTAAAATGATTCCATCTCTTTTAAATAAGAAGACTATACACACCCAAAGGCCAGAGAGGATCTCTTCCAAGGCTTTGGCTAGGACTACATCCTTCAAAAGATTTCACAGAATTGTAGAAGATGTTGAAAAACTCTATTCTACATTTTATATACAGTAAAAGTTAGTTGGATTTTTTTTTATGTCTTAGTCTCTAATTTGAGAAAAGAGTATAGATTTTTAGAAATTAAGTGGAAAGAATGGAGAAAGGACCAATGTGACTATTCATATCCAATAATGTAATAAGAACCCTGTAATGTTGTTAGAGGAAACACACCTGTTGGGGCATGCTGAGGGGAAGCCTGTGTTGGGGATTTGGGAGGAGAATCAACATTATTATCCTTCACAGCCTGTTTAAGCATTTCAACGTTGTAGCTGAACTCATCCAACAACTCTTTGGCCCATCCACTTTTGGTCTTGGTGGCATCACTATAATGCATCCAGTGACTACAACTGTCTCCTGCAAATATCAAGAGACAAATTTACTTTCTTCTCCTTCATTTATGTTTTTAAAGAAGCAAGATTTTATAAGAGTTAGAGAGTTAACATGGTAGCAGATATAAAAAGGAGGTCTTGAAGACAACAAGACCTGGCTTCAAGTTCCCCACTGGTCATTTAACCTTCTTCAATGCTCTGGGAGACTCTCCAAAGAAGCTTCCTTCTGCAAGAGTTCTGGACAAATGAGATCTCAGGCCCAGAGTCCACTGTGAGTGACAAGGATGCTTTAATTTCTTAATGAATCTATTGCCTTTTAACTGGCAAAAGTGAAATAAGTAGAACAAGGAAAATAATATACACAATAACTACAAAATGGAAAACAACAGTAATAGCAAATTGAATTGAACCAGTTATTGTGGCAGAGCTTGGCCTCAAATAAAAAGCAAAAAGGGGATTATAGCCCCTGTCCTTCCTCTTGAGGAGCACTATGGACATGGGATACTGAACATCCTATCACACCTGATTTACTTCCTCCTTAGTTTTGCTGAACTCTTTTTCTTCTTGGTCATAATTCTTCAGAATGGGGAGGAAGCAGAGATGTATCAGATGCAATGGATAGATTACTGAGCCTGGAATCAGGAAGGTCTGAGTTTGAATCTGGTCTCAGACACTAACTGTATGAACCTGGGCAAATCATTTTGTTGCTATTTGCCTCAGTTTCCACATCGGTAAAATGAGATTAATAATACGCCTACTCAGGGTGGTTGTGAGGACTAAATGAAATAATATTTGTAAAACATTTAGCACAGTGCCTAGCACCAAGTAAGCATGATATAAATGTTAGCTATTATTATTATGCTGGGGAAAAGTAGGTGATATAAAAACAAGAGGTATTTTTTTAAAAATCCACTCTTTCAAAATCACCTATCACCTAATTTAGTCTCTTAGAGAACTAAAATGAGCAAAATCTGATTCCATACAGGCGGAAGCAGTTTGAAGCTAACTGTATGTCAGGGCTTTTGTCAAGAAATTACTCCAGATGCAAAGTGATATAAGCAGAACTAGGAAAACATTGTACACAGTAACAGTAATATTGTATAATGATCAGTTGTGAAAGAGTTAGCCATTCTCAGGAATACAATGATCTAGGACAATTCTGAAAGATTTAGGACAAAGAATGCTTTCTATCTCCAATTCTTTTTAGAATTGTTAAGAGTAAGAATTCTAATAAAAGCTTAAGATTTTTCACTTGTTTATTGGGGTTTATGTTTGCGGAGGGGTTGGTTTTAAGATTATTCACTTACAAAAGTGAATGATATGTAAATAAAAAAATTTTAAGTGGTAAAAAAAGGAAATTACTCCATATAGAAGTTCAAATGATTCAGGTTCAGCACCAAGGTGCATTGTTTCAAGGTGCCAACTATGTAGGCATCTTTCATCAGCCAAAACCTCAGTTTTTCTCTCCCTCAAAATTAGGGAGAGAAGTCCTGAGAGCAAGTTCAGCAATATCAGCATGGGAGAGACATTTTATCAAAGAGGATTCCAATTTGGCTGGTCATTTGAT
Source organism: Gracilinanus agilis (assembly GCF_016433145.1). Lineage (NCBI taxonomy): Eukaryota > Metazoa > Chordata > Mammalia > Didelphimorphia > Didelphidae > Gracilinanus > Gracilinanus agilis. The sequence goes on along the minus strand of NC_058134.1, from coordinate 230,879,524 downwards.
CCTAATCCTCCAAGGAAATATTAAAATGGCCAAATGCTGGTCAAGGAAAATGCCCTAAGTAGTTTATATATCTGACAAGAGGAATACACTAAAAACTCTTAAAAGTTTTAATGCGTGGGGGCATAAAGAAGTGCAGATCCAGGAGAACATTGTACACAGAGACTGATACATCATGGTAAAATCAAATGTAATGGACTTCTTTACTAGCAGCAATGCAAGGATCTAGAGCAAGGCTGAGGGACTTATGAGAAAGAAAACTAGCCACATCCAGAGGAAGAACTGTGGGAGGAGAATCACAGAAGAAAAACAACTGCTTGAACACATGGGCCGATGGGGATATTACTGGGGATGTAGACAATAAACGATAACTCTAGTCCAACTATCAATAATATGGAATTAGGTCTTAATCAATGATACATGTAAAACCCAGTGGAATTGTGCATTGGCTAAGGGGGTTTATGGAGATTTGGGGGAGAGGGAAAGAACATGAAATATGTAACTATGGGAAAATATTCAAAATTAAAATTAAAAAAAAAGAGAGAATGAGAAGTCTAAATAATCCAGCTTTCATAAAGTATACCTCTGGGAAGGAAAAACCATATGTGCATTTTTGAACGATCTATTTTTTAAAAATTACATACCTTTTTGTCCTATACTCATGGAAAAAGAAAACAAATAGATCAACATAAAAACATCAAATTCATTAAGTATGGCTTCTGATGTTTTGAGATGTTTCTATCTTATGTGATTTTAATAAAGCTTACTAATATTTCTTCCCTGAGATCTACTCATTCAATTTGGGCAGGAATTTTTTGAAAAATTAATATTTCAATCATCTATTGTCATCTTAAAAATAATTTTTGCTAGACCTATAGAATCTAAGATCCTCTATAAGAGGAAGTTTTGCGTTATCTTAAGGAAAGAGAATTTGATAATATGTGAAGTATATCAGACATACACTAACTCTACAGCCTCTTGCCAAGTTTTACATACCTGCTTTGTGATAAGGATAGTAATCAACAGTTAGGTGACTAAAAGAGAGCTGCATGGCTCCTCCCGTGATGCGTCTACTAGTCTCTACAAAAAAAAAACAACAAATAATTAAGTATAATATGGACTTTACTTTATCATTAGAAAATATCATGTCGAAGCATTTAATGTATGGCTAGTACTCCTCATTAAAGCAGATTACATTCAAGTTTATATAGAAACACATTTTTTGCTCAAAATTTTAATAATATAAATTTAAGTCTATTTTTTTTTAATTTTTTTTTTTTTAAACCCTTGTACTTCGGTGTATTGTCTCATAGGTGGAAGATTGGTAAGGGTGGGCAATGGGGGTCAAGTGACTTGCCCAGGGTCACACAGCTGGGAAGTGGCTGAGGCCGGGTTTGAACCTAGGACCTCCTGTCTCTAGGCCTGACTCTCACTCCACTGAGCTACCCAGCTGCCCCTTAAGTCTATTTTTAAAAAGATTACATAAAAGAAAACATCTATCTGAGAGAAACTGGCAAACCAAATAAACTAGTGTTAAGAAAAAACTGGCTGGAGTAAGGGAAGACATATGGGAATCTGGAAGAGAAAAAGCACTGCCATCCAAAGCTAATTGGTCCAAAGTGGGGATCACATAATCTTAAATACTGTTTTCTAACAAACTGGTTGGCCAGCTTAGATACTCTTATTTTGTGTAGCCAGTGGCAGAGGTTAGAATTCTTTTATATAGCCGGGAGATTATTGGAGCACATCATTGGCACAGGGAAGCTTTGGTCTTTGATTGATATAGAAATGACTGCTAAAGAGCTGCCCAGGATCTCTGAAGCTTAGCATCAAACAGAGGAAAAGTAGGCTATTAAAAGAAATGACCTGACAGATACTAGGCTGTATAGGTAAGATAAAGCTGAAGAGGACCTAGAACCCAAATGGGAAGTAGAAATTTGCTTAGATATTAGTAATCTATCATAAGCTGAGTTTCATTACAAGGATAAGGCCAAAGTAGCACAAAAGACAGATACAGGGATCAAGCTTAACCCTCCCAGTATCAGCATCTCTATCAGAGGTTTGCCAGTCTTCTTACTCATCAGCTAAAGGCAGGACTAGTAAAATGTAGCAAAATCATCTGCATCGATGCTATCACAATAGTTCTAAAAAAAAAGCGAAGGGATCAATCCTAATATTCTAGCTTTATTACCTTTTTCTTTAGCATGAATGTCATCACATATGTGCAGATCTAGATGAGAAATTACTAAGTGATGAGAGGTTTCTTTAACATCAAAATCATTGAAGATTTTTGCAATTGTATCATTGAGGTCAGGCACAGCTGATGTTTGCGGGGTCTTCACCTGATGAGAACTTGGAGCTGGAGCAGAGCTCTGCAAAGATAAGAACCTATCATATTGACAGCAAATCCTTTCTGATGAATTTATGGGACCATGGGAACAAGGAATGCACAAGACAAGAAAAGATGTACGAATTACTCTCATTACCAGGAAGGGAAAACCCACATTGATAAGATCATAAATCAATGAAGAATGAAAGTACAGCTCCAAGTTACCCTGCTAGTCAAGTTACCAAAAGTCAGAGGTCATCTTTAAAAAAATAAATTAACTTAGACTGCCTAAAACTGTTTAAACATAGTCAAAACTACTTTTAGCAGTGAATAAGCTCCTTGCTGCCATGAAAATGTTATTCAGTACAATTGAGGCCATTTTTTCTTCCCACAAAAGAGCTGGGATCCTTCTGGGTAGCAGCAGCATCTAGCTGGATGCCAGGAAAGGGCCTGTACTGAATAGCAGGAAGGACAAGAGATTTGTAGGAATAAATGTACCTCTGTTGGTCTCAAAATATTCATTTAAGATAGTGACCAGTAATAGAACTTGAATAAGTATGAATCACAGAACTGCAAAATTTAATTTAATTCAAACACTAGGCACTTAATTATGTGTAAGCCAGCCACAGTGATAGGTGATAAAGATGATATGAGGATTAAAAAAAGCTATTCTCTGAAAGAGCTTAAATTCTACTTCAAAAATTACTTAAAACACAATCAAAATGAAGACCAAAATTTCTCTCTCTTTAAAAAAGAAAATCGAGTAATCTGGTCCTGACTGTTTGGGGGAGGTTGAGGCTCTTATCAGCTGTCTCTCTTCAGGCTCCAATCCCAGTCCTCTTTAGCTGTACTGGTACAGTTTTCATTGCATAGTTTTGCCACAAAAATCCAATAACTTGTGGCTGAGTCTATGGTCTCTGTAGATTTAGTTTGGGCCTACCCTAAGATAGTAGTGTTTGCCACACTGTGGATCTGTCTGGCCTAACTAAGCTCTTGAAGGCAACAAATGTGTCCTCTATTTGTTGTATGTTCCTTCTATCACAAAAAGGTATTGGAGTTAAAAAAAAAACTAATTGTCTAATAATAAACTAACAAAATGATATTTTTTCTTAATCGAAGACATGAAATTCTTGTTACTTGTCAATTACCCATTTTGCCTTTTTTTTTAAAAAAAAGATTCCACTACCACACCAATGCAACCACCAACAATTGGGAAATTGGTCTTGATCAAGGACACATGACAAAACCAGTGGAAATGTGCGTCGGCCATGGGTGGGGGGAGTGCGGGGGGTGAAGGGGAAAGTAGGAGCATGAAACATGTAACCATGTTAAAAATGATTATTAATAAATGTTAAAAAAAAATATTCCAACAAAAGCAACTAATCTATTCACTGAATGGCATACCTGGGTAGGCTCCGAAGCCATACTCTTCCTCTGTTCTGTCGACTTTTCTATAGCTTCACTAAGGGACTTTGCGTATTGTACCATTGCCTTCAACTGGGAATCCGTCAGAACCCACAATAAGTCATCCAATATTAGCACCAACTTTGTAGCTATGACATTGCAGTCCTTTAACTGTTGAACAAAATCAATTTATAGAATCAAATCATGATGTAAGCATTTTTATTTTTTTGATGGTACTCAATGTAGATGTTTTCTTCATAAAAAACTATAACCCTATTTCCTTTGACACCTTAGTGTCAAAATGCCACCGTGTAATGTCATTCTCAAAAATGATTGTCTTCCAAAGTAAAGGACACAAATGGCACTTAACAATTTAGTATTCAGCAAGTATATATGCTAGTGTACTATAAGAAATATAGTTATATTAGGAGTATCTTATCTAGATATGCTTGAATGCATCAAGGATTCAAAATTTCCTTCTTACAGTACTTCCTCTAGCCACATAGAGAGGGCAATTGTAATACGCCTCAGTAGAGAATTACCATTGGTGGAGCGGGGGGTATCAAGATCCAGAGGCTAACATCAAGATGATAAGACTCTCTAAAATTATCTTGGGCTGGTCCTGAGACAACAGATATAAAATCCATGACTGGACCAATACTCAAGGCATTGCTAGTATAATCACAATAGTTTGCGTTCGTATTTTGCTAATTAAGAATTTAAGAATCTAAAGTCACTTCTGTGCAATAATGAACCAAAATATACATCTACTAGTGGATTATTATGCTCTGTTAATATATTTCTACTGTCTCTTGCAATCTAAAAACAGAATTCAAACTGAACTTCTGAGAGTAGAAGACTACATGCAAAAGCTATTGATAAAGATGGTAACACTACATACATAGAGAATATACATTTTCAATTTTGTCACTCAATTATTGATGAGTTAAAAGATAATCATGCCAGCATAACCCCTTAAACAAGTCGAATCCTAAATCTTAATGGGCTACAAAGTTGCCATATTCCCCAAAGTGGAGTCCTTCCTCAAAATGAGCTGCTTCTTCAATGCCCTACAATTATAGCCTCTTTTTTAACTATCTTTATGATGCCAATCTATTTGTGTAATTGACACACCACTTTTGCTCAGTAATACTTCTCAAAGTCTGGTAGAAACCTAGTGCAATACTGAATGAAAACATTTCTCCATCAAACCAGTTTAAAATGTTTGTTTTGTGTTTTGACAACAATGCACTGTCATTAGGATCTGGTTCTTCTAGCTCTAGATATATGATTTACTTCTCCAAGTCAATAAGCCTCATTTTTCTAAAACTCTTACCTTCTGTCTTAGAATCAATTCTGTGTATTGGTTCCAAGGCAGAAGAGTAGGAAGGACTAACCAATGGGGGTTAAAGTGACTTGCCCAAGGTCCCAAAGCTAGGAAGTCATAAGGTTTATTTTTAAACTTACTACTACTTTAGTAAATAACAGTGAGGAAATAAAGCATAAAAATAAAACAGATAAAACCTTGCAGACTTACTCTTCTTTTAAGTGTGACTCTAATTTTTGATTGGTTAGTTATTAGTCGAACTGGAGCACTCATGATTTCAAGATGAGAACTTTGGATAGCATCTGCTTCTATTCTGATCATCTGCCAATTAATTTCTTTAAATGTCAGAATCTAAAAAAATAATATATACAGTCTTAAAATGTTTGTTGAAATGGAACACAGGCTACATTATTAAAAGCGGGGTGGAATAAATTAATATACAATAATGAGCAGAAAAATTTTAATTCCTATTTGCTTACATAATAAAGGCTTCTCACTTTTACATTCATTTTTATATATTAATTTTTCCTTTTATTAACTGTAAGAAATCTTTTTTACAAATTCAGTAAGAGTCCTTCATAATCACATAACTCTGATAGTAGTTTAAATTTTAAGTAAATCAATTAGCTTACAAAAATAAGTAAAACCTACAACAATGAGGATGACTAATAGAAATTTAACCAATACATTGTTTCTCATTTTCTTAGATTAAAGGAAGAAAAGAAAAGGAGGTCCATTATTCTTTACCATCAAAAGAGCATTTAAAATGAAAGCATTTAATGCACAATTACCATCAAATAATTACAAGTATGATGGAAATGGAAGCAACCTAAAAGAAAGATCAGCAAAGGAAATGGCATGGGAATGGGGCCCATGCATAGGGGAGAAGTGCTAACTTTATTTTTTCTCTGCTACTTCCTTAAGATCAAAAATGCCCCTTTATAGAAAAATCTTGGCCTTACCTCTCCACGTTGCACATCTTGAATACGAGTGCATCTCAAGTCTCCATGCTGCCAATTTGTATTTACACTATATATTCTTAGCTGGGAAAGCTCGAATGAAGCATTGAATGCTTTGGCACCAATTCGGATGATAATAGAATTTACAGAAACGGTAATCCCTTCTACTACTTTTTCAGCAAAACCATATTCACTGAAAAAACAAAATATGATATCTTAATGCTAGAGAACAAGTTTAATAAAGGAAAAAAAAGTCACAATACCTTCACCTAAAAACACAAATAAAAATGATCTAATATAACAAAATCTGAAATGCAGTATTATCATTTTAAAACACTAACAAAATTAAATATATCTTTGGATGAAATACAGTATATTTAGTTTCGGCTAAGCTATCATAGGCATCACTATCAGCATGACAGTTATTTGTAGCCATGAATTTTGGTAAAGAGAATTAGTTGCTAAGTGTAATGTGGGATTTACTTTTTATAGGGAGTGGGAATAATCCTTCTGAAAAGTACCTAATTACCCTTCACAGTCTTTAACAAATTAATTTATTATTAATAAAATTAAACCTACTCTTAAGTGAATTCTTTTTTTTTTACTTTCTGTAAAATTTTATAGGCAGTTGGTATAGTACAGACATTTTATTTAAAAAAAGAGAGAAAGAGATGAACAAGAGCATTGGCTGTGTAAAACACTGATTATAAAATTAGAGCACCTGAGTTTAAAATGGGCAATTTATTTATCAGTGAATTCTTTAGACCACAAACATCTTGTCACAATGCCATCAAAGAAGACTCACACTAAACAAATCAATCTTATCCCTCTACACTCAGTCAGGATATATAAAATATGCTAGTAAGCAGAAATAAAGCCTCAGCAGTCAACCTTATTAGTGGGGTAAAAAGTCGACTAAATCTCATCATACATTGGCTAAAATAGGAAGCATGTTATGAAAAATCTTGGCAATGTAGATAAATGGCTCAATTGTCATCAAGTCCCTAAGTCACCCTTTCTAAACAGTCTTGCCAGATCAGATAATTCACTAAATCCTTTCTCACTACTCCTCTCCTAATTCAAGTTCCACAAAGTTCATCTACTGTGTCCACTTTCTCTCCCTCAATTCTAATTCTACTTGAATCTGAAGATCAACTCCCCTGTTTTGCTCTAGCCAAAGTCAATTCACAATCCAGACTTGTGGGTAAGGATTATCACTAGCCAGCTAGTGACTCCAAAAGAAGCTTATGAAAAGGTAAATAACTCTTAACAGGTTCAATAAATGGGCAGTTACAAGTCACATTTGTTAGTAGTGTGAGCCTTCATTTCGCTCTATACCAGGGTCACCCAATAAATGGCCTATAGCCTAGGTATAGGCAAGCTATAGATAGGGCAAATCTGGCCTGCAGTCAATGTCCAGTAAAAACAAAGAGGAAGGGCAGCTGGGTAGCTCAGTGGATTGAGAGCCAGGCCTAGAGATGGGAGGTCCTAGGTTCAAATCCGGCCTCAGACACTTCCCAGCTGTGTGACCCTGGGCAAGTCACTTGACCCCCATTGCCTACCCTTACCACTCTTCCACCTATAAGTCAATACACAGAAGTTAAGGGTTTAAAAAATTAAAAAATAAAAACAAAGAGGAAGTTTATACCAAATCCTTAAATCTCAATGTGGAAAACCTATTGAGGGTCTGGGGAAATGCAAAATACTTCTTCCGTTCTCTAGTAATGCAAACATGCTTCAACCATAAGTTGTCCATTTGTCATCCAGAGCATCTTTGCTTATTATTCTATATAATATAGACATAATGAGAATGCAAAGTATAAAACAACACAGTCCAAATATATGAAAAATAAAGAAATTTGGATGTTAAAATACAGATTAACCTCACCTTGACAAACTACAAGAAGTGGACACTTTTCTTTAATTTCTTTGTTTATTCACGTTCTCTAAAAATAGTTAAACCCACATTACACTTAGCAGCTACTTCTCTTTACCAATATTCCATTTGTAAAGAGATGTGGCATAGAATAAAGTAATTCAGTATTCAAAGAGCTAACAATCCTTTATTTTAAAGCAAACATAAAAACAGTCTACTTGTAAGTTATCACTTTTAAGAGTGACTTGACATTTTCACTAAAGCACTGGAAAGTTGCATTAAGTCTTCTAGTTATTCCGAAGCTGATAAATGAGTTTATTATCCCATGTGCATATGTTCTTAGCACCCTGGACAGAGGATGTGAAGGCAACTAAAAGCTGCAAATCAACTCCAACAACTCTAGGGATCAGCAATTCAAAAAGGAAATGTTTAAAGGGAAAGGTGGCAGAAATCTTTTGTTGAAATAAGATTTGGAGATAACAGGACTTCAATTTATTAATGTGGTTGTGTTTCATTCCCATAGATAAAGAAGAGTTGGCTATACCTCATACTTCAGAAAATGGAAATCCAAACAGATTTGCATAATAACTGACCTCTGTCCTGAAGCAGTTGCTATAGGTGATGGACCATTAGGGAGTCGGGGTTCTTCACATGTGCTCATTTCCATTATTACTTTATCCAGGGACTAATACAAAAATAACAAACAGAGAAGAATTGACAATTTGCATCTACTACCCCATTATCAATACTATTATGAAGATTTTATTTTTTCCATATTCAACTCCCCAGGGAACTACAGTTTAGGTAAGAGTAGGAGCCATCCCTAAAGGATGCTCTAGGAAGTGGCATCAACCCAAACACAAAATCAGTAGATATAAAATATTATATGGTAAGTACACAGGAGACAGAAAATAAAAGGGCTCTAGAAGGCCCAAAATGAGCAAAAGAAATAAGGTCACAGTCAAGTTTGGAACTAATTCAGAAAATGTTTAAAGTATATTTACTCTTGGGAACATCAAGATGGCTCTGTGGATTGGGAGTCACATCTAGAGATGGGAGGTCCTGGGTTAAAATCTGATCTCATACTTTTTTTAGCTGTGTAACCCTGGACAAATCATTTAACACCCAATGCCTAGCCCTTACTGATCTTTTGCCTTGGAATCAATAATTGATTCCAAGACAGAAGGCAAGGGTTTTTTTTAAAAGTATATTTACTCTTTTGCTGCCCAGGTAAACAGGTAGAGATTAAATGAGAGAAAGCCATTTGAAAGGGCCCCTCAGAAAGATCCAGGTAGGCTGGCACCTTACATATCCTAGAAGCAACAGGAAGTCACTGGAGATGACTAAGTTGGAGAGTTTGAATGGTCAGATAAATGAAGATGAAGAAAAATGGTTCTGGCACAAGGGTAGGGTGAACTAGAGTGGAAAGAAAGTAGAGACAGGGAGACATTCAGGAGGCTGTCCTGATAAGCTAGGTGAGAGGTGATGAGGGTCTAAGCTAAGAGGGTGACTAAGGGAGTGGAGAGTATGGGTCATATTGAGAGATTTTGTAAAGGTAGAAAAGGCAACATTTGACAATGGATTGCAAATGTGGGATGAGGAAAAGTGAATTTTGAAAGTGAACACCGCAATATTAAAAGCAATAAAATCCATCACTTATTTACGCTAAATAAGATATCAAACAAAAATCTTTCTTTCACAGGGAGGGCTCTGTCCTGAGGAAATACCTTCCGGCTTTATATCACTAAAGTAAAAAGTAAATATGCTAGGGATTCTATCATCTATTTCATTATTTAGTTTACCCAAATGTGTAGTAAGTACTTCTGCAAAAATAATTTGGGGATACACAGATAGATCTGATGAAGACTATGGTCTTCATATGTTTATGTCCAAGAAAAAAGGTGAGAGATGATCACAGACACAAGTACCTGACATAAGAGAAAATGAAATCCATGCAAAGGAGTAGTCCACACATGAGAAATCTGAAGAGGAAGAAATAAGATCAGCCTTAAAAGATCAGCCTCAGAAAAGGCTTCTAGGAGAAAGTGGCCACACCTGATTTAGGCCTGAAGGCAGGGAGAGACTTCAATAGATGAAGATGAACATTCAGTCTATTCTAAGCATGGGATACTAAGCCAAAGACATGGAAACCCGAGAAAGGCAGAAAAAGAACAGGGGATGGAGAATAGTTCCATGATTTAGCTTAAATGAAGTGGAGTCTAATGAGATAAGACTAACAAGGTAGTATGGACCCCTATAGTGGAGACCTTGAAAACCAGGGTCAGTTTTATGTTTTATTCACCAGACAATGAAGAGTCACTTTTCAAAGACCTAGAATAAAGACTTGGCACAGAGAAAGACCAGAAGCAAGAAGACTGCCACAACCATGTTGGAAGCTACTGAAATAGTCTTAGGCCTTAATTTGGTAAGCTGGAATGAATGTTACAGCTTTAAACACAATAATACAAATAAAGATGTATATGTCAAAGGCAAGTAATGGGGAAAAGCTCAAGATCAAACAATAAGATCTAAATTTTTGTTGTTACTATGGGAAAAGCAAGTTTAAATTTTTTTCCAACTTATTTTTTTTTTTGCATTTTTAACTAAAATGTTTAATTCCAAATTATTTCCCTCACTTCAACTCTACCCCTTCTTTTTGAGAAGGTAAACAATGATATTAATTGCACATGTGAAATCATGTAAAACATATTTCCATATTAGCCACATTGAAACAACAAAAATAATAAAGAAAGAAAAAATATACATTTTGATTTTTACTTAATCATTTCTGTTTCTGGAGGTAGATAGCATTTTTCATCATAGTTCCTTTGGAATTGTCTTAGATTATTGTCAAAACAATCAAATTGTTAATTATTTCAGAGTTTATCATCTTTATAATATTGCTATTACTATATACAATGATTTCCTGGTTCTGCTCACTCCACTCTGCATCAGTTCTTCTATGTCTTTTTTTAAACTATCCCTCCCATGATTTCTTGTAGAATAATACTGACTTATCACAATTATATGCCATAGCTTGATCATCTATTGCCCCAAGTGATGGGCATCCCCAATTCTTTGCCACCACAAAGAGCTACTATAAATGTTTTTGTACATATGGGTCCTTTTCCTTTTTCTTTTATCTCTTTGGGATATAGGCCTAGTAGTATTGCTGGGTCTAAGAGTATGCAGTTTTATAGCCCTCTGGGTATTGCTCCAAACTGTTCTCCAGAATAGTTAGAACAGTTAACAACTCCATCAGCCATCAACAATGCATTAGTGGGGGGCAGCTGGGTAGCTCAGTGGATTGAGAGCCAGGCCTAGAGACGGGAGGTCCTAGGTTCAAATTTGACCTCAGACACTTCCCAGCTGTGTGACCCTGGGCAAGTCACTTAACCCCCATTGCCTAACCCTTGGAGTCACAGTATTGACTCCAAGATGGAAGGTAAAGGTTTAAAAAAAAACAACAACAACAATGCATTAGTGTCCCGGTTTTTCCACATCTTCTCCAGCATGTCATTACCATTAGTCACTCTGACAAGTATGAGTTGTTTTTATTTACATTTCTCTAATCAATAGTGATTTGCAGCAATTTTAATGTGACTATAGATAATTTGATTTCTTCTTCAGAAAATGATCTATTTATATCCTTTGACCATTTATCAAATGGGGAATGGCCCTTATTTTTATAGATTCAACTCCATTCCCTATATATTTGAGCAATTCCCATCAGACAAACTTGCTGTAAAAAAATTTTCCCACTTTCTTTGTAGATTTAAATAATGTCAGGAAAAAGACATAAAACCTAAAATTCTAGGAATCTGGTACAATTGCCTCATTTTACAGATGAAGAAATTAAGCTCAAGAGAGGTGAAAGGACTTTCCCAGATTTACCCAGTTGGTTCACAGCAGAATCAAGAAAACATGTTGTTGTTGTTTTTTTTCCTACTTATCTAATTTACATTTGTATGGTACTTCAGAGTTTATGAATTAGTTGATGTAATCAACTCTCATTTGAACTTCCAAATGTCATGTGAGGAAAGTAAAAATACAGATAATAAAACTAAGACTTAGTGGTTACAAAACTGGCTTAGAGACAAATGAGGAAAATATATTTTGTTTGTTGTTGTTTATTTGAGTAGTAGCTTAATTTTAATACACTACCCTAAATGTACTTGTATAAATTTTCATTTCTGAGATGTTTTCAGAACTTACCAAGCATATTGGGTGTGTTTTCAATTTTGTCCAAGGTATCTGAAAAAGGAAAATGTATGTATCACTTCAAAGTAAATTCTTAAACCTTTTAAGAAGAATATCACATTAAGATCAAAGCATTTTTATACTTTCAAGGGAAAATAAATCATATCAAATTATTTTTTCTTTACCTTCAATATTAAAATAACAAAATTAAGGAAACAGTTCATATTTTGAAATTAAAGACATTTTAAATTTGTGTAGGGAAAACAACATTGTCACTTAATTTTTGGGGTGTTGTGAGTACTCATTTATGGTCTTCTATCACTAAAAATTAATTTCTGATTCATAGCAAAAATTACAATCATCACTTACCTGACTGGCTTCATCTATGAATTCAGACTTTGGAAATGAAACCCAAACCAAATGATTCTAGGTTATGTATGTGAAATGTGAGTGACAGGGATAAAAACAAAGCTCAAAGATCCTCTCTACTAAGAGAAAAGCTAAAAGAAATGTGAAAACCTTCCCATGGAAAACTACATGTTTTGTAGTAAAAAACAGAAGTTTCTTTTACAGTTTTTATTTCAAAGCCAAGAATTTCATCTCATGAATCTTAGCAGGCATTTCTGCTACCTAGAATGCACCTAAACTTGGCTCTTTAAACTAAAGAAATAATTGTGTTAGATTTTGGTAAGCAAAACACATGATTTAGAAAAAAAATCAGATTCCTAAAAAGGTCACCAAGATTCTCTAAGGAAGACAGATTAATCTGTTACTAAAGAAAGGATGAAGGGCAAAAACAAATGACTTAAAAAAAAAACTACTTTAAAAATCCAAAAACAGATTTCATACATGAGAATTATATGGACTCAAAGAACATCAAAGCTAAAAGGTAAATTTAGAGATCATTTAGTTCCACCTCACCACTTTAGTGAAAAGGAAAATGAAAGTCAGGGAGGTGATCCATCCAAGTTCTCTTCCAATATCTCAGTAGAACACAGAGGTGTAACATTGAGTTATGGACATTCCAGTTTTGGCAAGCATTATCAAACTAGAAGAGCTCTCCACAGGCCAGGCCACAAATTGTATGTCTGTTGTTCTAGGACCCAACTTAGAACTTTGTTCTAAGCTCAAATTAAAAGTTGGAGAGGTTCTCACTAGAGAGATGACCACTAGGTGGGCAACATTTCACAAAGAAGCCTAAGGGAGTAAGAAGTTGTGATGTGGAACTTTGAAAAATATATATCCAAATGGATGGCATCACAAGCCTTTTGGGCACTGAAGAAGATTCAATTCCCACAATTTTACATGGAAAACCCTTCTCATTAGAAACTTTAAATTGTCACATTGGATAATGTGAGGACATTCTTATCCATAAGTCAAACATTAAAACCAATTTTTGTCATGTATTTAGTTTTAATATATGTTTTCAAGTATATTAATGGGGCACATAAATTTTCAAATAGCCATTCAGACCAAGGAATAATTGTTTCCCAATTACCTTCAGTATAAAAAATATTTTTCTTTATGAAAAATCAGAAATCCATTTAAAAATAGGAAAAATGAAAGATAATAAAAGGCCTAACAATCACAAGAAATTGCTCACCCTAATAGATGCTTTATTACAAAAGACTTTGTTGATAGCAAGCCAGGTCGGCAGATCCAACATATTTTGGAGAACTTCTTCATCCAACTCTAAATTTGTCAGCTGACCTTCTCCCTTTAAAGTACTGAGATTTATCTTATCAGGAGACAGATTTTTGGTAAACCTGAAAAAGAAAAGGCATTAACCTGTGAGTTCAACATCAAGCAGTTACATGTTGAAATGGGCTTAAAATGAAACATGCTGTTGCAAAGAGTTTCTTTTTTTTTTTTCTTCTTTCTCAGTAGGGGTCAGGGGAGAGGGCAGATGAGGAGTTTGAAGGGAGAAAAAAATAAATGACTGCTAATTGAATTTTTTTTTTCTTTAAGACTGGGTCTCCTCATGTTGGCCAGGCTGAAAGCCCTTAAAAACACCTGATTCCATCACTGATTAGCAGGAGAACTCTGGCCTGTTGTTTATGACTTGTGGTAGTACATGCCTCCTTAAGCAGTCTGGTAGCCCCCTACTCAAAGAAGTTCATCATACTGGTGAGAGACTGAGAGTGGACATATGATTGGCTTTATCCTGCCACAGCTAAGAACTCCTGAGCTTAAGGGAGTCACCAGTTTCAATCAGCTTGATAGCTAGGATGGCAGGTATCACACCACCATGCCCAGCAAAATGATAAAATAATAATAATTTTAAAAACTCATCAAGCAGATATTCCAAGTTATTATTGCACATGTACAGAACATTAATCATTTACAAGGCAGTACTCCCTCTCTCTCTCTCTTTCCCTGTCTCTGTCTCCTTCACTTCTCTTCCTCCCAAAGAAACACATGTAGCAAGCATCCATTTAGATTCAGATTCTTAACACTCTCTCTAATCAAACCTATCTATTTCTGTCATTTACCTAGAAGGCGGTGATGGCCACAGGGGCATTTATCTTTCCTATTAATTGCTATTAAAATTTTTTAAAAATTAATTTCCAGGGGGCTATGCAATCATTTTTTCTGGAAAGGGGGCGACAGGCCAAAAAAGTTTGGGAACCACTGATTTAGAGAATATCTGAAAACTGTTAAGAGTCTCAGTACTATATTATGAACCTGCATTACAATGCTAGTATAGTGTAGATGGAAAAAGATTAAACTAAATCTGTATAGATCAATGACACACTCTGGAAATTTCATTATAAATTAATGAAATACATCCCTTATCCCTTTCTCGTAAAAGTACAATGCAGAATATGCAAAAAAAATCATAATTTAAGTGGAGAAATTTCTAGATAAACAAAAACTTAGTGTATTAGATTATAGACAATATATAGGGAATCCCAAGAACTCTTACTGCAGTTTCTTCTATTAAAGCTTTTAAATTAAACTTTCAAGCTACTGAAGCTTAAAACCATTCAAAGACTTTTAAGATACTCTGTATTAAGAATCTATATCATGAAAATTAGAATGTAAACCTCATGAGGCCACAGCAGAGTTTTTCAGCTCTCTTTTCAACCCAAGCAGTCAGATAGTTTCTAGACTGTGAACATAATAACAAATGATGACTTATACATAACGATTTAAATCTACTAATAAAATTCAGCTTGGGGTAATCTTTGCTATAGAAACATGATTGCACATGATTTTAAATTTATTTTTCTTCTTTAGCAAGGATAAATTTTAGGGAGGAAAATGGTAAACACCACTAAGACTCATTTTTTTCCTAGACATTTTAGGGAAATTTTAATTTCATTGCCCTATTCCAATCCAACAAATAATCATAGGGGCCTATTATGTGCAAAGCATACTACTCGCTAGCAATACAAGTTAAAATGAAAATTAGTCCCTACCCTCAAAGAACTTGAATGGGGGGGGGGGGAGGGAGGGGATTTAAACGTGAATACAGAAGTACAACTACAATTTTTTTTAAACCCTTACCTTACATCTTGGAATCAATACTGTGTATTGGTTCCAAGGCAGAAGAGTGGTAAAGGCTAGGCAATGGAGGTTAAGTAACTTGCCCAGGGTCACACAGCTGGGAAATATCTGAGGCCACATTTGAACCTAGGACCCTCCCATCTCTAGGCCTAGCTCTCAATCCACTGAGCTACCCAGATGCCCCCCAACTACAATTCTTTTTTTTAAGGAAGAAAAGAATTCTAAGACCTAGGGCAATCAGGAAGGGTTTTTGGTAAGAGGTGGCATATGGGAGAAACTAGGGATTCTAAAAGGCTGAAGTGATGGCATGAGTATATTCCATGAGTGTTGGGTTATACAATTTACCTGTATAAAGGCACAGAAATAAGAGAAAGAATCTCAATTTTGGGAAACAGCAAGCTGACCTATTTGGTTGGAATGCACTATATACAAAGAGGAAAAATGCATTCATTATTACATGAGAAGAAAAGGTAGACTGGGAGGTCTAAAGAAAAAAGTCATGAAAAGACAAGAAAGGTGGGCTGAGACCAGCTGTGGACAGCTCCAAATGCCCACAAAGGAGTTGTATGCTAAAGATAAATAAAGACACTGAAGTTCCTACCCAAGGGAGATAACAAGGTCAGAATTTTGCTTTGAGATAATTTTGGCAGTCAGGGGATAAAGTAGAAAAGGATGAGATCTTAAGTCAGGAGTCCAATGAGGAGACTACTGCAACAACATAGGTTAGAGTATTTAGGGTCTGACCTAGGATCATAGCCCTATGAGTGAAAAGGATGAAATAAGATTCTAAAGATATTATGGAGGAAGAATTTTGCAGAGTTGGCAACAGAACTGATGTGTGGATGAGGAAAAATTCAAGAATGACTTAAGCTGTGGATCAAAAAGATAGTGTGTCATCCTTAATAGAGACAGAGAAATCAGGAGGAAGGGTGAATTTAAGAATTGACTGAGTAGGACCAGTTGAGTTTGAATTGCCCAAAGTTAAGAAGACATATTGGGACATACATAGACCTGGGTGTTATCTTGTATAGAGACAATAATTGAACTCATAAGAGCTAATGAGATCATTAAAAGAAGTTGTAAAGAGAAAATGAGTAAGAGGCCAGGACATGACTTCCTCTACAAGTTTGGATATGAAAGAGTGGAGATATAGGGCAACATTTTGAGGAAATGGGATCTTACTTAAGAAATGCGCAGGCCTGAGCATCTTTGTAAGCATCTTTGAAGGAAACAACATATAATGAGAAATTCGTTATAAAGAGAAGAGGCAGTAATGATCAATGGAACAAGCTTCCAGAGGTGATTCGTGGGAATGGAATCAAATGCACAAGTGGAAAGACTGGTCTTTTATTGGAGACTGGATGTAAAGAAGAAAATAATGGAGCATTTTGTTGAGGTCCAGGAAAGGGCTACATTTTTAATCTCCATTTCAGAGCTCAATTTCCACAAACAGAAAGAAAATTGATTATAAATCTAGAATATCCACTTTTACCTCTGAAACTTTTTATAACCCATAATTTGAACTGGAACTCCATAAAATAAAATTTTTTTACAGTTTTTCCAAATGGGCTTTATAAATGGCAAGGTTGGAGGCTGAATCTAATTAAGTATTTTTTTTATTGTTCACCTTTTATAAAATATTCTAAATATAAAACAGATAACAGTGATAACTTCCATTATCATACCTCCCAGAAAGTTGCCTCCACATACAAAATATCAAATACCTATACCACAATTATTTAGTTCATTTTAAAATTAAGACTAGTATTTGAATTAAATAAATCTTTTTTAAAATGCATATTTATATTGCATATCCAAATAATGTTTTCTCCTTGATGAAGAAAGTGGAAGAAAGAACATGTTCCTACCACCTCATTTATCTCAGACAGGTTTAAGAGAACATAAGCATTTATTGAATGGATTTAGGTAAAATAAACAGGACTATGCCCTGACTAGAAGCAATTCTACCTGCTGCTGCAGTCTCTGTGGTCTTAGTTTCTACTTGAAGAAACCAGATAATGAGTAATTAACTGAACATTATCATATAGGATAATTCTAACACTAGACTTAATCCCAAGAGAGACCAAGAGTTCTTGGGAAAGGGATTAACTAGTTGTAGCCGAATCATCATTTAATATTGAGGATGATGTATGTTTCCAAAGGAAAACTAATGTCATTCATTTGAGAGAAAGGAAAAAAGCATCAAGTCTACGTAAAAATCAAATCAGGTATATACTAGGGAAATGAGCCAAATGCAGACAAAAGGGAAAGCAAATTAATTTAAAGATACAGAATTCAATTTTGTTGGTGAACAACACCAAAAAGTAAAGTTCAAACCTATAAAAAACAAAACAACAAAATATAGCTTTGTAATATGCCAAGAGGGCAATGTTTAACACTCAAGTGGCTTTTAACAACTATTTTTTTTTTAAACCCTTAACTTCGGTGTATTGTCTCATAGGTGAAAGAGTGGTAAGGGTGGGCAATGGGGGTCAAGTGACTTGCCCAGGGTCACACAGCTGGGAAGTGGCCGAGGCCATGTTTGAACCTAGGACCTCCCATCTCTAGGCCTGACTCTCACTCCACTGAGCTACCCAGCTGCCCCTTAACAACTATTTTTAAAATGTGTTAGTCATTGATACAACAGAACTGTTTACCAAACTGCAAAAATGTATTGAATATACTTTATGATCATTCAATGCAACATAAAAATAGCTGTTAAACACACACACGTATATCTGCTGCATCTGATTTAAATATGACTGACTTTAGCCCTCAGAGTTCACAAATCTAAATCTAGTTGAGGAGGAAAAAGATATTGAAAA
Organism: Gracilinanus agilis; assembly: GCF_016433145.1. Taxonomy (NCBI): domain Eukaryota; kingdom Metazoa; phylum Chordata; class Mammalia; order Didelphimorphia; family Didelphidae; genus Gracilinanus; species Gracilinanus agilis. Next base: position 230,861,097 of record NC_058134.1, on the reverse strand, counting down.
CTCAAGTAATGCTAAGAATTAAGTAACAAGACAAAACCAGAAGATAGTATAAGACAAAACATGCTGAATTAAGAGGATTCTATTTCATTCCTTCCCATATAACATTTTCAAATTCTATTTCTGATGGTATGCGCTATTCAATTTATTGCCATGATTTACTTTAATTTTAGGTAGATTTTATAACTATCAGAATAGCAAAGCATGTTATGTATTTGAATCTGACAGAGTTAGGTAAAACACAAAATCACACTGTTTTCAAACTGTTTGCAAATATTGTCTTATCAGGCACTACTCTAAATTTGAGCAAACAATCCAGGAACCAATTCCTGCAAGGAATGAACCACTCTAATATAGTCTTTTGATAAAACCAGAAGACAAAAGAAAAGCTGCATGGAAGGATAGCTCATGGGTTCTTCTTGGAGAGGTGAAAAAAGTGGGTGGGAAGTATTGAAAGGTGGAAATGGCTTTATTAGACTCTTAAAAGGAACAAAAAACACTGTTTCAGGGAAATTAAGTGACTCAATAGATAGAGCACCAGTCCTAGAGTCGGGAAGATCTGGGTTTAAATGGGGCCTCAGATACTCTCTAGACTAGTGATTGGCAAACTACAGCCCATGGGCCAGATGTGGCCCCCTGAAATGTTCTATGGGGCTGCTAGACATTATTTCTAATCTGACGAATACAATGAGCAGGATACAATACAATGAAACTTTGAAAGAGTTGCCTTAGAAAGACTGACAGATGAGCATTTCCTTTCCTTTGGCCCCCTCTTTAAAAAGTTTGCCCATCACTGGACTAGACTAACCAGAGAGAGAGAGAGAGGAAGTCCATGCTGGGGACAGGGTTTGGGAGGGTGGGCATAATTTCAAAGGAGAAAAAAAAATCAATTATCAAGATATAAGGCTTGAAAATCATTGTGAATCTCCTTATTAAAGAAAAAAAGTAACTGAGACTATAAATAACTAGTTGTCCAATATGCCTACTTTTCTACCTATAGTCTTAATTAGAATAACCTATAGAGGGCAGCTGGGTAGCTCAGTGGATTGAGAGCCAGGCCTAGAGATGGGAGGTCCTAGGTTCAAATCTGGCCTCAGCCACTTCCCAGCTGTGTGATCCTGGGCAAGTCACTTGACCCCCATTGCCCACCCTTACCAATCTTCCACCTATAAGTCAATACACAGAAGTTAAGGGTTTAAAATTTTAAAAAAAAAAAAAAAAAAAAAAAAAGAATAACCTATAGAGAGCATCCTTGAAAAAGTGTAAGAACTGGAGAATGGACAGACTTGCAAATAATATTCTATACAGATCTCATCTTTATAGTCACACAATTCACTAAAAATGTACAAAATATATGATCTCATGTTTTAAAAAAATTATTGGGGCAGCTGGGTAGCTCAGTGGAGTGAGAGTCAGGCCTAGAGACAGGAGGTCCTAGGTTCAAATCCGGCCTCAGCCACTTCCCAGCTGTGTGACCCTGGGCAAGTCACTTGACCCCCATTGCCCACCCTTACCAATCTTCCATCTATAAGACAATACATCGAAGTACAAGGGTTTAAAAAAATATTATAAAAATCATTTGAATTGGTAGAAAAAAATTGCCCTAAAACCCCTCTTCTAGGAAGTTATTTCCATGCATGCTTCAAATTTTGTGAATTTGGTTTTATTCCCTTCAGCTGCCTCTTTACTGTTTTAAAGAAGTGATATTGTTGATAACCTTTTACCACCTTCCTCTTCAAGACTCCTTAAAATTTGCAACAAAGATAACTTTAAATATTTATATCAAGACAGACTTAAAAATACCCCTGAGTCAAAAAGAGAAGAATGAACTAGACTGACTTAAGAAAAATAGGAAAATGCCTTTAATGACTCCAAGCTTCTCCCAGGAACAAAGGTTTTTCTATTTACATTTTTCCAATGATATTAAATGGCTATATGTCATGGAACACCAAAGTTTCCAAAGAACTGAAGGAGCTAGTCACTCAAAAGACTATGGAGCAGGCCTAGAGACAGGAGGTCCTAGGTTCAAATCCGGCCTCAGCCACTTCCCAGCTGTGTGACCCCGGGCAAGTCACTTGACCCCCATTGCCTACCCTTACCAATCTTCCACCTATAAGTCAATACACAAAAAAGTTAAGGGTTTAAAATATTAAAAAAAAAAAAAAGACTATGGAGAAGTACATAGCAGGTATGAAAGAATTGAAATGTCGACAGAGAAAAAGTAATGTGAAGAATATCACCAGAAAGCTACATGAATGAAATAGGAAAATCAGTCATATATTCGACCAAAGGATAACTGATGGACAGCCACAACCCAAATGCACCAATGGTATCTACACAGATGTACAAGAAGATCCAGAACAAATGAAAAAGGACATTTCTCCTACCACAGAGGATTTACAGGACATAGTTAAAGTCCCATAGGTGCTGGAAGCCAGCCAGCAGTGCCAGGGGTCTGGAAAGGTGTATGGTTTAGGTGAGAAAGAACAAAGCAGAAACTGGGAACCATCAGTCTAACATATTAGCTCATGACTGTTCCAACAGCCCCTGAGCTTGTGCTTTATTTTATACATTTTTTCCAAGAACAGTTTTTTCTACAAAGTACATTTGAAATCAAAGCTGTATAGAAAACTCAAGGTTATAAGAATTACATTACAGTTGGCACATAACACACAAAATTTTTCTCATGTAGATTATGCTCGGATGAGACAGTGCTCAAGGTTAAAGAATGAGTCTTACTTTAAGTTTTATTTTAATAAAAACTCTCCATACTTCAAAAGGTATGTTAAAGAATGAGCCTTTAAGATTGTGGGGTACAGCTCAGCATGGGAAGGTACTAAAGTGAGAATGGAATTTGCTTGGACCTGCCATGCCGTGTCCTTGGGACATCTGAAGCAGAAAGAAAAAGATACAAGCAGTTTCTGCTATTTTCTGCTGAGGGAAAAGGCTTTTAACTCATTAAATGATGGTTTACTAGAAAGTACTTAGGGGATTTCTATAGGACTTAAGGCTATCCTAAAAATCTAGATTATAATACTTTCAAGAATAAAAAGTGTTGATCAGAAGGGATTCACAGAGAGCAATCGGATTAGGTAAACCATCCATCCTGTGGTCCAATTTTCAGGCCACAAGAATCAGCACAGGGCTTTGCCATCTGTATTGATCTTGATGGGACCTTGATAAAAACCCTATTTCTCTGAGTGGCTCCTGGCACATAGGTTGAAGAGGTGTAGAGAGGTAGAGACTGTATTTTTTGTAATAAGAATCCATAACAGTGAGATCATAGGCTCATCTGAGTATAAACGTAGCTAAAGTACATATTTGTGAAATAGTTGGGAGGTACAGCATAAAATCAAGGACCAAAGATCATGGAGAATAATGTCACCTTGAAGTCCTGTGTAGGGTGGGGAGAGAGGAGAGCTGGGCAGGGAATAAGGGGGGAGAAAGATTCTTTAAGAATCCCTTCAGGGGGCAGCTGGGTAGCTCAGTGGATTGAGAGCTAGGCCTAGAGATGGGAGGTCCTAGGTTCAAATCCGGCCTCAGACACTTCCCAGCTGTGTGACCCTGGGCAAGTCACTTGACCCCCATTGCCCACCCTTACCAATCTTCCACCTATAAGTCAATACACAGAAGTTAAGGGCCTAAAACTAAAAATAAATAAATAAATAAAATCTAATTAGCCTTTTAAAAAAAAAAAGAATCCCTTCAATTTTACTTAGATGGAAATCTTGTAAGAAAAAGAACATTAGATTTGTTGTTAGAAGAAATGGAGTGAAATCTTAACTTTGTTATTTGTAAACAGCAAATGTCTGTGTGACCTTGGGGAAAGGATGAAGCCAAGTGCACCATGTCAAAGGTTAATTGTAAGGGGGCAGCTAGGTGATTCAGTGGATAGAGCAGTAGGCCTGGAGTCAGGAAGACATGAGTTCAAATCTAGCCTCAGATACTTCCTAGGTTGGGTGACTCTGGGTAAGATACTTGACCTCCACTGCATAAACATTTCTGCTCTTCTGCCTTGGAACCAATACACAATATAAATTCTAAGACAGAAGGTAAGAGTTTAAAAAAAATGTTTAATAGCTTGGAGCTGGAGCCTCAGCCTCAGCAGTAAAATACTAGCTACTCCACTCTTAAGAATGGAAGACTATAGAAACCAAAAAGATAACTTTTGACTTTCAGTAGTTTATCATGGGCTGAGGGAATGAATAAAGAACCACAACTGACATTTTTTGTTGCTGTTCAATTATTTGTCATGTCTGATTTTGTGTCCCTATTTGGGATCTTCTTGGCAAAGATACCAGAGTGGTAAGCCATTTTCTTCAGCTAATTTAACATATGAGGAAATAGAGAGACAAACAGGATTAAGCAACTTCCTCAGAATCAAACAGCAACTAAGTGTCTGAGACCGAATTTCAACTCAAGATAAGTCTTCCAGACTCCAAGCCCAGCACTCTATCCACTGTACCACTGGCATTGAACATAGGAGAAAAATGGATGTTCTGGCCTCAGAGAACAGACTGAACAACCCCTTATTAGGTTGATATTGTTTAAAATCTATTAATGATACTGTCTTGGCCAACACTGATTTAGCAATAGTGTAAAAGGAATACCTATTGGTAAAAAAAAAGATGTTCAGATGTTCTACTTTTGTAGTTAGTGCTAGTAAATAATATTGATCATATTAACTCTTATGATTTAGAGCTAGAGGGAGCCTTACTAACCATCCCCTCATGTGGAGATAAAGAAACTCAAGCCCAGAAAGGGGAGGTGACTTGCACAAGGTCAAAAAGAAAGAATGAAGCTGAATCAAAATTCCAAGCTGTTCAAGAACTTTCCAGGATGTGAAAAGTAGACACATGGAGGAGAAGGGCAGCATTGGGAGCACCAGGAGAAAAGGTGCAAAAAGGACAACTAAAGCCTAATGTCAGAAAAAACTTAACAATTAAAGCTGCCCCAAAATATGGACTGCCTTGAGAGGTAGATCTTTTTTGGAGGTCTTCAAGAAGAACTATTTATACCACACATGCCAAAGTGAGAATTCTCTGCAGATATCAGTTAGTTTAAGGGGCTACTAAGGACCCTTCCAACTCTATGGGATACTGTAAACCCAGGTCCCCTGACTACAAATCCTATACTTTTTCCAAACCACCAGGCATTCTCGTTGAGAATAAACACATGCATGCCCATGTACATGCAAGCATGCATGTGTGCACACATACACTCACACACACACATTTAATGAGGTAAGCTGTCATCTGTTGCTTTGTTTCTATGTGTGTTATAGTAGAAAGAGCTGGGTTGGGAGTCAGTTTCAGTCCAGGCTCTAATACTAATTATCTGAGTGACGTTGGGGAAGTAATATATAATATAAATATATATATAATATAAATGTAAATAAAATAATTTGATTCTCCTTATCTAAAAATGATTCTGTCCTTCCCAGTTTTAAATTTTATCTCTATTTCATAGGTAACAATATCACAAAGGTGTGCAGGATGGAGTGATGAACAAGAGAACTCAATATGTGATTATGGAATAAACTCTGGAGAGTTAATATCTTTTATAATCTAAAAAAGGCTAAATGAGAATTATCTTGCAGTGACCAGTTAAGAGTCAGAATATCTCTGAGATCTAAGGGCCCAGAGGTCAGTAACAGATATGCACAAGGAGACCTAGGTCAAACCATATTGCCTATCCTGAGAGCTTAGACCCTTTTTGGCAAACCTGTGGCATGTGTGCTGGAGGGGGCTGCTTCCCTCCCCCTCCATGCACACCTGAGGACATTTCTCCTATCACCCACCCCTCTTCCCAACAGCCCAATGGGAGTGCTTCCTCCTCCCCTGTCTGGGATAAGGTGGAGGGCTCACATGTGGTGTGAGGGCTGCAATTTGGGCACTTGGGTCTCTAAAAGGTTTGTCATCACTGGCTTAGACCTAGGTAAATCTAATCTCCAAGGACTGTCTTATTTGTATATATAGATCCCTCAATGATAGGCACACAATAATTATGTAATCAATGCTTTCTGACTGCCTGAGACCAGCAGAGTAGTCACATTCCTATCTGTAAATGCATCTGGCCTCCTCTGGAGTCATGGAACAGAGGTAGATAGGCGGCTCAATGGAAAGAGCAGCAGGCCTGAAGTTGGAAGGAACTGGGTTAAATTGGCCTCAAGACACCTCCTAACTATGTGGCCTGGGCAAGTCACTTAACCCCCACTGCCTGACTGTTACTGCTTTACTGCCTTGGAATCAATACTTAATTTCAATTCCAAGATAGAATGTAAAGGTTTAAAAAAAAAAAAGACTGTGAACTAGAGGCCCTCACCTCTGTCCAATTCCACAAATCTTTGCTGAACACCTATTAAGTATGGAGCACTAGGCTAGGGTCAGAATGTCCTGAGCCACTAAGGTCACTGAAGCACACATATCTAAGGCTACAAGAAAATCAATAGATTCCAGTTTACAAAAGGGGGCTGCACATCTCATTTACTTAAGTCTGGCTATCTAACACCCCCCACAACAGCTCGGTGTTGATCATTTCAGATTAAGCCCCAAATCATCAGGTTATTCCTAACTAGCTTCTCCTGGAGAAAAAGATATTATTAACAGATATAGCACCATGTGGGAGAACAACATCAGCATCATCTCTGAACCAACTGACATAAGTTTCAGATTTTCTTTAACAGGCTTCTTAACAACCAGTCTTGCTTTTTTCCTATGTATCCTGGAATAGTACAGAATTGTTTTTTACTATGAGAGTCATTTCGGCCACTTTTATGTAGCTGTGGTTTGTACTGCACACTTACTCGAGTATTAAAAGTCCTGAGTCTTTGGTGATGAATGAAAGAACTGAACAAAGTTTTCTAGATATCAAGGGAGCTTTTACACTTTACAAATGAATGTAGTCTAGGAAGTCTTCACTTACCCACTCTAGCAGCCCATGGTGATTAAGCCTTCATAGACTTAAAAGCTCCCTTGATGTAATGCTAATCCCTACTACAAAACAACTGGCAAGGGTGTCATTTTGTGATTTAGAAAGCCAAGAAAAGCTAGTCAAAACCTTTAAGAGGTTAGCAAAAGGTTTTGATGCATAAGACAAATCCCCAAAGCATTCTATCCACGAACACAGCAAGCCTGAATCTACATGCTAAGGAAAATGGATTATATAAACCTAAGCTTCCTAACAAATACTACCTCAAAGACAGGAATTGCCCCTAAAAAGTATCTATATTGGGAATAATGATCATCAGCATTTCTATTCTTTAAATTAAAAAAAAAATTAATTGGAAAGGGGAATATTACCTGAGGGCAGGGAATTCAGACAAAATGCCCCTATTCCTGATGAAAGCAAATGTTCAGTTGCCAGGGTTTCTTAGATTCCTCTGGTTCTCATGATTGGGAAATGCACAGCAAACAGATCTCCACAACAGCCAGCAAGGGTCGCTGCAGGGAATGGGACACGGGGGACACACAAAGGAGCAAGTTTAAGGGGAAGGGAGAAGAGGAATGATACAAGGATGAAAAAAAATTTTAGTTGTGTGTACTAAAAACAGTTACAATCACACAAACTGCTTGTTATTAGGTAGAATAAAAATCTGCTGAAAATTTAAGATGAATAAACTCCTCTGCTGACTTGGAGTGTTTGCCCTAATGCTGTACCTACCATGGGAATCCCATCAGCAAAAATGAAAGCAAGGGTGCCAAGAATATCTATGCCTCATAGTGATGGGAAAGAGTATTGGAAAAGGTTCAGGCAAAGTATAGAAAATGTGATATTACACTAGAGAACAAACAAGTCTTTCAAACTTCAGTCGTAGAGTGGATTCCAAAGCTAATTTACCAAAAGTCCTATTTTACTGAAAAGATGAAAGGGAAAGAGGAAGAGATTTTTGAAACACAATTCAAAAACCAATGCAGAAACAGAGAAGGTCAGACTCAGCAAAAGCTTGCTTCACACCAAATTCAGGAGCTCATCATCTGAAGCAAAATCCCCTCTCCAACTAACCTACTAGCAGAGATTCCAATTCTCCCAAGGCAGCTCATTCTCCTGGTGGATAGGTTAACGGTTAGCAAATGTTTCCTACTCTAAGCACCTGGGAACAGGGGAACAATAGCCCTTTGCCCTTACAGGGGTCCACAACCTAAGGCTCTCAAGCTACATCTGGCTCCACCTCCTGACTGGCCAGTCTGGGCAGAGCCCCAGGATGTGACCCCAGGGGGCCCTTCAGCCCCCGCCCCATATTCCAGTGCCTTCTGCCTCCATCTTCCTCCTTCCGCAAGTGTTTATGGCTCTCCGGGCCAAAAAGGTTGCCGACCCTTGTAGGAACAAAACCTATCTAAATCGGAAAAATCAAAGGAAGGCCCAATCTTAAAAAAAAAAAAAAAAAAAAAAAAAAAAAAATTAAAGCTGTGATTTCATATAGCAAAAGGAAAGTAATCATTTACAAAAATGCACTGGCCACTTTGATGAAATGAATGTACTTCATAATTAAAGAATGTCAGTATAAGGAAGCTTGTACTGTTAATATCTAGTGCTAAATAGAAGTTAACTATTTTCACAAAAGAAAAATAATTAAAATAACCAATGTACATATAAACCCTAACTCTAGATAAATAACTGGCGCTAAAACTCTATAACCACCTTTTAAAAAAATTATCTGCCATTTTATCAAAAGGAACTTGAAAAGTTAAAAGCACAAAAGTATAGGAGCCAATATGATATAACTATCATCCGTAGAGCAATAGTTGCATTCTTCTTGTTCCACCTAGTCTAACCTAAATTAAAGGTACATACCCACAATACCAGAGAAAGCCTGAATATGATAATAGCCCACAATTTTAATTGTTTTTACTTTTGCAAAGCTCTTTCCTCATAGTATTGATATTATTGTGGTTATTATATTATTCTCATTTTAAAGATTATGAAACTGAGGATAAGTACCTTGAACAGTGTCACAAAGCTAAGAGTCAAAAATGAGATACTAAACATTTACACTCCAAGCCTAGTATTATGATCCTGCTCAATTCCTAGTTACCTATTTAACAAATTCTACAAACATTTAATTACTTAATACCTGTAAGGTAGATAACAAAGATGCAGAGTGGGGAAAAGAAATACTCCTTGCCCTCAATCTAGCAGGGATGGCAAGAGAGAAAGTCAGAGGTCTTGGGAGAGGTGAAAGAATCAAGGTGAGAGGATCCCTTTTCATTAGTGAGCAGGTAAAGAGAAAGTCAAAGATAATCTGAGCTGAGCCTTAAGGGTGAAAAAGGAAGAATTTCAACCAGCATGAGCCAGAAAGAAATCCATTCCAGGCAAGAAAGACAAGGGTACAAAGAGGTAAGGCAGGTGAGATGTAATCTTCTGTTTAAAATGACCAAACAGCTGAATTAGATGATTAGTAGCAAAATGGAGTCCCAATATTCTAGATCAGAGATAAAAACCACATATCTAGAGATCATTTAATTCAAATTCCTCATTTTAGAAAAGAGGAAAAACAGCCACACAGAATAAGTGACTTGCCTAGGATTCAAACCTATGTCCTCTAATTCAAAATCCAGTATTGTACAGATTTCAAAATCCTTCATTGGCAGGGGCAGCTGGGTGGCACAGTGAAGGGAACACTAGGTGTGGAGTTGGGAGGACCTGGTATCAAATCTTACCTCAGATTCTTCTTAGCTGTAAACACTGGGCAAGTCACTTAACCCTGTTTGCCAAGCTCTTGCCCTTCTGTCTTAGAGTTGTTATTAGGATAGAAAGTAAGCATTTAAAAAAAAAAAAACTTTCATTAGCTTTAACAAAAAGTTAGTTGCAAATAATCATTCCATCAAAAATTATGTGGGAATGAGATTTGCTAATTCTGAGGAAGCATGGTATCAACATAAGGCAACCTTGGAGTGGGGAAGACCTCAGTTATAGTCCTGTTTCTGACATGCATTAGCTGTGGCCCTGGGTGTGTCACTGAAGCTCAGTGCTCCAGGTAGTGAGTGAATAGGACTAGAAATTACAGAGAAAATGCCTATCAACAGAAGTTTCTATATCAGAAGATGCACATTCCTGTGAAATTCTAGGGCTAAAAAGCCAACTCAAAAAAAATTTAAAGTCTGGATTTAACCTAAATGCTTATATTATAGGTAGAAAGAAAGAAGTATCAAGTGCTTACAATGAAAGGCTGTAGAAATCCAGTTATGTTTTAAATATGCTCATACTGTCTGTCTCTCTAGTTTTAATTCCAAATTCTCTCCATCTCTCTATCCTGTTCCCCACCCATTGAGAAGGCAAAAATAGAATACCCATTACATATATGCAAATAGGCAGACAGATAGATAAATATAAATACAAATGTGATTTTAAAAAGGATGAGCACATTTAAAATGACTGGATTTACACAGCCTTTCAAGAGACATATTGACAACAGGATTAAGTGAGTCACAGCTGGACTTGGTATTTTGAAAAGAATGTCATGAATTCTTTAGTGATCCTCTGACATTATAAAAAGGAAATTAGTATCTATTAATAACTTTTCATTAAAAAGAAATATTCTCAATAAGCCACAGTTCCATTTTTTAAATGTCTTCAAAAACCACAGCAAAAGTGTTAGGACTATCGTTTCTGATTATACCATTTAGTATTTTCAAAATTAATTATAAAAATTGCTTTTAATATATAGTATGTGATACACATACAAAGGCATAATGACAATGCTCACAAACAAAAAATTTCAGTATTTCATATGTTAATAATTACCACATAAAGTACAGCAAAGTAACATATTGCTGAAAAATACCTGCTCCTTTCCCCAAACCACTTATTCTGATGATTTTTAATATAATTCTATACAAATTATATATAGAATACAGTTCCTGACATTATGAGATTTACCTTTGGTAAGAAATATTGTATGTGTAACCAAGTACATACACTTTACATCAGAAGCTATAAACACCTTACATTTAGAAGGTGTGTGTACCCTGCCAAGGCTTTGTTTATTTGCTTTAAAGCTTTTGAGGGAAATATATGTACACACACAAGCAAACTTTAAAGTGCAAGTTACATAATACACCTTAAATCAGAGATAGCAAGCCGTTTAGAGACTGAGTACTCAAACTGCAACCCTCACACAGCATGTGAGCCCCATGCCTTACCCCAGACAGGGGAGGAAGGAAGCACTCCCATTGGGCTGCTGGACAGAGGGGCAGGTGATGGGAGAAATGTCCTCAGGCATGGTGGAGAGGGGAAGGGGAGCAGCCCCCTCTGACAAGTGTTACATAGGTTCGCCAACCTGCTCTTAGATGGTCATATGCAAATATATAGCTAAACTCCTCTTGCATTAAAAAGATTACTTGGACAAAACTATAAAGGATGACTGAGGGAGCTCAGAAACTAACATCAGAAAGATAGAAAGCTCTTAGAACATTCCAAAAAAGGGGTAAAAATGTTAATGAGGTTTTGAATTAGTAAGATATTAGTGGGAGCACAAAGATTCAAAATACATTTTAATGGTATACAAATTGACTTAAATAAAATAAAATAAATGCATTGCCTTATGTAATAAATCTTGTAATTTTTTAACATCTTCAAAAAAACTTAATATGTAATAGCCTTTTGCTGCAATCACTTGCTTTAAACATGATTCAAACACCAGTTAATAAGATTTTGACACAAATCCTTTAATTTTCCATCCATCATGATATTGCCATTTGATCACACTGAATGTCAACTGCTCTTTTAACTTAAAGAGTGCTTTTTTCCAAGTCCAGTCGTTATTCTAGCCTAGAAGTTTTCAATGGATTTTAAATCAGGTGAGTTTCCAGGCCACAGAAGTATGTTTATCTCTGCCTCTTGGATAAAACTCTTAACCTAAGCTAATGTTTGGCATAGTGTCAGAATAGGGTGGATATATTGCATTTCCATTTGGGAATTTTTATAATATGAGAATAATTCTGAATGTGTTATGCTCTAAATGGAGACAGGACTTGCAGGGCCAAAGAAAGTAAAACATCTTCCAAAGCCTTAGTTAAGTGGACATTTTCTTCAGTGTGTTGTAGATGCCTTAGATCTTACAGAATCACCTGTACTTCTGACAAGTTTTTTGTGTAGTCTAAATTATCTTTTTGCTCCAATTTTTGAACTGCCTTTTCCAATACATGTTTCTTCTTCAAAGTAATAATTAGCAGTTTCTTACTGTTCTTCTAACTGCAAGATATATGCTACACTGTACAGCAAGGCTTCTTATGCTTATTAAGAGTCACAGACCACTCTGGCAGTCTGGTAAAATCTACAAGTCCCTTCCCCAGAATGTTTTGGTTTTTTTTTTTAAACCCTTACCAAAGAGCAGTAAGAGCTAGGCAATGGAGGTTAAGTGACTTGCCCAGAGTCACAGAGCTGGGAAGTGTCTGAGGCCAGATTTGAACCTAGGACCTCTCGTCTAGCTTCCTCCCCCCAGAATGTTTTTATATCCAAGTCACACAGTGGATACAATGCTGGACTTGGAAGTCAGAAAGATCCGAATTTGAATCCTGTCTCATATACTTAGCTGTGTGACCTAAAGTAAGTCTCTTAACTACTCATCCTCAGGCTCCTCATTTGCAAAATGGGAATAATTGTACCCATCCTAACAGGTCACTTTAATAATCAAATGATATAACATATTTAAAGTGTACTAAAAGCCTTATAATGCTGTATAAATAACAGCTAATAGATGCATAAAATAAAGTACCCAAAAGTACAAAGGAAATAGTTAATATATAATTGAATATTTTAACATTATTTAATAATAAATGAATATACTAATATATTGTTTAATACATTAAAATATTTAATATAGAGATATTGAAATACAGTTATAAAAGACGTTTAGGGGTTTGTGGGTTTTTTTTTTTTTAAACAAATTCACAGACTTATGTTAAAGAAGAATCAGGAATCCAGGAAGTAATAAGGTAGCTCAGTGGATTGAGAGGCAGGCCTAGAGACAAGAAGCCCTGGGTTCAAATTTAGCCTCAGATACTTACTGGTTGTGCGACCCTCACCAAGTCAATTAACCCCCACTGCCTAGCCCCTATTGCTCTTCTGCCTGGGAACCAATATTTAGTATTGATTCTAAGGCATCAGGTAAGGGTTTAACAAAATAGGAGCCTTTCAGGAACCAGGTCGCAGAAATTTTTTCCTTGCTTTTGAAGAATAATTCAAGCTACTTTGTAGCAATCATTTCTTGGTGTTATTTTTTTTTAATAACACTTTCTTCTTTGTACATCACAGCAACTAATACTGTTTCACTGGGAGCTTAAATGATCTCTGAAATAGCAACAACTGCTACAATATCTTCAACAGAAATGAAAATGAATTCCTTAAGAGCTACAATTTTTGCACATTTCCTTGGCATGATTTCCATTCTTGAAAATAATACTTAAAAGTACAATCAAAGAGCAATGAAATGTGTATATGACATGAAAATCAGCATGGAGAAGTGGGAGGGAGAAAGAGAATACTTCTTGTCCAGTTTTCAGCTGGTCAAGATCAGATTCTTTGGGTAATTCAGTGTCAGCAAATATTCACAAATATGACCAATGAAATTTCATCAAAAGTCATGCTTTTGGGGGGGGGGGGGTAGTTAGGTGGCGCAGTGGATTGAGAGCTAGGTCTAGTAATGGGAAGTCCTGGGTTCAAATCATACTCCTAGCTGTGTGACCTGAGCAAGTAACTTCACTCTAACTGCCTAGTCCTTACTATTCTTCTTTCTTGGAACCAATATATAGTATAAATTCTAAGACAAATGGAAAGGGATTTAAAAGAAAAAAAAATCTGGCCTCAGATACTTCCTAGCTGTGTGAACTTATATAGTATTTATTCTAAGTAGTACTAATTCTAAGATGGAAGATAAGGGTTAAAAACAAAAAAGTAATGCTTTTCTTAGTTAATGTGCAAAATCCTGCAAGAGGTAGATGAGAAAGAAGCTGATTAAACTTTGGAGGGGAAGGGAAGAAACAAAACTGGAGATTGCAAGTCAGAGAATAAGAAAATGAGGCCAGTGAGAGACAGAGGGAAATGGATTGTAGAGGTGAAGGAAGCCAGTTTGGAATACACCAAATTAGAGGTTTAGGCAGGATGTCCATGGGGCCGTGATGGTGAACCTATGGCACACATGCCAAAAAGTGCATGCAGAGCCCTATCTGTGGGCAAACCTGCAGTCACCCACCAGAATTCATTACTAGAAATCCAGAGGGACAGGGAGCTATTCCCCTCCCCCTCTCCATACACCTAAGGGCATTCCTCACTTTCCCTGACCCTCTTTCCAACAGCCCAATGGGAGTGCTTCCTCCCTCCCCTGTGTGGGGTAAAGTTGGGGGGAGTGGGGGAAGAATGGCATTTGATATGGATGGTGGGATGGGAGTGGGGCCAAGTCCTCCATCTCTAAAAGGTTCACCATCCTTGCCCTAGGGAGATATCTTACAGCCAATTAGAGATATATGACTAATAATTAGGAGATTAGACTAAATGACTTTTGAGGCTTTTCCAGCATCTAAGTCCCCTGATCTTATGAAGTAGGGAGAGCTCAAGGGAAACATCACTGGCCCTGGAGTCCAAATAACTGGGTTTAATACTGAACTTAGCCACTTCTTACCTGTGTGACCCCGGGAGGTTACTTGACCACTCTGGGCCTAGGTTCATCTATAAAAAGATGTGCTTCAGCTAACACTGAATGAAGGAAATTCTGAATTTAACTTCTCTCTGCCTCAATTTCCTCATGTACAAAATGGACATAACAGTACTGCTTACCTTCCAGAAACAAAATGAGATAACATATGTGAACCACTTTGCAGAATTTGAGGCCTAAATAAATGTTAGCTGGGTTTAGTATCTTGTGATACTTGAGAGCAGGTACATTTTTCTTTGTATCTCTAGCATGTAGGTGATTAATATTTGGTGATTTGGACCTCATCTGGTCCAAATCTGATCACTGAGGCTATAGGAATAGATTAAGTGATCTAACTGACCAAGACTATGCCTCAAATGTCCCTACAAGTAACATCTGCCCTTTCCCTCAGAAGAATGTTCTTTCAAACTCCCAGGGGAAAAGTCTTCATATCCCCATTGACTCTGGGTTTGTGTCCAGCAGCCTGAGGCAGATAGAGGTACAGTGGACAGAGTGCTGGGCCTGGAGTCAGAAAGATTTGAGTTCAAATCCACAATTGGTCACTTACTAGCTGTATGATCATGGGGTAAGTCATTTAACCTCTGCCTCAATTTTCTCAATTGTAAAATGGAAATAATGATAGCAGCTACTTCACAGGGTTGTTCTGAGGATCAAATGAGATAATATTTGTAAAGTGTTTAAAAGCAGTGCCTGGCACATAGTAGGTACTGTATAAATGCTTATCCTCTTCCCCTTTCCTTATATCAAGTGCCTACACTCCCAGGGCAGAAGCTTCAGATGATGCCTTAAGAGCCCTTGTTTATCTAGCCCTTGTTTAGCCAAGATAAGGTTTATTGCCACCTTAATAGGCTTCACAGACTGCTCATCAACCCCAGGTTTCAAGAGTCTAATAATAACAGCATTGAAATAGTGCTTTAAGGCAGGCAACATCAACAAGTCAAACTAACAAGAATTCATTTAACACATTCTATGTTCCAAGCATTGGGCTAAGTGCTAGGAATACAAGTCCAGGCAGACAACAAAGAAGGAGCTCATATTCCAATGAGGGAAGAAAACACATAAAGGAAACAGAAATGGGGGCATGGGAAGAGAAGAAAGCGCTGTCTGTGTGGAGACATGGTAGAGAACACCTAGAGAATGAGAGGGGCAGTCAAGAGAGGAATGAAGACTTTTCATATCTGATATTATCTGATCCTTACAATAACCCTGTAAGATAAGAGTTACTATTATCCCCATTTTACAGATGAGGAAATCAAGAAGACTGAAAAAAATTAAGGGCCTTACTAAAAATCACACAGTAATTATTAGGGCCCGGATTTAAATTCTGGTCTTCCTGACTCATTTTCACAGTGTTTCTAGTTGCTGTGGAAGCTGCACAAGCCCAAAGCATTGGGTCCCCTCCCAGTCACCGTAGAGAGTCTATTTGAAACAAAAGTCCTACCTGCCTAGGGAGTTCAGATCTCACACTCAAATTTCACCAGTTGATCTACCTACAGACGTCCTGTGCAGTTGCAAAGAAGCCTATAGCGAAACCCTAAGGCCATTTCAGGAGCCAAAAGGTGAGATCCAATTGCCATCCAAAATAAGTTATATGGCATGCCTAGTCACGGGTAGTATAGATTGAGTATGTTAAACCCAACTCTTTTAAGAATTTCACTCTCTTCCTTATAGAACACCATCACAGAACCTGGTGTGATGGGTACTATATGTATAATTCCCCATCTTAACTACCTAAAAAGAGACAACAGACAGTCCTCATCTCTAACTTCAGACTAAACTGACTTTGAAAAAGTAAGCATTCAATAAGCTAAACTGGCTCCACTGGACCAAACTTAACAACAATAATTATTCAACTAGTGTGAAAGGCTTAAACCTTTAGTTAAGGAAATCACTCTGAGAGTGAGGAAGGTGTAGCAATAGGGTGAGTCTGAAGCTTTCTTACCTCAGGGGATGGATGGTTCCTAATTCTTATCCTAACTTCTAAGACCAAGTACTTTCCTTTCAATACTGATCCCAGAAGGATTAAACACATTCTCCAACTAAACC
This sequence comes from Gracilinanus agilis, assembly GCF_016433145.1. Classification (NCBI taxonomy): domain Eukaryota; kingdom Metazoa; phylum Chordata; class Mammalia; order Didelphimorphia; family Didelphidae; genus Gracilinanus; species Gracilinanus agilis. The sequence continues at coordinate 230,844,404 of NC_058134.1, read as the reverse complement.
TCTGGATTTCACTTCCTTTCACCATTAGCGTATCTACCTTTTACTTGTGAAGCAACTAAGTCATCTATCAAAGGTCCCTTGAAATCACTGTCTAGTTCTTACCATTCTTCTACCTGGGAATCAATACATGGTAATGATTCCAAGATGGAAGGTAAGGGTTAAAAAAAGAGAGATGAATAAGATGGAATGAAAGTGATGGAATCAAAAACACAAGAGAATGATGTGGTTCTCCTCCTTGCCTGAGTCCTGTGGAAAGAATAAGACAATGGGTAAAAAACAAAAATGTTTTGAGGTGAGGAGAGAAAATATAGCAGAGCATCCAGATAAGTCTTAAGATCAGCCATGAAGTGGTGGATGTGGAGAGTGAAGAGGTTTAAAACAAATGCCTATGGGGAATATGAAAAAGAACCGATAAAAAGAGGAATAAAACATCTTCTAGACAGTTGCCAAGGCCTCTAAGATTCAAGGGACACAATAAGAGTGGACCCACTAGGGCACAGTTTTGTGTCTTCTTCCAACAAGGGTCTGCAACTCGAAAGTATGAACAGAATACTGAGGGGTAATTTGAGTTGGGAACTAGCAAGACAGGGATTGAGGGAATCAAGATTGGAAGAGAGCAAGCCAAATGGTGTAGTAAGCCACTAGGTAGTAATAGTGGATAAAAGCATGTATCTAGAATCTGTAAAACAAATAAAAGGAGAACTCAAAGCCTGCCCCAGATACTTGCTAGCTATGTGACCCTGGGCAAATCTCTGTGTGTGATTCTCTGGACATCCATGGTTTCCTCATCTATAAAATGAGGCCTCTGGATTTGACCCCTAAGGTCTAAATTAAAATACTCGAAAATCTATGATCCTAAAGGAATAAAGTCCTTGATTTATAAATTAAGACTAAAAAGAGGAAGAACACAAGGAGAGATGGACACCAAAAATCATGAAAAGGACAAAGGTTTCTTTTTAGCATAACTTTTTCAGAAACATGAAAACATTTAAAGAAGAAGTTGTCAACAAGTATTTATAAAGTATTTCTTAAAATTGCCAGGGCCTGATGGATTCACAAGTGAATTCTATCAGACATTCAAAGAGCAATTAATCCCAATACTATACAAATTATTTGATATAAGCAAAGAAGGAGTCCTACCAAATTCCTTATATGACACAAATATGGTACTGATTCTAAAGCCAGGTAGATCAAATACAGAGAAAGAAAACTACAGACCAATCTCCCTAATGAACATAGATGCAAAAATCTTAAATAGAATACTAGCAAAGAGACTCCAGCAAGTGATCAAGAGGATCATCCACCATGATCAGGTGGAATTTATACCAGAAATGCAAGGATGGTTCAACATTAGGAAAACCATCCACATAATTGACCATATCAACAATCTAACAAACAAAAATCACATGATTATCTCAATAGATGCTGAAAAAGCCTTTGACAAAACACAGCATCCATTCCTATAGAAAAACTGGAAAGTATGGGAATAGAAGGACCTTTCCTAAAAACATTAAACAGTATATACCTAAAACCATCAACAAGCATCATATGCAATGGGGATAAATTAGAAGCCTTTCCAATAAGATCAGGAGTGAAACAAGGATGCCCATTATCACCTCTATTATTTAACATTGTATTAGAAACACTAGCAGTAGCAATTAGAGAAGAAAAAGAAATTGAAGGTATCAAAATAGACAATGAGGAGATTAAGCTATCACTCTTTGCAGATGATATGATGGTCTACTTAAGTAATCCTAGAGAATCAACTAAGAAGCTTGTAGAAAAAATCAACAACTTCAGCAAAGTTGCAGGTTTCAAAATAAATGCACATAAATCATCAGCATTTCTATATATTGCCAACACATCACAGCAGCAAGAGGTAGAAAGAGAAACACCATTTAAAATGACCCTAGACAATATAAAATACTTAGGAATCTATCTACCAAAACAAAGACAGGAATTATACAAAAACAAATACAAAACAGTTTCCAAACAATTAAAACTAGATCTAAACAATTGGAAAAACATTGATTGCTCATGGGTAGGACGAGCTAACATAATAAAAATGACCCGGCCTCAGCCACTTCCCAGCTGTGTGACCCTGGGCAAGTCACTTGACCCCCATTACCCACCCTTACCACTCTTCCACCTATGAGACAATACACAAGTACTGTACACAAGTACAAGAAGTACAAGGGTTAAAAAAAACAAAAACAAAAACAAAACAACATAATAAAAATGACCATTCTACCCAAATTAATGTACCTATTTAGTGCCATACCTATCAAACTACCAAAAAACTTTTTCACTGAATTAGGAAAAACTATAACAAAGTTCATCTGGAATAACAAAAGATCAAGAATATCAAGGGAAATAATGAAAAAAAAATGTGAAGGAAGGGGGCCTAGCAGTACCAGATATTAAACTGTACTATAAAGCAGCAGTCATCAAAACAAATATGGTACTGGCTAAGAGACAGAAGGGAGGATCAGTGGAATAGACTTGGGGTAAATGAGGTCAGCAAGACAGTGTATGATAAACCCAAAGAGCCCAATTTTTGGGACATGAATCCACTATTTGACAAAAACTGCTGGGAAATTTGGAAAACAATATGGGAGAGATTAGATTTAGATCAACATCTCACACCCTACACCAAGATAAATTCAGAATGGGTGAATGACTTGAATATAAAGAGGGAAACTATAAATAAGTTAAGTGAACACAGAATAGTATACTTGTCAGATCTCTGGGAAAGGAAAGATTTTAAAACCAAGCAAGAGTTAGAGAAAATTACAAAATGTAAAATAAATTATTTTGATTATATAAAAGTAAAAAGCTTTTATACAAACCAAAACAATGTAGTCAAGATCAGAAGGGAAACAACAAATTGGGAAAAAATCTTTATAATAAAAAACTCTGGGGGCAGCTGGGTAGCTCAGTGGAGTGAGAGTCAGGCCTAGAGACAGGAGGTCCTAGGTTCAAACCCGGCCTCAGCCACTTCCAGCTGTGTGACCCTGGGCAAGTCACTTGACCCCCATTGCCCACCTTTACCAATATTCCACCTATGAGACAATACACCAAAGTACAAGGGTAAAAAAAAAAAAAAAACTCTGACAAGGGTCTAATTACTCAAATATACAAGGAGTTAAATCAATTGTATAAAAAATCAAGCCATTCCCCAATTGATAAATGGGCAAGAGAAATGAATAGGCAATTTTCCGATAAAGAAATCAAAAGTATCAATAAGCACATGAGAAAGTGTTCTAAATCTCTAATAATTAGAGAAATGCATATCAAAACAACTCTGAGGTATAACCTCGCACCTAGCAGAATGGCTAAAATGAAAGAAGGGGAGAGTAATGAATGTTGGAGGGGATGTGGCAAAATTGGAACATTAATGCATTGGTGGTGGAGTTGTGAACTGATCCAACCATTCTGGCTGGCAATTTGGAACTATGCTCAAAGGGCTATAAAAGACTGCCTGCCCTTTGATCCAGCCATACCATTGTTGGGTTTGTATCCCAAAGAGATCATAGATAAACAGACTTGCACAAAAATATTTATAGCCGCGCTTTTTGTGTTTACAAAAAACTTGAAAATGAGGGCATGTCCTTCAATTGGGGAATGGCTGAACAAATTGTCGTATATGCTGGTGATGGAATACTATTGTGCTCAAAGGAATAATAAGCTGGAGGAATTCCATGTGATCTGGAAAGACCTCCAGGAACTGATGCAGAGCAAAAGGAGCAGAGCCAGAAGATCATTGTACACAGAGACCAATACACTGTGGTAAAATAGAATGTAATGGATGTCCGTACTAGCAGCAGTGCAATGACACAGGACAATTCTGAGGGATTTATGGAAAAGAATGCTACCCACATTCAGAGGAAGAACTGCAGGAGAGGAAACATAGAAGAAAAACAACTGCTTGAACACATGGGTTGAGGTGGACATGATTGGGGATGTGGACTCGAAACTACCACACCAATGCAACTATCAACAATTTGGAAATAGGTCTTGATCAATGACACAAGTTAAAACCAGTGGAAATGTGCATCGGCCATGGGTGGGGAGAGTGCGGGGGGGGGAGGGGGGTGAAGGGGAAAGTAGGAGCATGAATCATGTAACCATGTTAAAAATGAATATTAATAAATGTTAAAAAAAAGTATTTCTTTAATATCAGGCATCATGCTAAGCACCCAGGAAACATAGATAGTCCCCATTCCATTCTAATGATAAAGACAGTGGGTGTGTATATATATATGTATGTGTGTGGATTCCTTTAGTCATTTTTCAGTCTCATCCAACTCTTTGTAACCCATTTTGAGGTTTTCTTGACAAAGATACTGCTTCTTCAGCTCATTATAAAGATGAGGAAACTGAGAAAAATAGGGTCAAGTGACTTGCCCAGAATCACCCAGCTAGGAAGTATCTGAAACTAGGTTTGAACTCAAGACTTAATGACACCAGTCCCAGCACTCTATCTGCTATGCCACTGAGCTGCCAGGTCCAAATAAATACAAGATAAACACAGAGTAGATGGAAGGTATCCTTCAAGGGAAAGGCACTGGCAGCTAAAGACAAAAGAAAGCCCTTCCATTAAACTTTAAAGGAAAGCAGAAATGTTAAGGATTAGAGATTGGAAGGACAAGTATTCCAGGCATGGGGAACAGATAGTACAAAGGTAGAGATATAGGAAATGGAAAATCTGGGAAGAACACCAAGAGGATCAGTCATGGCTAGATCACAGAGCAGTGATGGCAAACTTTTTAGAGACTGAGTACCCAAACTGCAACCTTCATACCACATGTGAGCACCACACCTTATCCCAGACAGGGGCAGAGGAAGTGCTCCCATTGGGCTGCTGGGCAGAGGGGACAGGTCATGTGAAAAATGTCCTCAGGTGCATGGAGAGGGGGAAGGGAGCAGCCCCCTCTGGGACATGTGTCAGGTTTACCAACATGGCCACATAGCAAGTAAAATGTGTTAACATGATAAAGGATTACAAAGAAAGGAAGAGGCTAGGTTTTGAAGAGCCTTCCATACCAAACAAAATAGTTTATCTTTGATTCTGTAAGTAACAGGAAACTATTGGAATTTATTGAGTAGAAAGGTAATATGACCAGACCTACAATTTAGAAAAAGGATGGATTGGAAATGGGGAGAGACATTAGTCAAAGGGGGTCTAATTAGAAGGCTATTGCAATAGCCCAGAAGTAAACACAACTACAGTTGTGTCTATGTAAGTGGAAAGAAGGAGATGTATCCAAGAAATGGTGTTAAGAGAAAGAAATTAAAAGACCTCTCATGTTTGAAGGTATGTATGAAGGTAGTGTGAGAAGAGTTGAGGATGACACTGAGGTTAGGAACCTGAGTTCCCCTAAAAAGTAATAGAGAAATTTGGAAAGGAATAGTGTTTTTTTTTAACCCTTACCTTCTGTCTTAGGTTCAATTCTGTGTATTGGTTCTAAGGCAGAAGAGGGACTAGGCAATGGGGATTAAGTGACTTGAGCAGGGTCACATAGCCAGGAAGTATCTGAGTCCAGATTTGAACCCAGGATCCCCCATCTCTGGGCCTGGCTTTCAACCCACTGATCCACCCAGCTATTGTGTAAATAGAATTAGCCAGATCCCATTAATAGTCAAAAATCTACTCAACCCAGGCATGCTAATGATGTCACTCCCACCTCCCTTAGTGGGGAGGGGAGAGGAGTTACCCACACGTGACAATAAGAAACAAATCAAGAATAAGGGACTGCCCTTTGGGCAGTCCAAATCAATGTAGAAACTGCCATTTGTCCATTTGAATTAGAGGTGGACCACAGGAAGTGATGAAAGACATGATCTCTTTAAGTAAGTGAGTGAACTTCCTGTGGGGGCAGTTGCCCTCTGGAACTGGAGGAAGAAGCATCTCCTGAGACCACAGACAGCTTATACTCTGTATTGTCACGTGGGTAAGTTAGGCTGGCTTCCTTGGCCTAGCTGGGCCAATTCTAAACTCTGCCTATCTGGCTGTTGGGCCTTGTGGCTTACAGCTTCATTTATTTAGACTTCTAACCTCCCTCTTCTCTTTATCCCTACTTTACCTTCCTGATTGTAAATAAACTCCTCAACCCGATGCTGACTTGGGTCTGATTTAATTACGGAATCAACCTGAATTGTTGATTCCTGGCGGCCACATATTTTTAATATATAGCTATAATAACTAAATTTTAATTCTTACACTGTCCCCAAGGAACAGATTTAGAAGGAAAAATAATAAGCTATTTTTTTTAATCCTCTCCTTTACTTGAAAGAAACACGTTTTTTTCCTTGATATTTTTCAGGCTACTCTGACAAAATGGTCAGTTCCCCCTGAAAACTAACCACACAGAAGGCATCCTTATTTTTTAGGCAATACTCTACTGCTGTTACCCAAGGAAAGTGAATGCATCTTTCCTGAAACATCTCACCTAGGCCAGCAGAGAACACAAGAATGCTTAGTAAGATCATGGGGTAGAGTAGTAAAAGCAATGGATTTGAAGGCAGCTTCCAGTGCTCAAATCCCATATCAGTCGCTTAAAAACTGTATTACCCTGGACAAGTAAGATTAAGAAGTCTCTCTGAGCTTCAGTTTCCTGATTTGGAATAATAAAAAAAAAAAAGGGGGGGGGGTTTGATTAAATGATTTTCCAGGTCTCTTCCAGATCTAAATCTAAAAACCTAAGAAATATTTTCCCTTGAGAATGGAGTCTTGGGGTACAAATTATACATGGCTTAAGTAAATTAGTCCATAGTTTCATGTTACTCAATTAACTTGGCACAGATTTAAAATATTAATCATGTTCTTTCTCTGTACTCTCTTCCCAAGTGACACAGCTCCTTCTCTCACCACAAGTAGTAGAAGCCACTGACCTTCAGTGATAGCTTATCCAACCTCTCCCCAAGCTGCTCTCTGACTCTCTTTCCCTCATTTTCCTCTTCCTCATTCCCTCACTCTCATCCTCTTCTCTCTCTTTCAGCTCCCTTAGTTTTTATAGTAAAGTCCTTTTTTTTGTGGGAGCCTCCAGGCCATGCCTTCCTTCAAGGAACTGATCCCTAACTCAAAGATCTACAAATCATCTCACATGTCACTTTTGGTATGTGTGCTACAGGGATAACTCTGCTTTACAGGGATAGTGAAGATATTTGTGTTTCTTGAAGGTTCTAGAGTCTTTCTTAGTAAATATGGTGAACTACTAGATTAACATCATGATCTATTCATTAGATCAGCTGTTAAATGAAAGAGTTGAACTAGAGCAAAGGTTCTTAACCAGGTTTTTATGAATAGATTTTTCAGTAGGTCTATAAGCTTTGATAGAAAAAAAAATTACATCTTCATTTCAATATAATTGCTTTCTTCTGCAAGCCTCTTAAATGTTTATAGGTATGTAAAAGCAATTCTAAGAAGATCATGGACTTCACTAGGTTTCAAAGGAGGTTTATAATGCAAAACTAAAAGGTTAAGAACTTCAGGACTAAATTATCTTTCATTACCTTTACACCTCTCAAATTCTGTGACTATAACAACAATAATCATAACAACAGCTGGAATTTATATAACACTTAAATATTTGCAAAGCACTTTAGATATGTTAACTTATTTCATCCTCATCAGAATCCAGTGGGGGGTAGGTGCTATTATTAGCCCCATTTTACTGATGAAGAAACTGAGGCATAGAGAGGTTAAGTGATTTACCCAAGGTCAAAGAATTAGTAAGTGTCTGAAGCAGGATCTGGATTCAGGTCTTCCTGTCCAGAAAGCTCTAATCCACTGAGCCATTTAGGTACCACTTCAGTTTTTATTAACAAACCAGTTCAGCCTAATTCCTCCTACTATGAGTTGGGAAATAAGATTACAGGAGGTAGCCAGAATTTGGTAGGAAAGGCAATGAGACCAATGAATCATGTGCAAGAATGTAAATGACTGAAAATTTTCAGTTTCAGAAACTCATTATGAATCATAAAAGAACTATTAGGGATCCCACAGGTTAAAAAGTAACCCAGGGCAATTCTGAACACGTGGTTATTGTCTTAGTTTGCCAAAACAGCCACTACCTTTGCCCAGGAATGTGTGGATATAAATCAGACCTTATCTAAATACCAAATCAAAAGAAAAACAAAACCTCAGTTTAGGATTACTTATCAGCTTCTCAAAACGAAATTCTGAAATCAGTTTTGTACTATACATACCTTTTAATTCTTTAAACGCTCACATTATGAAGAAATACTTCCTTCTACATACAGCCATCATAGATTCATGATAGAAATACCATACTGTTCTGTCTTATTTGATCTTGGATTTGACTAGAACATCTTTGTCCTTTGTAGCTGTTCCTACTCGTCTTTATGCTCTTCAAAACAGTGTGCTCATTCTACAGACTTATGAATTTAAAATTCTTTTCAAACTGCTAGCAATGTAGTTCATTCCAGTTGGATTACAGTTAAAACTGTTATTTATTATATGTATACATGATTGTGCTTGTCCTTACCAAAGATAAATTTGAACGATATGCTTCACAGATTTTCATGTGAAAGATAAAATTGTCAGTGGATAAAAGGAAAGAGTAGCATGATGCTTGCTCTAATATTACTCAGTGTGTAGCTTCAGAATAACTACTTGGAACAAGGTTATTCAGCAATCCTATGATTTAAAAGACAAATATGGGAAAGCTAAGAAAGAAACAAATTGCCAGCTTGCCTGAGTCATTCTTGAATATAACCACATTATGAAATGGAAAAAATGACAGCTCTTAGGTTTATCACCATAGATGCCAATATCCAGAATTTAGGGCCCCAGCTTTAGAAATGCTTTCTTAAAAGTGAATGAATCCAAAATCAGGGGCATCTTGGTGCTCCAGTTATTAATCTACTACAAAACTGGCTGTGAAAATAAGCACACCCATAAATGAATGCAGTTTGGGAAACTGAACCTTAACAAGGAGTTTAGTTAGTTAGTAGCCACAGTAACATCTGACCAAGAAAACATTCTAAATTATTACTTACTTGCCTCATCTCCATGAGACTATATTTAAGTGAACCCTTTTGAAAGGGAGGGGAGAGCCTAAGATGGTAGGTATAGTTAAGAGCCTTCACAAAACCAAACAAATTTATGTCATTTGGAAAATCAAAAATGAGTGGGATGGGGCAGCTCAGTAGATTGAGAGCCAGGCCTAGAGATGTGAGGTCCTGGGTTCAAAACTGACCTCAAGACACTTCCTAGCTGTGTGACCTTGGGCAAGTCATTTAATCTCCATTGCCTAGCCCTTACCACTCTTCTGCTTTGGAACCCATACACAGTATTGATTCTAAGGTGGAAGGTAAGGGTTTAAAAAAAGGGGGGTGGGGATGAGGCAAGGGGGAATGGCTCAAGGTCATTGATCCTAGAACTTAAGAAGTAAAAGAACTCAGTACTAACCTAGCTCAGCTTCCTCTTCTCTTTATAGAAGAAACTGAGACCTAAAGCAAGGAAGTGATTTGCCCAAGGGAACAGGAGTAGTCAATAACAAAAACCCAATTCAAACTCACAGAAACACAATTTCAAAAATGAAGAGGACCACAACAGCCATTTAGTACAAAGCATATTTAAAAAACAATTCTCTACAGACTCCCGATCCCAAACAAATGGCCAACAAGACAGACTTTAAGACCTCTGATGTGAGAGAAGCCAACTTTGGCTCCTCAGTAGGTCGTCTCCCTTCTGAAGAGCTCTAACAGCCAGGCAATTTTTTCCTTACAAGAAGCCAAGGTTATGCCTCTCTTCAGCTTTCACCACTCCTCTTATTCTGTCCTCTAAGACCATGGAGAAAACAAGTCTAATCCTTCTTCCACAGGGCAGCTCTTCAATTACTTGAAGCTAGTTATCATATCCGGTGGAAACATCACCAGTTCCTTCATCTGACCACCCTAAAGCATGACATGGCTAAACTGGCCAAGCTATAGTGCCTCACTGAAATCATTCATCTTCCATTTATGCATAGCTGGAAAGCACTCCCTGCTCCATATTCTAATTTCCTTAAAGGATCAGCTCCAGTGCCAGCCCCCACAAAGACATCCCAGTCTCCTCATTAGCTAATGTCCCCCAACTCCAAAATTATTTGTATTCTTTCCTCATATATTTCTTTCTCTTTCTTTTTTAAACCATTGCCCTCTGTTTTAGAATTGATACCAAGCATTGGTTCCAAGGCAGAAGAGTGGTAAGGATTAGGCAATTGGAGCTAAGTGACTTGCCCAGGGTCACATGGCTAGAAAGTTTCTGAAGTTGTATACATATATTTCTGTACCCACTGTGTATATGTGTAACTGAGTTTCAAATGTTACTTGCTCTCCCCTTTGTCCTTATTTATATACACTTCTACTTGTGGACCTCAATTATGTAGGGATAATTCCCCTCATACTTCCTCTCCCTTCTCTCCCAACCCCATTTCCCAGGGTATTCCTCTTCTCTTCCCTTTCCATTCTTTTCTTAAGAATCTCAAAACCTAACAGAACCACTCCGGGCCTCTCTTCATTAAAAATCTCTACAATTCCTGACAATTATAGAGTTCTGAAAGATACTGTATTGCATAGCATTCCCATTCCTTAATGGTAGTGCCTGACATAAAGCAAGTGCTTACTGATTGCTTGTTTATTGAAATGAAAGGTTATAGAGACCTCAGAAGTCATCTAGTGCAGCCCCCTCATTTTATAGGTAAGGGAACAAACAAGAGGTTAAATGACTTCTGGAAGGTCACATAGCTAACAAATGTCTAAAGAAGGATTTGAAACTCAGCTCTTCTTTGTTTCCTTATCTGTAATTGTATCCTTAGTGCCTCATGCAATACTAAGGACCTAGAAGGTCCTTAATAAATACTTCTTGGTTGACTCATTGATTCCTAATTGTTGAGCCAGGAGCCCTATGCATTAAGGTCTCAGAAGAGTTGGTAGAGGAATCTGCTCAGGAATCCAGGTGAAGGATGTTAGTTAGCCTGGTTAAGGAAGACCAAAATAGCCTGGAAGAGCTAAAAGAGCCCTCAGAGGTCATCTAATCCAGGCTCTTCCTTTTAGGAGGATAGAAACAGACCCACAGAGGTTAAGCGATTTAATAAGCCACTAAATGTCTGAGACGTAAACAGAACCCGTCTTCTCCAACGCCAAGCCTACTCTCCATCGCGGAAGCAGGTACTTGTCTCACTGCTGTCTTTGTAGGGCCAGTTCCTAGCAAGGTACCTGGTACCTAACGGGCGCTGAGTAAATGTTTGTTGACTAACTGAAGGTTGGAATAAATGAATGAATGATCCTAAGGTCCTTCAACCCGCTTTCACTGGGACTTGATCTCCATTCTCCCTAAAAATGTGTGACTCAGAACCGAAAACAACGTTCCCGATGCGGCAGCTCCCTCCTTTACGAAATCCCCTCTTTCATTTTTCTGCCCCCCCCCCAACCAACAGAAGCAAATGGGGGAAGGTGTGAGCCGGGTCTGACATCAGATCTGGGGGAAGGGGGGGCGCTCCAGGCTGACATCAGAGCTGAAGAGGGAGGGGAGAACGGGTCCTCGTTCCGAGGCGCCCCTCGCCGGGCCCAGGGGAGAGAAAGGCATGCGCAGCGGGGGTAGAGGAAAGGGGGTCCTTGTTCCAAGGCCACGGTCACTTGCTGGAAGGGCAGAGGAAGGGGAGCAGCGCGGTGGGGTGTGTGAGTGGAGCATCGCACTCCCGGCCTCCCCCACTCCACTCCTGGCCTCGCCCGGCACTGACCTGGAGAGGTGCTTGAGAATCTGTTTCTTGATGAGCCCGGCCATGGCGAGGGGGTGCCGCCGCCGCTTTCGCTCTCCTCTCACTCGTGCTCCCTCCTTTGCCTTCTCTCTAGCAGTGCCCTCCAAGGGAGAGCAGCTACGGGCCTAAGACGAGCCCCAAGGCCCTGGCCCCAGCCGCAAAGGTCCCTGCTGTCGTTGCCACCTCCACCGCCAAGAAGCGGGTTGGTTCATCCCTACTCAGGCCGCCTCCGGCGCCGCCGCCGCCACCGCCAGCGCCATCTTGACTGCACCATCACCTGAGACGCTTGGGGGAGGAGCGGCCGCTCCGGGGCGGAGCTGCAGGAGATGGGGTGGGTCTACGGGAGTCCCAGGAAAAGGATGGGTCGTTCCACGGAGAAGTGGGGCTACGGGAATAAGGGCAGTTCCATCGAGATGAGTGAGGGACGAGGCTGCGATAGGACCCTGGAAAGGATAGACCATTCTGTGATGAGAGGATGTGGAGCTAAGAAGGGGCGGGGCTACATATAGGGGCGTGGCTGCGGGGGGGAAAGGGAAAACTCGGGCAGTTCCACCAGAAGGATGAAGCTTTGCGAGAAGAGGTAGGATTAAGGGACGGAGGGGCGGGGCTATTGACAGAGGGGCGGGACTAGAGACCCTGGGATCGTGGCCGAGAGAAGGGGAAGTGTCTTGGGAGAAGGGGAGGAAGTATGGTTGAAAATAATGAGCTGAGCGAGACCTGGGCAATTCCTTCTGGAGACCAGAAGGGAGGGAAGGGAGGAGCCACGCGGTTTTCAGAGTACATCCCCGGGGACTCAGAGAAGAAAAGGGAGAGCTACCGGACAGTAGGGCGTGGCTTTGAGATGCAAAGAAGAGAGGTGGGAATGAGAGGCGGGACCATAAAATAGAGAGGCGGAATTGGGAGGACTGAGATGAACCTCTGAATCGCCCAAAAGAGGGAAAGGTATTTACTTAGGGGCGGGGTTATGTAGGAGGGGAGACTGAGACTCCAGGCAAAGGGCGGAGCTACGAGCGGGAAGGGGGCGGCACCGACAGCCCGGGTTTCTCCATTGAGGCGGGGCTGGAGAAGGGGAGGGGATTTGGAGTAAAGGAGAGGAGCTTGAGAAAGAGTCTGCTCCTTAAAGAAGGAGGGCAGAAGAAGGAGGCGGGACTCCGCATCAAAGACTTCTAGGAGATGAAAAATCTCCGGTGTGAGGAGGGAGGGACCCTTCAGCTACTGGGGGAGGGGAGAGGAGGCAAAATTGAAGAAGAGAAACTGGGAAACTGACTTTGGGAAGGACTGGAGAAGCAGTGCATCTGTTTTTTCCTGATTTGTTTGTGATTTCTGGGCACTTATCTTTAGAGTTAGGAGCAGGAGTTTGCGGTTAAAAGTTTAACAACCAGCTCTCCAGGGGGGAAAGTATACAGAACAAATTTTAAGTTTCGTCTGCATTAATACTTTCTCCATCACTATCTTAACTGTAGACAATCAACAAAGCAATTAACTAAGCTCCAACTAGTAGAATTTGCTGGTTTCCAATGTAAATACTCATAATGAATATTTAACAATCATCTCAGAATTAGGGTTATGACCTGATTTGAATTGGGAGACACTTCATTCATTCAACTTTCTGCATTGTTATTCTTTAATAAATATTTAACACCTGGTGTGCTTCAGGTACCCAGATGAAGATGAGGAAGCTGAAGGATGAGGTTTGGGGGTGAGGGCAGTGAAGTTTTGCCCAAGAAACTAGTTTTGGGACTTGAGTATCCTCTAACCCACCACCAACTTTAACTTTTCCCCTCCCAACTTGCCTGCTTGTTTTGCCTTGCCTTGCCTGCTCTGTCATTGTCGGATGCTATCCTCAGATTTGGAGTCTGAATGGGCCTTAAAAATCAGCCATTGGGACTATTCTTTCTACTTTATAGATTGGGAAACTGATGCATGTAGCCATGACTTATTTCCCTTGTCCTCTGGTTTCAAATTCATTTATCTATTTTCACCACACAGTTCTCCCCTTTTGAATTTTATTCATTTTTCTCCAATTCAAGTGTTTATCCTGACACTAAAAGGGGATGGGTCTTCTCTTCCACTGCTTACTCATTCCTTTTTTTTTATTTCTAGCTTTTTCTTCACATCTTCTAGGGCTCTAATCCTTTCCCTCAATTTCAAACAAGAAAAACAAAACCCTTTTAAAAATAAGCATGCCTAGTTAGGGAGGAAAATATTCCATATTATCTATATCCAAAATTTATGTCCCCCTCTGGGTCCTGAATCCATCACCTCTCATCAAGAGGCAGCATAGTTTACCATTTGACCTCTGGAAACATGGATTCCCATCATTTTTCATTCTTCCCCTAGCCCTTGGCTTTCAGTAAACTTTACATACTCTCTATTCAATGTAGAAGGAAATAAATTTGAAAGTGCACTATTCATACACAAATAAGAAATAAAATTACTCCTCAATACTCCCTTTGGGGGCATGAGATACTGGGTTGGGAACTCTTATTCTAAGAAAGCATCCTGAGTTCTCCTAACTAAACTAACTCTCTCTTTGTCTGTCCATCTCTCTCTCTCTCACTGTCTTTCATTGAAGGTCTATAAAGGACAGATTTAGAAGAATAGGGTGTGTCTTTGGACTGTGGAGGGCAGAAGAAAATAAATGGGGAAATGAGAGTGAAGCTTTGATCATGCCAAAGCATGTATAAAACAGGGCATATCAAAGTGAAATTTCCTTCCCTTTTCTCAGCAACACTTATACCCAGATAAAATAAGGGTAAATGTCTCAAACATAGTAGATATCATGGGGGAAAAGGTGTCATGAAAGAGTAAGAAACAGCTTCAACATTTAGGGAAAAAGTATGAGTCAATATCACCAGCTTGCCCCCTGATGGATATGGGCATGTTTTATTTAGTTAAGCAATAAGCTATATCTACTGCAATGGATTTAAGAAATTATTATCATTAACAATGATAAAGATGCACATTTCTTTAAAAAAAAATCATCTGTTTTAGAATTGAATATCAATTCAAGGAGCAAGGGCTAGGCAATTGAGTTTAAGTGAATTGCCCAGGATCACATAGTTAAGAAGTGTCTGAGGTTAAATTTGAACATCAATCTTTTCAACTCCAGGCCTGGCTCTCTATCCACTGAGCCACCTAGCTGGCCCTCACATTTCCATAACATTTCCTTAGTTTGTATAATTGGCCAGGTAACAGGAGATATAAAAGAGGTAAGTAAGAATGGCATCATTTTAAAAATAATAACACCTAATATTTATGTAGCAGTTTAGGTATACAAAGTGCTTTAACATGGGAGGTAAGTGCTATTGATATCCTCATTTACAAATTAGGAAACTGAGGCACATAAGTTGTAACACTCTGGGTCACACAGCTAATAAGTAACTGAGACAGGATTTGAACCCCTCTCTTCCTTACTCTATGGCCAATGTTCTATCCACTGAGACAGCAACAAAGGTTATTTTAATTGTTAATAGTTCAATTAACACTTTGTTAATCAACCAATAAATTGATATCACCCATATTTAGAGCCCCACTGTCAACAGAAATTAGAAAACTTGGATAATTTGCAAATAAATGGAAGGTTTACAGGGTTCCTTGGAGAAGCAAATTAAAATTAGAGAAATTGAGTTGGTTTCATCACATGCCTGAGGAGTATTTTAAACAATGTCCAGTCCCTTATCCACCACACCAGAAAGGATAGAGAAAGCAACTTTCCTCTGAATGCAGTTTCAGTAGTTGTAACCCTTTTTGTTTAAAAAATAAATGAATAAGTTGTTTCTGGAAAAAATGAAATATGGATAACAGTAAAGAAATGAGACTATTGCCAGCTCTTAGAGTTAAATCAATGCAAAACATTTCCAATAATGAGGTCCTAATATCCCCTCAAATCTCCTTAGCCAACAAGTGATTAATTTCCTTACCAAGGAAAGATGGCAGACAAGAGAGACACCAGATTTTAAGTGCAACTTCATTTTTGGACCACTGATAAGGGTGGTGATGGAAAGCCACAAACAGCATCATATTCCCAAAGAGGAAAAAAGCAAATTAGGAGCAAATAAACCTAAAAGGAGTTTAGCATGAGAGTCAACTAAGCCAGATTCTCTCAAGAACATTTATAACATTTATAGATGAAATCTAAAGGAGAAAAACTGATTTGATATAAAACAAGCCTGGTGGTAGTGATGGTGGTGGTGGTGGTGAGTGTGTATGTATTTAATGTCTATCTTCATTGGCAACAGTAGGAAGACACTTGGAGGGTACCCTTTGCATTTGTGTGGGGAAGTCATAAGTGGACTCAAGATGAAACAAGTAAAAACAGCTGGATCTGACCAACTTCATAGAGAAGAAATCTGAGCTAGACACATTCAAAACACTGACAGTTCTCAAGAATTGGTCTCAAAAATATACTAAGAAAATATAATGTATCAGGGACTGTGTTTATACCAAAAAGAAACAACCAAAAAGTGCTATCAGTTGTCAATCAAACTCCTTCTCCTTTAACTTTTCACAGATCCACAACCCCATTTAGATGGCAGTGCATGGAGCCCTGGGCCTAAAATCGGGAAGACTTAGTTCAAATTCAGTCTTGGTGACTTACTAGCTGTATGACCCTTAGCAAGTCATTTAACTTCTATCTGCCTCGTTTTTCCTCACCTGTAAAAAGGAGATAATAGCATCTACCACCCAGGGTTGCTATGAGGATCAAATGAGATAATATTTATGAAATTCTTAGCACAGTGCATGGCACATTGTATGTGCTTAATAAATGCTAACTTCCTTTCCCCACTCCTTCCCTTCTCTCTCATTGGCATTCAACCAGATAGCTCACCAACCATCTGTGCTTTCTCATTCTGTACGACTCTTGCCCATGTCCTCCCATAACTCCTTCATAGAGGATATATCTAGGGAGCTAGAAGTCCTCTTAAGTATCTTTATGCATTCTGTGGATACCCATGTAGTTAGTATTTGGGGCATCCATCTGTCATCCCTTACTCTCAATTCATGATTACTTCCTTTGTCACTGAGATCCTGTGATCACAGATCAAGAACTAAAAGAAACTTTAGAAGTCATCCAGGGTCATAGTATCAGGAATTTTGAGTTGGAAGGCACCAGAGGGGTCATCCAGGGTCCTGGTAGCAAACAGCTAGAAATGGAAGAGATGGAGTCAACTGGAACCCTAGCATCAGAGATTTAGGAAAAATCCTTAGAGGTTATCCTGGGTCTTAGCAGCATAGATTTAGAGCTGGAAGGGACCTTAGAGGTCAAACCCAACCCATTCATTCTAACCATAAGGAGACTGAACTCCAGAGGAGTTGTCTTATGCCCTGTGGCCCCCAGATAATCAGTGGCTGAGTTAAGATTCCGAATGAGACCCAGGGACTGGGTTTGGGTACTTTTTTCACTCAGTCCTGGTTCTTCTCCATTTTTTTCCCTATCAGTCATTTCTGAGACAATCTCTTTCCCCTGGCTTTTCATATGTAAGTAGGGGTGTGGTGGGGCTCATATGAGATAACTGATGTAAAGCACTTTGCCAGCCTTCAAGTGCTATATAAATGCTAGCCATTATCATTATAAGTCTCTAGTCTGGTGATCATATCATCCCCTGAGCCTTCTATTACACTCCTGCTGAGCTCGGGTGGTGTTGATAGAGCAATAAAGGGATGTACTAGTGAATGTTTAACAACCATGTATGCACATGCACTTTTATTATATTTAATCTGCAGACAACCAACAAAACAGTAAATCAAGTTGTGATTTGTAGAGGTTCCTGATTTGGGGGGGAGGGGTGGTAAATGATCACACAGAAAATTGAACAATGAACTCTTATGAAGGTCTGAGATGGTTCCAGTTCATGGATATACTTAAATCACCTTTGTTAGTGCACTATGCCCAACATGCATAGATCATAGATCTCAGTCAGAGCTAGCAGGAACCTTAGGGGTCATATAGTCTTACCCCGTTTTTTTTAGAGATGAGGAAAGTGAGGATCAGGAAAAAAAATGAATTCACCCTAGGTCACATTAGTAGAATGAGCCATCATCAGAATAGAAATCCAGGCAGTCAATTTCTAAAGCTAGCAGCTTTTCATCTAAACTGTTGTTTTTTAGGTCTTTTGCAACACCAGACAATACCACCAGAAAAATACTGATGTTGGAAATAGTGGGGTTTGTTTCAGAGCAGCTTGGAATTGTGGAAAATGCTGTACTGTTTCCTAAAAGTAATCCGTCCTCTTCCTCAGATCCAATTCTGGGCACACATCTGCAATGCCTGCATGCGTATAGATGGAATAATTCAATGGGTGGCCTATTCAGCTGCAAATCACAGTCTTCATGATAGGCATCCTTCATCCACTTGTCTTTTCAAGTGTGAATTGTTAGGGCAAACTCTTTGAAATGATTATAGGTCTCATTAAGAAGGCTTTGTGACCTTCACAGGCTTGATATACAAAAAAAATTTGATGAGAATTGTCAGTGCATGTAAGGAGAGTATCCTCAGTAAGAACATGAGGAGAGAAAAGGCACAATGTTGAAGATGATTTTCCAATTATATCTCTAAAATCACACAGTTGATATAGACATGGAGAGAATGCAGTATTCTGCTGTTTATTGATTTTAAAATAGGATTTTATTTGGTATAACAAAAGGTGACCTTGAAGGCTGTCTTTAAACAAGGAGTGCCCTAAAATATATATCAAAATGATAAAAGGCTCTATTGGATTACAGAGAAAACTGAGTTCTATTAACCTTTTGGTACTGATATCAAGCAAGGGGCAACTAGGTTGCATAGTGGTTAGAGCACTGGGCTTGGAATCAGTAAGACTCATCTTTATGAGTTCAAATCTGACTTAAGACACTAACGATGAGATAAAGTCACTTAACTGTTTGCTTCAGTTTCTCATCTGAAAAATAAGCTAGAGAAAGAAATAGCAAGCCAATCTAGGGTTTTTGCCAAGAAAGCTCCAAAATGAGATTACAAAAAGTTTAACGGGACTGAAACAACTCAACACAACAATTGACATCAAGTAAAAAACTTGATTTTTTTGAACAAGGCAACACATGCTCATCTAAGGTATTTGCCAGGGTTAGAGGATATGTTTTGGACAAAGTCCAAACAGAACAAGCATTCTCTCTCAATGCAAAAGTCCTCCAAATATTCTCTCATTCAAAGATGACATTGTATAATTCCCAAGCAACCCACTTAACAATGCCTCAGTGAAATCTATGGCAATGCCAGGCAGGGTTCAGTCTAAATCATCCACAATGGGATCTTATATTCTCTATATCTTTCAGTTAGTTGTAAGATAGTAAAAATGAGTTTCATTATTGAATATCACTTGCAGAAGCCAACTTGTTCTCTATTAATACTCTTGTGGAGAACACCCTCAATTTATGTACAAATGATTTTCATAATAAAGATTTTGTGTAGACAGGAGAATAAGCATATGAGGTTTTTGTTATATCAGTTCAACAAACATTTTGATTCCTCAAAATTTTCTAAAGAGCCTACAGTGTACAAAGTTAGGCCCTGGCTTTAGAAATAAACAATAATTCCTTCTCTCAAGATGCTTACATTTTGAAGACACAATTTTGAAGCAGAGAAGAGGGAAGTTTAAGGAACTCAGTGTCAAGCACTAATTTTAGTTCTTTAAAGGCAAAAACAAACTATTTGTTTTTATTTTTGGTCTGTATATTCTTAGTGCTTACCTCAGTGCTTGGCAAACAGTAAGGCAATGCTATGAAATACGCAATGTACCATCAAAGCACAAAAGATTGGACAAATTTCTGAAGGACAAAGTTTTGGTTTTCCAAAAGTGAATGATATGGTCATTGCATGCCCAGCCTTGGAGTCAGAAAGTCTTGGACTCAAGCCATTTTGTTATTCATTATTGAATACTAGTGTGACCTTAGCAGGATATTTCATTTCTCTAGCTCTATTACCTCATCTATAAAAATGATGGACTTGGACTAGGATTAGAGCTTATTAAGATCCCTCTGGGTTGGGGACCTCTGATTCTATGATCTTGTTGTTCTTTATTTTTTGAAGAGGACTAGTGATATCACTGGTGATGTCTTGGCATACCTAAACTGGATGTTAATGAGGCAGAGTTTTGACTAGTCTTCAGCTTCACTCTGTCTCCAAGAGTCATTAAAGTCCAGTGGTAAGACAAAAGTCAGAAAGGCTGGCAATGGCCAAGGATGCAGTGGATGATTTAGGGGTCTTTCATGTACATGTACAACCTGTATCTCATTACTTGCAGTCTTGGGGAAAGAGCAGGGTTGGGAGGAAAGAAAAGAACACAGGTCACAAAATGTCAGAAAATTGTTATTGAAAATTGTACTGACACATGTCTGGAAAAATCTGGAAAAAATAAAAATAAAAAGCATTTAAAAATGAAAAGAGATGATGGATTGGGAGAACGGGACAGGCACAATTGTTAAAGTGCTAAGCCTGAAGTCAGGAATGTCTTTGTTCAAAATCGGCCTCAGACATTTACTAGTTTTGTTACCTTGGTAAAACAATCTCTATTTTTTCATCCAGTTTTTTCAGCTATAAAATGAATGGGCACCTACCAAGCAGGATTGTTGTAATGACCAAATGAGAGAAATGCTTAGCACAATGTCTTATCCAGGGTAGGAAATATATAACTTCTTATTCATTTTTCCTCCTTCTCTATGAGATGAGAGAATGGGAGAGATTCATAGACTTAAAACTGGAAGGGATCCTAAAGACAATCTTGTCTGACTATCTTCTTTTAAGATGAGAAAACAGATCCCAGGGAGGTTGTCACTTGCCCAAATTCCCACAGGTAGTAAGTTGCAAAGGTGACATTTGAACCCAGGTTCTCCGATCCTAAATCCATTGTACATCATAAAGAGATGGTGGCCAGAAAGAGGACTTTTATAGTGAAGTTTTTGAAGGTAGAATATTTCTGCTCAGTGAGAAAGTCCAGTGTAGTTGTGCTTCTCAGTGGATGGAATGGAAGCAAGAACAGGAAACTGTAAGGAGATAGTATCGGAAGGGTGCTTAGAGACCTTTGCTGGGACTAAAAAAAACTTCACAGAAAAACTGGATGAGTCAATGAATTCTGATGGCAATAGGACATTTTATTTATTTAAGAAACTTTAAGAGAGGGTCCAGAAGGGAAGATCATGTGACTTAACAGGAAACCTAAAGGAGGAGGAAGAACAATAAGGGAAATGTATTACAGTGACAGAAGATAGGCCACTGAGCCAGATCCCTGTCACATGAGCCCAGCCTACTGTGCTCTCACACTATAGCCAAATCAGCATGGCCATCCTAGGGCAGACAGACAGAATATTTTGATTCTAAGAAGAGTACTTCTATCCTCTTGGGCAGCCAGTGAGATATAATGGAAAAAGCATGAGGGTTAAAGGTTTAAAGGGTAGACAAATAATTCTTTTAACACTGCAAGGAGTAACACTTCCAATACAAGACTGGGAAGGGACAAAGGAAAGGAAACAACACAGAATGCTACCAAGGAGCCTTAGGCGTGATGGACTTTAGAATATGGCAGACAGGACCCTTGGGTCCAGTGTTCATGAAACTCAGCATTCTTGACATCTCATCTCAATGACAATACATTTGAAGCTTTAAGAAACTTCAGAAGTCATTTATTCCACTTCCACCATTTTACAGATGAAGAAATCGAGACCTCTAGAGGTTAAGTGACTTGTCCAAGATCATATACTTAGTGCAGGCCAAAGTTGAGACTTGATCCCAGGTGGTAGGACACAGAAATCAGTGTTCTTTCCAGTGTACCAAATTACTCAAATGTTTTATAGAGGAGGGGTCCTAGTCAATCAATCAAAAAGTATTAAGTGCTTATTTCCTGACAAACACTGAGTCTATAAAGACATTGGAGATAAAAAGAAAAGCAAAAACACTTATTGCTCTCAAGACTCATATATTCTAGGTCTGATTTATTTCTAATCTCTGATATAACAGAGAAGGAAACACCGACTCCTTAGGAAACTGAAAGATTCAAGGCTGGAAATTTCTCAAAATAGGTCTAGATATTGGGGGAGAGGAGCCCTTTAAAAGGGGCAAAGTAGGAGTTAAGGCTTGCCAAATAAGAGAAGTAACATGGACAAGGAACAGACAGCTTGTTGGACAGGGAAAGAATAGGACAGAAAAAATAATCTGAAATTCATCCTGTGAAATTATAAACAGCAGCAGGGAGTTAGCAGTATGCCAATCCCATTGCCTTCTGGCAGGAAATTGAAGGAGTGGTCTTTAACTGTGATGCTTTCTAGGAAAGTGGTATCCTTAGGAGAAAACCAGATTTCATCCAAGTTGGAGGTTAGAAGATTGCTCAGGGGTTTTTTAGAATGGTGGTTTCCAAAGCATAGTGGAGTCAAGTAATGACTTGTATGGAGGTTGAATGAAACTAAGGAGGATGAGGATTTAGTTTATAGGATGAGACAGCAGTCTGGAGAAGAGGAAATATCTGTGGCTAAGAGTAGTGATTATGAATAACAAGGATCTCAGAGGCAAGGGAAGACAGATTTGAGAGATATATGAGGGGGTTAAAGGTGGGCTACTATGTGGAGTCCAAGTTTAAATAATTATAATGGAAGAATTGACAGAAAAAAGAAATTCCAAGGGGAATTTAAGCCTAAGAAAACATTCATCACCAGATGTTAAATTAAATGTAATAAGAATGTATTGCCTTACTAGGTCTGCTGATAAGTAGCTATCATTTGGATAGGCATAGAGTGAGCCTATGATTTCATTGATATATGGAAATCCAATTCCATCTAATGTAAGTTTTCTCCTTCTCTCCAATTTATAATCTTAGTTGCTTAGAACACTGTGAAGCTAAATTATTTTCCCAAATCCAAACAACTACTGTGTATTATAGATAGAACTTGGACTCAGGTCTTTATAACTGAAGCCAGCTCTTCATTGCACTATGACTATACTTCTCATAGTGGAAACAAAGTGCCCAGTGGTTGAGAACTCATTATCTCTAGGTCTTCCTGACTCCAAGGATGACTCTATCTTCTTGAGTCCAAATCAGGTCATCTTTTGAACTCTCTATTAACCTTTAATTCTCATGCTTTTTCCATTAAATAGCTTACTGGTTGCTCAAGAGGATAGAAATACTCTTCTTAGAATCAAAATCCAATTTTGGATGGAGAACCAGGCCTAGAGACAGGAGATCCTAGGATCAAATCTGACCTCAAATACACCCAAGCTATCTGACCTTGAGCAAGTCACTTCACCCCCATTATCTAGCCTCTACCACTCTTCTGCCTTGGAACTAATACACAGTATTAATTCTAAGATGGAAGGTAAGGGTTAAAAAAATCCATTTAGAGATCTAGTGCACATAGAGAATAAGGTCCTAGGAAAATAGTTGTGGTGTCTTTTTCAAAGATGAACACTCCTTCCCTCTAGAGCTATACTTCTCAAAGTGTAATCCAAGGATGTTAATAATAATATTAAGATATTCAAGTTTCTAATAAGTTAGCATTAACATATGTAATCCATATAAACATAATAAAAACTCTTTGGGGGAGAAATCATTAATTTTTAAGAATATAAAGGGATCCTGATGCCAAAAATAATTAGAGTATACAATATTCTGTAGGACATTTTCTCCTGTTTTTTTATTTAGTTATTGATTTTGACCCTGCACTCAGAATGATCTGTGATTATTGTCTTTCCAATAATTTTCTCAGAAGGTGAGACCCCTAATTATTCTCTCTCTCACTTGAATTAATAATAATAATAATTAGTATTTAAATGGCACTTCATAAATGTAGCCTGAGCATACCCAGTTCTGAGCATGCCCATTTCTAACATGGAGCCTTCTATGGCCTCTAATATGTGGGTGGGGGTAATTTCCTTTAATTGGTTGCCCAAATCCATTCCGGGGTGACACAAATATCTCATTTGATCCATACAACAACCCTGGAAGGTAGATGCTATTATTATCCTCATTTCATAGGTTAGGAAACTGAGACTGAATTTAAAGGACTTGGCCAAGGTCACACAGCTAATAAGGTCCCAGACTGGATTTGCACTCAGGTCTTCTTGACTCCAGGTCCATAGTGCTGTATACTTTTCTGTCCCCTCGCTGCCTCTGAGACTGAATCCAATCTCCTACCTCTGTGGCTACAAAGAAGATTGCTTGTCTCTGGTCAAGTATCCTCTTCTGAAAAATTAAGTAAAATACTTTTCCTTGATCCAGATACCTCAAATTATTGCTTTTTTTTTTTTTACTTCAGTGATGACTTCTTGAAATGGAATGGAAAAAATACTAAGTAATTATTTTGTGCTAAGTTCTATGCTTGTACTGAGAATACTCATAGAAAAAGAGAGCAATCCAAGACTTTTTATATTCTAATTAGGAGAAACAACACACAGAGGACCACACTATTTGTGAAAGAATGATCTACAATTCAGTGGTTCCCAAACTTTTTTGGTCTACCTCCCCCTTTCCAGAAAAAATATTACTTAGCCCACTGGAAATTAATTTTTTTAAATTTTAATAGCAATTAATAGGAAAGATAAATGCACCTGTGGCCATCACCACCTTTCTGGATCACTGCAGCACCCACCAGGGGGCAGTAGCTCCTACTTTGGGAATCACTGGTTCATATAATCACATAATTGGTGATGTCAAACTCAAATAGAAAAGGGGGCCATTAAACTATACATAAGGATACCTGTAACTACAAATTGACTTAGAAAACCACATATATCTGTGTTTGAGTATATTTGTATTTATTTTGTTAGATATTTCCCAATTACCTTTGAATCTGTTTTGGGCAGCACTTGGGAATGTTACCAGCCAGGATGAATGATTCATCTAGTCTACATTTTTTGGCCCCATTTCATCATTTAGTTACTTAGTCACTTCTCAATTCCTTTTCATGTCACCTTTGCTGCTGCTAGTTCATGAAACTGCTTTCTTCCCATATAAATATAACACTCCTGTTTCTGGTTAAGATGGTGGCAGAGTAAAAAGCAGCTGCTTAACCTCTCCTAACCAAAACATATAGGACTCCTCAAGAAGACAGAAAAACAAATCCAGAGGAACGAAGGGACCCCACAACAGGGTGCAGCATTGGAGGTACGAGGAATCGGGGCGTTTCCATTCTATGAGGGGTGAAACAGCTCTCACTAAAACGCAAGCTGAGCAACCCCCTCCCCCCCACACACCACCTACAGTGCAAAAGCCAGTGCACAAGAGTTAGAGCAAGTTTGGGGCACACATTAAGTCCTTGGCAGCTACCTGGGGTCACCAGGGCCTGCCCCTGAGAGTAGCAAGACTTAAGACCCCAAAAGGCTAAAGAACACACAGACTTTGAACACATACCCTGAGCGCAGGCATGAGTACGGGCGAGGATGCAAGCTCAGACATGGATCCTGAGCGCAGGCTAGGACTTGGATCCTGAGCTCAGGCATGGACCTTGAGGAGGGACCCAGTACAGAGGGGTGTACAACTGTGGAAGGAGCACTCTGAGACTGTTAAAGGAGCTTCAGGCAGAAGAACAAGTAAGGGGACCACCAGGAGGCTTGACCCTGAGAACAACTGGACCTGAGACCTCAGGAGTCTAAAGAGCACAGACAGACACTGAGTGTGAGGATAAACCTGAGAGGGCGCAGGGCTAACAATGGCAAGCCAGAGACAAGAACCCCAAAAGAGAAAGATCATCAAGAAGAAATCTGTAACACTTGACAACTTTTACACAGATAAAATCCAGACAACAGAGCAAACAGCAGAGGAGAACAAACAAGTAATCATATCCAAACCTTCCCAAAATAATGAAAACTGGCCACAAGCTATTGAAGAGTTCAAGTCTGAGATGATGAGAAAGATGGAAGAGATTTGGTGAGAGAAGTGGGAAATAGCTCAAAAGGAAATTAACAGATTAGAAGACAGAAACTCCCAACTGGAGAAAGATGTCCAAAAATCAAACAAAATGGTAAGCAAATTGGAAACCAAAATCTGGCAAGAAAATAACATTTTAAAAGGCAGAAATTCACAATTGTAAAGTGAGGCAAGTAAATTGAAGACCAGAAATGACCAGATTGGAAAGGAAAATCAAAAGATTATAGCTGAAAACCAGTTCCTAAAGGCTAGAATTAAGCAATTAGAAACTAATGATATCTCAAGACAGCAAGAACAAATAAAACAAAGTCAAAAGACTGATAAAATAGAAGGAAACATGAAATATCTCAATGAGAAAGTTACAGACCAAGAAAACCGGTCTAGAAGAGACAATCTGAGAATCATTGGTCTTCCTGAAAAAGCAGAAATTAATAGAAATTTGGACTCCATAATAAAAGAAATTATTCAACAAAATTGCCATGAAGTTCTACAAAAAGAGGGCAATATAGACATTGAAAGGATCCATAGATCACCCTCTACACTAGACCCAGAAAAGATACCCCCAGGAATATAATAGCCAAATTCAAGAGCTTCCAAGTAAAAGAAAAAAATTTCACAAGAAGCCAGAAAGAGACAATTCAGATATCAAGGAGCACCAATCAGGATCACACAGAATCTGGCAGCCTCCACACTAAAATACTGCAAGACTTAGAATATGATATTCAGAAAGGGAAGAGAACTGGGTCTACAACCAAGGATCACGTACCATCAAAACTAACTATATACTTCCAGGGGAAAGTTTGGGCATTCAACAAGATAGAAGATTTCCAAGTATTTGCACAGAAGAGACCAGGACTAAATGGAAAGTTTAATATCCAACCACAAAAATCAAGAGAAACATGAAAAGGTAAATAAGAAACAGAGGGGAAAGAAAGAAAACGTGTATTTTTTAAATTTGCCTCTTTAAGGGCTTCAATATGATCTAATTATTTGTATTCCTATGTGGAGAAATATTATGTATAATGTTATTAAAAATGATGAAGGCAGATATTAAAAGGGAAAATAGTATTTTAATAAAAGCCATGCTGATCGAGATAAATTATTAGACCACGCGCCTGTAAGAATTCAAACTGCTGCATCAGTCAATTCACATTTCGTACCTTCATGTACTCAGATAATCAAAGGAGAGCACCCCTCCTGACTCCAGGAGTTTTAAACCCTCTCTTACATTATCACACTTCCTGTCTGCCTCCATTTTTTTTACAAGAGTAATCATGGGAAATGTAGTTTTCCAAAGACCCCTAAAATGTCCACAGGAAGTTTGTCATATAATCTATATACCTTAATGCTCAAATGAGCCCCAAATAGCTCTTAAATAGAGTCCCAGAAATTCTAAATAACACAATAATTCTCTGTAAGGAACTCTATTCACTATTATAGTATTCACATTTATAGTAATTAGAAGAATTATTCCTAGGGAGAAGTTGGACTACTAAATGGTCTAAGATGATATGGGGGTGGGAAAAAGGGGGGTGAATAGTAGAGGACACCAAGAGAAACTTGAATGAATAAGAAAAATAGGATATTCTATTACACACAACAAAGAGGGCATGGGAAGGGGAAGGGATGAATACTATTATAAGGAGAGGAAGAGAGCATTAAGAGGTAACATTTAAACTTTACTCTCAGTGGAATTTACCCTGAGAGGGAAGAGTAGCTTTATCCATTGGGATATAAAACTCTATCTAACCCTACTGAGAAAATCAGAAGGGATAAACAGAAGGGAGTGGGGAGGTCAAAAAAGAGAGGGGAGTAAAGGGGGAAGGGAATTCATTAGGCCTTAAAAATAAAAAGAGGGGAATAATAAGGGAGGGGGTAGAAAGGGAAGTAAATCAAGGGAGGGGACCAAGGGTTACTGGCATAAAGCAAATCAATGGTTTAAAAGGAAATAGTGTAAGAAGAAGGGGAAGAACTAGGAGAGGATACCAAAATGTTGGGGAATACACAACTGATAATTATAACTCTGAATGTGAATGGGATGGACTCGCCCATAAAAAGGAAGCAAATAGCAGAGTGGATTGGAAACCAAAATCCTACCATATGTTGTCTACAAGAAACACATATGAGGTGGGTGGACATACACAGGTTTAAGGTAAAGGGCTTGAGCAAAGTCCTTTGGGCCTCAAATGAGAAAAAGAAGGCAGGAGTGGCAATCATGATTTCTGACAAAGCCAAAGTAAAAATAGTTATGATTAAAAAAGACAGGGAAGGTCATTACATCCTGATTAAAGGAAGTATAGACGATGAGGAAATAACATTGCTCAATATGTATGCACCAAATGGCATAGCATCCAAATTTCTAAAAGAGAAACTGGTAGAACTCAAGAAGGAAATAGAAAGTAAAACCATAATAGTGGGAGATCTAAATATTCCTCTTTCAGATCTAGATAAATCAAACCAAAAAATAAATAAGAAAGAGGTAAGAGAGGTGAAAATGAAGTCCTAGAAAAATTAGATTTAATAGATATGTGGAGAAAAATAAATAGGGACAAAAAGGAATACACCTTCTTTTCAGCTGCACATGGTACATTCACAAAGATTGACCATGTAATAGGGCATAGAAACATTGGAAACAAATGCAGAAGAGCAGAAATAATAAATGTAACTTTTTCAGATCATAATGCAATGAAAATAATAATTAGTAAGGGCACCTGGACAGGCAAATCAAAAACTAATTGGAAATTAAATAATATGATTCTCCAAAACCAGCTAGTCAAAGAAGAAATCATAAAACAATCAACAATTTCATTGAAGAGAATGACAATGATGAGACATCCTACCAAACTGTGTGGGATGCAGCCAAGGCAGTACTCAGGGGAAAATTTATATCCTTGAGTGCATATATTAACAAATTAAGGAGGGCAGAGATTAATGAATTGGGCATGCAACTCAAAAAATTAGAAAGTGAGCAAATTAAAAGTCCCCAGATGAAAACTAAATTAGAAATACTAAAAATCAAGGGAGAAATTAATAAAATCGAAAGTAAAAGAACTATTGAATTAATAAATAAGACTAGAAGCTGGTATTTTGAAAAAACAGATAAAATAGACAAAGTACTGGTCAATCTAATAAAAAAAGGGAAGAAGAAAACCAAATTGACAGTATCAAAGATGAAAAGGGAGACCTCACCTCTAATGAAGGGGAAATTAAGGCAATCATTAAAAACTATTTCGCTCAATTATATGGCAATAAATATAGCAATCTAAGAGATATGGATGAATATTTACAAAAATATAAACTGCCTAGATTAACAGCAGAAGAAATAGAATACCTAAATAATCCCATATCAGAGAAAGAAATTGAACAAGCCATCAAAAACTCCCTAAGAGAAAATCGCCAGGGCCTGATGGATTCGCAAGTGAATTCTATCAGACATTCAAAGAACAACTAATCCTAATACTACACAAATTATTTGATATAATAAGCAAAGAAGGAGTCCTACCAAATTCCTTTTATGACACAAATATGGTACTGATTCTAAAGCCAGGTAGATCAAATACAGAGAAAGAAAACTACAGACCAATCTCCCTAATGAACATAGATGCAAAAATCTTAAATAGAATACTAGCAAAGAGACTCCAGCAAGTGATCAAGAGGATCATCCACCATGATCAGGTGGAATTTATACCAGAAATGCAAGGATGGTTCAAAATTAGGAAAACCATCCACATAATTGACCATATCAACAATCTAACAAACAAAAATCACATGATTATCTCAATAGATGCTGAAAAAGCCTTTGACAAAACACAGCATGCATTCCTATTGAAAACACTGGAAAGTATAGGAATAGAAGGACCTTTCCTAAAAACATTAAACAGTATATACCTAAAACCATCAACAAGCATCATATGCAATGGGGATAAATTAGAAGCCTTTCCAATAAGATCAGGAGTGAAACAAGGATGCCCATTATCACCTCTATTATTTAACATTGTATTAGAAACACTAGCAGTAGCAATTAGAGAAGAAAAAGAAATTGAAGGTATCAAAATAGACAATGAGGAGATTAAGCTATCACTCTTTGCAGATGATATGATGGTCTACTTAAGTAATCCTAGAGAATCAACTAAGAAGCTTGTAGAAAAAAATCAACAACTTCAGCAAAGTTGCAGGTTTCAAAATAAATGCACATAAATCATCAGCATTTCTATATATTGCCAACACATCACAGCAGCAAGAGGTAGAAAGAGAAACACCATTTAAAATGACCCTAGACAATATAAAATACTTAGGAATCTATCTACCAAAACAAAGACAGGAATTATACAAAAACAAATACAAAACAGTTTCCAAACAATTAAAACTAGATCTAAACAATTGGAAAAACATTGATTGCTCATGGGTAGGACGAGCTAACATAATAAAAATGACCCGGCCTCAGCCACTTCCCAGCTGTGTGACCCTGGGCAAGTCACTTGACCCCCATTACCCACCCTTACCACTCTTCCACCTATGAGACAATACACAAGTACTGTACACAAGTACAAGAAGTACAAGGGTTAAAAAAAACAAAAACAAAAACAAAACAACATAATAAAAATGACCATTCTACCCAAATTAATGTACCTATTTAGTGCCATACCTATCAAACTACCAAAAAACTTTTTCACTGAATTAGGAAAAACTATAACAAAGTTCATCTGGAATAACAAAAGATCAAGAATATCAAGGGAAATAATGAAAAAAAAATGTGAAGGAAGGGGGCCTAGCAGTACCAGATATTAAACTGTACTATAAAGCAGCAGTCATCAAAACAAATATGGTACTGGCTAAGAGACAGAAGGGAGGATCAGTGGAATAGACTTGGGGTAAATGAGGTCAGCAAGACAGTGTATGATAAACCCAAAGAGCCCAATTTTTGGGACATGAATCCACTATTTGACAAAAACTGCTGGGAAATTTGGAAAACAATATGGGAGAGATTAGATTTAGATCAACATCTCACACCCTACACCAAGATAAATTCAGAATGGGTGAATGACTTGAATATAAAGAGGGAAACTATAAATAAGTTAAGTGAACACAGAATAGTATACTTGTCAGATCTCTGGGAAAGGAAAGATTTTAAAACCAAGCAAGAGTTAGAGAAAATTACAAAATGTAAAATAAATTATTTTGATTATATAAAAGTAAAAAGCTTTTATACAAACCAAAACAATGTAGTCAAGATCAGAAGGGAAACAACAAATTGGGAAAAAATCTTTATAATAAAAAACTCTGGGGGCAGCTGGGTAGCTCAGTGGAGTGAGAGTCAGGCCTAGAGACAGGAGGTCCTAGGTTCAAACCCGGCCTCAGCCACTTCCAGCTGTGTGACCCTGGGCAAGTCACTTGACCCCCATTGCCCACCCTTACCAATATTCCACCTATGAGACAATACACCAAAGTACAAGGGTAAAAAAAAAAAAAAAAAAAAACTCTGACAAGGGTCTAATTACTCAAATATACAAGGAGTTAAATCAATTGTATAAAAAATCAAGCCATTCCCCAATTGATAAATGGGCAAGAGAAATGAATAGGCAATTTTCCGATAAAGAAATCAAAAGTATCAATAAGCACATGAGAAAGTGTTCTAAATCTCTAATAATTAGAGAAATGCATATCAAAACAACTCTGAGGTATAACCTCGCACCTAGCAGAATGGCTAAAATGAAAGAAGGGGAGAGTAATGAATGTTGGAGGGGATGTGGCAAAATTGGAACATTAATGCATTGGTGGTGGAGTTGTGAACTGATCCAACCATTCTGGCTGGCAATTTGGAACTATGCTCAAAGGGCTATAAAAGACTGCCTGCCCTTTGATCCAGCCATACCATTGTTGGGTTTGTATCCCAAAGAGATCATAGATAAACAGACTTGCACAAAAATATTTATAGCCGCGCTTTTTGTGTTTACAAAAAACTTGAAAATGAGGGCATGTCCTTCAATTGGGGAATGGCTGAACAAATTGTCGTATATGCTGGTGATGGAATACTATTGTGCTAAAAGGAATAATAAACTGGAGGAATTCCATGTGAACTAGAAAGACCTTTAGGAATTGATGCAGAGTGAAAGGAGCAGAGCCAGAAGAACATTGTACACAGAGACTGATACACTGTGGTAAAATCGAATGTAATGGACTTCTGTACTAGCAGCAACGCAATGACCCAGGACTATTCTGAGCGACTTATGGAAAAGAACGCTACCCACATTCAGAGGAAGAACTGTGGGAGAGGAAACACAGAAGAAAATCAACTGCTTGAATACATGGGTTGATGAGGATATGATCGGGGATGTAGACTCAAAACAACCACACCAATGCAACTATCAATCATTTGGAAATAGGTCTTGATTAATGACACATGTTAAAACCAGTGGAAATGCATATCGGCCAGGGGAGAGGGGGAGGTTGGGGGATGAAGGGGAAAGTAAGAGCATAATCATGTAACCATGTTAACTTTTCTAAAATATAAATATTAATAAATGTTTAAAAAATGTGATAGATTTTGCTACTAACATCAATACAATGATCCAGGACAATTCTGAGGGACTTATGAAAAAGAATGCTATCCACCTCCAGAGAAAGAACTGTTGAAGTAGAAATGCAAATTATAACGTAATTTATTTCTTGTTTATTTGGGTATATGTTTTGGGATTTTGGTTTTATAAGATTATTCACTTACAAAAATGAATAATATGGAAATGTGTTTTGCATGATAATACATGTATAACCCAGCAATTGGGTGTGATGGGAGGTAGTGGTCTGTCTCTTCCTCCAGAAACCATGCTGTTCTGGGCTGGTTTGTTTCTCTTATCATAAATAATTAGTCACTTCCTAGCTGTGTGATCCTGGACAAATTACTTAACCCCCATTTCCTAGCCCTGACCATTCTTCTGCCTTGGAACCAATATGCAGTATTGATTCTAAGGCAGAAGGTAAGAGTTTAAAAATAAATAAATACAATTAGTCATATAAAAAACTTCCCAAAAGATTTTTCTAAAGGACATGGCTATTACTTTATTTACCAGCTTGATAGGCTTTTAAAATTAAAATGATCTTAGTAAGGCTTACAATAAAAAGATCACCACAGAATTAGATAGAGGGAAGGGAGAGAGATAGCAATCCTCAGGAGTTCATTCACTTACTAGTTGTGTGATCTTGGGCAAGTCACTCAACCCTGTTTGCCTCAGTTTAACTCATCTATAAAATGGCTAGAGAAGAAAAAATTTTTTTTGTCTTTGTTAGTCCCTAGCAAGGTCAAGTTCCTTTGTGAAGATACAATTGCTCAGCTAGTTAGGCTGTATGGCTTATTAGATGAAAGGTGAGGAAAACTCAGAAGACCAGAGTATCTGTTTCTTCTTGTGCAGAGGAAAAGTTAGTTTTAGTCCCCCCTCCCTCACATATTATGTTATTTTAATTTGTTGAAATAAAAGTTCCCTTTTCAAAATTAATGGCAATCTAAAATGATCTAATATGAAATCTTATGTTTCTCCATTTAACATCCATGATGTATACACACAGAAATCGACAGCAAAGAATCTTTCATTCAATATTCCACTATTGCAAAACTTCTGAGTCAGTTTTTAAGTACTGATGAAAAAAAAATTTTAAACCCTCACCTTATGTCTTAGAATCAATACTAAGTATCAGTTCCAAGGCAGAAGAGTGGTAAAGGCTGGACAATTTAGTGACTTGCCTGGGTCATGCAGCTAGGAAGTAACTAAGGCCATATTTTAAGCCAGGAACTTCCATCTACAGGCCTGACTCCCTGTCCACTGTCAATTAGCTGCCCCGAACTGATTTAAGTGTTGAATAACATGGGACCAATTGCAGATTGCTACTTTAACCAATAATTATCTCCTTTTTGGTTGGCTTCATAGATTCATAGATGTCTGACATCAATTCACTAATCTTTGGGTCTGGTCATTCAACCAATTCCAAATTGTTATATTTAATCTAGGCTGCATCTCTTCATCACAAGAATATCATGACTTTTGTCAAGTGCTTTGCAGAAGGAGAACATCCTTCCTGTCTGTCAGTCTAGTACCCTGTTGATACAAGGAAATATTTGTCCTCTGGCCTGACCAGTTTTGGATGAAGCCTTGGTCCCATGTCAGCTCTGCTCCCTAGGTTGCTAGATACAAAGTAAAATGAAGTTAATGGGAATCTTTTGAAGATGCTAAAGTACATTTACTTAAGAATAAATAAGAATGGTGAGGCAAGTCTTTGTTTTGCTGAGGTAGCATTTGTCTTCAAGATATTAATATGAACAGAATTTATCCAAAAAAGGTATGTCAACATAGGATTTATTATCCCAGTCTTTGAAATGAATGGAATAGAAATTTTGAAAATGTGTCAGGTCAAATGAAACAGAATCTAAATAACTTACAACAAAAGTTAATTCATCTTGACTTTGTAAATTAGGTCAGTGCAATAAATGTCCATTGTCTATATTTAGATGGAACATTTATTAAGCTCTTACTATGTGGTGGACACCTTGCTAAGAGAAATAAGAGTTCTTGCACTCAAAGTGCAAGGAAGTTCTTGTACTCAAAGCTCTAACATTCTAACATGTGTGTGTGTGCGCGCGTGTGAGAGACAGCATGTTGAGGAAATTTCTAGAAATGGTTTGAATTGGAGGCTGGATTCCCACAGGACAAGAAAAAAGCTCACTTGTGGGAAGGAGAGGAATCCAAGTTTCTGATAAAATGAAGATAGCTGAGAGTGGGGCCTTGATGGACTTTCATCTCAGTACTAAAAGAAAGCAGATGATAAAGGGAAACCCTTACCCCACCATCTTCCTGCCACTGCTCCCTTTCTACCTCCCTCCCTGTCCTTGTCCCTGTCCCTCCCCCTCCCTTTATGTATATTGCTTCTAAAGTAGAAGAACAGTAAGGGCTAGGCAATTGAGGTTAAGTGACTCCCCAGGTCACATAGCTAGGAAGTGTCTGAGGTCTATCTTATTTATACAGTTTTTTGCATTCTGTCTCCTCCACTAAGCTGTAAGCTTCTTTGAAGCTTGGCTTTTTTCTCCTCTTTCTATCCCAGCATTTAGCAGAGTGTAGGTGCTTCATAAATTCTAGATACTTTTTTCATTTATTTCATTAGTTGGCAGCAAGGTGGCAAAAGGAATAAGGAGCTAGGCTTACAGTCTGGAAGATCTGTGTTCATATCCCATCTCAAGATTTACTAGCTGTATGATTATATGCAGGTCACTTAACTATATCAAATTCCTTTTCCTTATTTGTAAAAATGGGGATTCCATTTCCCAGGGTTATTGTGAGGATCAAATGAAATAACTAGCAAATTGTTTTTAAAACCTTAAAATGCCTTGTACATGTTAGTCATTTCATTAATTCAGAAGCTCCCATTGTATCATGGGGTTAATTGGGCTATGTGACACCTAACTTGGGTAGGGAACACAGGGAAAGTTTCCTGAAGTTGTAGCATCTAGGTTGGACTTGAAAGAGGGGAAGGGTTAAATTTTCTAAAATTGATTCTCTTCTGTTTGTATATCAACTTTATTTTTCAATCTATCCACCCCCTCCTTTCCCACCCAAAGAACCATCCCTTATGTTCTACATTCAGAGAAGGAAGCAACCTTGGAGGCCATCTAATCCTTTCCAAAATTGAGGACTGGGGAGGAGACAGGGTCATAGATCTGGAGCTAGAAGTGTCCACAGAAGGAATGAATGAATACAGAATCCAAGAGAAGATGAAAAACTGGCTAAACAAGACTAATTAATACATCGACAGAACTGACAATGTGAATGCTGTATTCGTTCTACACCTAGAGTCCTCAATCACATCAAAAAGAGAAGTTGGTGCATTCTTATATCTCTTCCATCAGACCAAACTTAGTCATGATTACTACATGTCTGGCTTTAATTCTTTGGTTACTATTTAAAGAATGGAAAGATTTCAGCAGGTGAAAATGTCAAGTCAAAGAGCATTTATTTAGTGTCTACTCTGCGCTAGATACTCTAAGAGCTGGGGAAACAAAGACAGGTAAAAACAGTCACTGCCCTTAAGGAGCTAACTTGTCTAATGGAGAAAACAACATGCCAACTACCATGTACAAACAAGATAGGCAGGATACATTGGAAATAATCAGCACTGATTGCTAGTATTAAGAAGATGAGGAAAGGCAGGTTGTACCAGGCAGTTTAATATTTTTTTTGTATGTGTGTGTGGACTTGAAAATTGTTTACTCAAAGTTATTTTTTACCCCATCTTAAGTATAGCATAAAATTCTCTTTCTTATTTTATACTTGTTTTTGTTTATAAAGTTGTTTTTCCATTGTTTTTACTTCTGAATATACATATCCCTACCAAATAAGTCTACCCTTTGGAAAAAATATATAAAAAAAAAAAAGCAAAACCAAAACAGCTCATCAAAACCATCCAACATACTCACCATGTCTGACTACATATGCCCTGTTCTTTTCTCATAGCCTAGCCTTATCTGCAGTGAAAGGGATTTCCTCTACTTTCCGGGACATTTTCCCAATAGATTATTTTTCCTCTAGCAAAGTACTTCCACAGTATCCAAGGCTCTGTACTACTAATTAGCTTGGAGAACCCAAGTGAATCATGTCATTTCCCTGGCTCTGGGCTCACTCATCTGTAAAATGCAGGGGTTCAACCAATTTATCTTTGTGATTGCTGCCAGCTCTAAAATTCTATAATTGTATGACTTTACCCTGAAGGTATATATTCACCATGTGGATGTGGTAATTTGACTTAAAAAAAAATGATGCCTCATTGGGTTTGAATTAAAATGCCTCTCTGTGTGTGTTGAGATGGTGGTGGAGAGGGGGGGGGGTAAGATGGGAGGGAGGGAAAGAAAAGCAGAGAGAAAAAGAGGGTTGGGAAGGGAGGGAGGAACATTAACAGAGAGAGGGGAGTGAAAGGGAGGGAGTGAAACCCAGAGGAGGGAGAAGGTGCCACAATCTAGGAATTCATTGGTACAAACAACTCCTAGTAAGGAAAACTGCTTTTATCTGTTGCGAATTCTATTTTTTGACTGGCCCTATGATTTCATGAATGTGAAGAGCTCTCGATGAGATTTTGAAAACTGAAAATTAAAATTTTCTCAATACGGATCAGTACATTCTCTGCAACTTATGGTCTTGGAGAGGTGCCTGAAACATTAGCTTAAAAGTAAAAAAAGAAAGATTTATTAGTAAGATAGGATTAATGGCCAGCAAGACAGCATGAGTGGAGCAGCCATGGGAGGCTCCCCCCCCCCCCCCAGACCCCAGTTCTCGCCCTTTTGTATCCTTTCTGGTAGTGTGTACCTGACTCCCTGCACTCAGGCAAGGGAGTAGGTGCAGGGTCCGTCCTAGACCCTCAGGGCCTAGACTGTCCGGGTGTGTCCCGGAGGTGTATCTCTTGGCCTATTTCAACTCAAAGGAATTCCAAGGACAATGGTCCTTGCCTTGGGGGTCTCAAGGGCAGGAAGGGGGAAGGGAATTCCCCTGCTCACAGCCTGCCAGAGTCAAGGGGTACAGTGTCCCTGCCATCTCTGCACAATGCCCATGTCATCCAGGCTCTATTACCTGCAGTTACAGGACACACACACATTTATTAATACCATTCATTTACACGAAACCTACGGACTACTCATAATTACGTTTTTCAATGGATGTATTACACATTTGCACCTCCGTGTCCTAACAGCCCATCTCAGGTAGGTACTGCTTCTCTTTCTCTGAATGTTGAAAAATTCTCTGAATCTTTAATGAAGTAAATACCCATGCCAGCTGGGTTCCCCTCAACCCCGGATGACTTCTCCACCTTCCACTCCACCACCCACAGCCTTTCCCCGCCCTTATTTGTGAGTTGTCTTCCCCTACTACTATTGATATTAACGTTTTAAGGTTGTTAAAGCTTTACCACTGTTATAGTATTTGATCTTTACAATAGCCCAGTGAGGTAGGTGCTAGTATCATCTCCATTTTATTAGGGAAAACTGAGGCAGAGGTTAAGTAACTTGCCCAAGATCACAGCCAGGAAATAGTCTGGGTTAGGAGTTGCTCTCAGGATTCTAAGTGTCCTGCTTTGTTCTCTGAGCCGCCTATCTTCCACTAGAATAATTTTTTTCTTACGTAAATGCTGTATTTTATTTTTGTTCCTATCAGTATTTCCAACACTTGGTACAGTGCCTGGTACTTAGGAATAGTTTTAAGGAACGTTTATTCATTCAGTTATTTTATAGGCACTTCCAGCTCCGCGGCTATAGTCTCGTCCCCTCCGTGGGACTCAGCCTCCTTAAGACTAGATGGTTTCCAAGGTCCCTGTCTCTTCTGGACCTCGGATCCTATAATAAAAGGCGCAGAGAAAGCCCCAGACTCTAGACTTCTCTTCTCTCCCCTCTAGGAACGCCCCATTTCACGCTTTCTCATTGCGCAGGCGTAGAGCGCCAGACGCTGCTCCTCATCACGTGATAGAACACCGCATAGGGGCACCCCCGGGCCGAGTGCGGCGCTGTGGGCATTGGATCGTTCCCTGCGGTCTCCGCCAGGCTGAACCATAGAGTAGCTAAGGGCCGGAGGACTAAAAGGAGAGGGCCGCCTCCGGCAAAAACGGCGCCTGCGCAGTAGTTTCCTCTGCGGGCGGAGGGATAATGGCGACACTGGTGCTGGATAACGGGGCCTACAACGCCAAAATCGGTTACAGTCACGACAGCGTCAGGTAAACGGCCAAGAAGTGGCCGGGGGTGAGGAAGGGTGGGCATTCCTGATGCCTAGGGAAGTCTCGTCAGTGTCCACGCGGCTCCCTGCATAGAGGGGAAGAGAGACTCCGGAGCCAATTTTGTGGCTGCTCCGGGGGCCCGGAAGTGTGGGGGGGTGTTGTGTTTGTAGCCGGAAGTCCCGCCTACGCACGTGGGGGTCGTGTACTGGGGGGGCACCTGCCCCGGATTACTGGCAGAGGGGCGGCTGGAAGTGGTTTCCGAGCTAGTCTCCGAGGAGGGAACTGAGACCAGAGAGGGCAAGTGTGCCCCTGGATCTCAGGGATAGCAAACAGCCCGGGTTACATTCGGACTTCATCTCTGAAGTGCCTGTAACGTGTCGGGGTCCGTGATGGAGGCCAAACCAAAGCCCATCTTGCCCACCAGGAGCCTCCGGTGCGCTTCTCCAGGCTCCTCACGCTTGACTACCACGATACAGGGACGCCTGCTTTCTTTTCTTGCCCACCAGACTTTAGTCTTCGGCCTCTTTCCCTTTGCTCTGGCCATCCCCTGTGCCAGGAATGCCCTCCCTCCCTCCTTCTGCCTTAGAGGCTCAGCTCACATTCTGCCTTCTGCAGGATGGCTTTGCCGGGGCTGTTTCTCCTTGAACCCCTGTTAAGATTACTCTTACTGATTTTGTGTTGTCGTCTCCCCCATTAGGATGTGAGGTCTCTGGGGGAAGGGACTGCGTAATAGTTATCTTAATTTTATCCCCATCACTAACATAGCACCCAAAATTCTGTAAGCGCTAAATAAATGGCTCTTCTTATAGACTCCAGGGCCTCTAGTGCTCTTTCCAGCATGTCCCATGCAGCCTACGGGGTAGTAATACCGAAATGGAACCTTTTCTCTCTTGTCCTGGAGAGCAGCAATCTGTAAAGTTGCCTGCTTTTACAGCTTCATCTGAGGCCAGAGGATCTGGGTTCTTATCCCTTTCCTGTTCTATGCATTGTATGTGATGCAAATTATTATCTGGCTCTCCCACAAGGTTGTCGTGAAGATTAAATATGTTTATGTTAATGTTTTATGTAAATACAGATGACAAAAATCAGAAAACAGAATTTTTAAAAATTATACAAAGGGCAAGTAGCCTTAAAGATGCAAAATTCTGTTGCAAAATGTTCTTGTTGCCTTCTTCATTCCCTTAGAATGTAAGCCTTTTTTCCTTTTGAGTAGAAATTGTCTCATTTTTGGTATTTATATCCTCATTGCCTTTCAATACTGGTAAGTTGTACATGTATAATAAGTATGTGCTATTTGATAGATACTAAGTTTTGATGCTGTAATGCGTTTTTTTTTTATCTTGGCAAACAGTTTAAAATTTAGAAATTTTAATTCTCCTCACATGTACCCTTTCCTGTACATTTCCATTATAGACATTTAGTATTTTGATTTAGCATATCTTTTTTTTTTGATCTCACCTACTCTGTGCAGGTCACAATAGGGATATGAAAATATTTAAGCTCCCTAAAGAACTTAAAATCTTGAGATGGGGACATAAATATATGTAATAAAAGCAGAGTATGATAAGCACTATAGAAGTGTCGGATGCAAAAATACCATGAGAAAGTAGTGGAGAGAATAATTACTTTTGGCTTGGAGAATCAGGAAAGCTTTGAGTAGAGACCTTGGTTTCAGTCCAACACCCAGCCCTTATCTTGTGACCTTGAGCAAATCTCCAGTGACTTAGGATAAGGTTAAGCTTGTTCTAGGTCTTAGATAATGGCACCTGCGGTATCCTCCTCACACCTCCTCTTTATAATTATATGTAAAAATGTAGAGCACTTTGCACGCCTTTGAGTCTTTGTTAATGTCTCCTACTGCTTGCTGTTTGTGAAAGAATTGGCATTTTGGGGTGTCCTTGGAAGGCGAGACATTGGCAAGGAGGATAGGCAGAGAGAGAATAGAGCATTCCAGGTAGAGGAGATGTTAGCAAAGCTTCAGGTAATGGAGGGGAGAAGTCAGGGATGAAGCTGGTGTGGTTAATTGTGAAAGGATTTGAATCTTTTTTGAAATTTGAGCTTCATTCTAAAAGTGTTTGTCAACCATGGAAAATTTTGGACAGAGATAGCTGGATCAGAGCAAATGAAATATTTATTATCAAAATTTTCCATTGTGTTGGTAAGTGGGGAATTTTCAGGGAGAAAAATACTTTCCTGAAAATTTCCAAGCCTTCACAACTCAAGCTATTTCTACTTTTTTTCTTCAAATGCTGGGATTATTGATTTGCTTCCTTATGGTGGGCTTCCTCCAGTTTCTGGCCCAGTAATACTTGTCACAATTCTTCAAGACATCTAATTTCTATACAGTATTAGAATATTATACCAAAGTAGACTTCTGGGGAATATACTCATCATCTAGCTCTTTTGGTCAGAAGTGATTGATTACAAACAGACATTGTGCTACTTATCTGGACTGCACTGTCTAGTCTATCACATGGGCTACCTCCATATTAATCTTCAAACATAGATATCTTTACCATACCTGTTGAAGAGCTTCCCAAATGAAGTCCTGGATTGCCTGTCTAGGCATTCAAATCTGATCTGACCCTTCCACTACAGGTGTTAAAATTCAGGGTGGGGGGAACTGAAAAAAAAAAAAGTAAACAAAATGTATATTTTCAAAAATTTCCATTGTTGGGTGAAGTGGGGAAATGTCATGTAGAAAAATATTTTCTAGGCTTTCACAACTCAAGTAGTTTCTACTTTTTTTCTTCAACAGTGTTATTCCAAATTGTCAGTTCCGGTCAAAAACAGCTCGTCTGAAAACCTTTACAGCCAACCAAATAGATGAAATAAAGGACCCGTCTGGACTCTTTTACATCTTGCCTTTTCAGAAGGTAAGTAAGTTTCTAGCACTGTGGATATAATACACTATGGAGAAATCATTTCATTCAGTGTGGGAACTCCCTTCACTGGAGCACATTTTAGCCTTCTTTGTCCTTCCATCCTGTGCAATTTCTTACCACATCTTGTAAGGAGTGTATAAAGCAGGAGTTCTATCCCTTTTTTCATGTCCTGGACTCCTTTGACAGTCTGCTCAAAGCTACAGACCCTTTTTCAGGATCATGCTTTTAGATTCATAAAATACAAGGCATAGGATTACAAAGGAAAGCAATTATCAAAATATTTTTAAAAGTTTATGAACCACTTAATTTGTGCACAAATAATCTTTGGTAATGGACTGTAATCTGTTGATAGCTTGAATCTTTCCATTGACCTTTTTGCCACTTGAAAATTTGATGTTCCTGAAACTATAATGTTTCATAATTTAAAGCTCTGTAATAGGCTAAGATAAAAGGCAGAATCTCCTTAGGGTATAGAGAGCCAGCACTACCTGGGTTTAAGCCCCACCTTTGACAAGAATTAGTTTTGTGCCTCTGGGCAGGTCACAAACCTCAGTTTCCTGAACAGCTCTCTAAAAAAACTTTAAAATTTCTCTAAAAACAACAATTGTTGATCTGCCTTGGTGGAAGGAGTTTTCCTCCTCAAGGATTTCCTTAAGCCATTAAAATTACTGGTTTGGGCCATAGATGATCAGAACAACAACAACTTAGAGATGAACTTTTATGGTAGGGAGTAGTTTAAAACCATCGAAAATACTGTCCGGTTTTGAATTCAGCCTAGTCTTTTGATTTATTTCTTCTCAAATCTGGGCACAGCTCATTTTTCATCATCTGCCAAGTATGTCTAAGGCCTGCATTTGTAAATCACTAGACTCTGTCCAACTGCATTTCATAATCTTATCAATATATATTTTTCATCCATATTGTTTTTTCAGCATAGATGGTTAAACTCTTTAAATAATTATGGATAAATTTAAATTAAAGGCAAGATGTTAATAAGCTTTTTAGTTGACTTAACAGGGCAGCTGGGTGGCTCAGTGGATTGAGAGCCAGGCTTAGAGATGAACAGGAGACCTAAATTCAGATTTGGCCTCAGATACTTCCTAGCTGTGTGACCCTGGACAGGTCACTTGGAACTGATACTTAATATCTAAATCGGTGATGGTGAACCTTTTAGAGACTGAGTGCCCAAACTGCAGACTGCATGGAGAGGGGGAGGGGAGCAGCTCAGCCCCTGGGTCCCCTCTGGCTTTCTAGTAACAAACTGGCAAACTCTGTGTCGTGGCAATGGCGCATGTGCCCACAGAGAGGGCTCTGAATGTCCCCTCTGGCACGCATGCTATAGGTTTGCCAACACAGATCTAGATTCTAAGACTGAAGTACCAGTACTTAGTATCTAGAGTCTAAGACAGAAGGTAAGAGTTTTATTTAAAAAAAATTGCAATGATATTAATGTTACCAGATCAGTTCACTTTTGATATATGTTCAGATTTCAGAGTAGAAATAAATGTACTTGTTTTCATTATAAGTATCTAATATCAGAAAATAAATAGATATTGCGGCTCTTGTCTCTTAAATAGCTGTATTAGTTCATGTCCATTTTGAGCTAATTGGGATATATCCGGAGGTTGAAATCCCATGAAATGAGAGAAGGCAGACCAGCCAGGGAAATCTTAGTGGCAACTGGAGGATTCTGATTGTTCTCCTCTCCTGATTCCCCCTTCCCTTTCTCTTGTTGCTGAGCTGCTGCATGCTTCCACACAGTTTGGTGCTTGTGACTTCTTTTCAGGCTTACTCCTTGACAGTTTCAGTTACTCCCCTCATCTTTGCCCTTCATTTCTGTGGATGTTCCGCCTGGGGCCCCTCACCTGCCCACTTTCCTGAGTGTCACACCTTCAGCTTCTGTCAAGCTATTTTTTCCAGGTGTATACTGGTATCTCTAGTCCAGCATGCTCAGAATAGCGTTTTATTTTTCTCTCTTTTCTCTTCTGCTCTTCCTTCTGACATCACTATTTCTTCCAGTGGCTCTTATCTACCTCAACATTATTGTCATCTTTTTTTCCCTCCTATCCCATATCCAATCATTTGCCAAGTTCCATTCTTTCAGTTTGGACAGTATCTAGCTTTAGATACTTCTCTATAAACTCACTGTTTTAGCTCTAGTATGGGGCCTTCATTACTGCCTTCATCACAGCGACTTTTACAATGGCCTCCCATCAGGTCTTTCCATGCTTATTCTTTCTTCTCTCCAGTTCATCTTTCATGTCATTGTTGGCTTAATTTTTTTTTTTACATAGATGGGCTAAATTACTCCTGCTCAAAGCTTTTCATTAGCTTTCTATCATTTCTTTAGTAAAGACAATGTTCTTTACCTGGCTTTTTGTCCTTCCACAGAGTGAGACCATTCTTTTGTTACATATATCTGGCTCTATGTCTTTTGCATACTCTGTTGTAGCCAGATTGGGTTATCAGTTGTCTCCCTTGTACCCTGAGGTTTTCCTGCCTCTGTTCTTAGCCTCTTGGAGGTACTATGTTGCTGCTACTGAAAAAGGCTTCAAAGCCTCTCATTTACCTCACTATTTGAATCTTTCCCATCCTTTCAAGCATATCTCAAATGCCACATTTCCATGAAACTTCTCTTATCCTCCACCTAAAAGAGTGGTGGATAACCACTTACCCTCTTCAACTTCTCACAGCATTTTTTTCTGTATTTCTTTCATGAGAGAATTGTGTTACAGTAGGGTCCTTACATATGTTGATGACTGAAGTCACAGATAAAAGCTAATATTTGTTGACCCCATACACATATGTGCTCTCTTCCTGTTTTTGCCTTTCACTTCAGCACCTCCCACCAAAACAAACAAACAAACAAAAACAAAAGAGACTGACAAAAGAGACAGTGAAACCAGAAAAGACTGCTGCCAGAGGCAGACACCACTGCTGATGGACTGCTACTTCTTTAAGGTTGACCATGGATATCAGAAACCTTGGATAAGGGAGCCCTACTATACTTGCTTGTGTATATTCTCCTTTAGTCATTATAAAACCTATAAGAGCAGAAACCATTTCCCCTTAACATTTTGCATGAATTCTTCACTTTGTAGTTTCGTAATAAATGTATTTTTGGAAATTTTTCCACTTTATATTTTAAAGATTATTCTTGAATTTCTGAATTCTTTTAGGGCTATTTGGTGAATTGGGATGTTCAGAGACAAGTTTGGGATTACCTTTTTGGGAAAGAAATGTATCAGGTAAAAAATTACACTCTGCATTCAGATTTGTTTCCAAGGCTTATTAATATTGAAGAACGGCTCTACATTTAAGATTTCAAGATGGTAAATATTTTCACTTTGAAAATGTTAATATAGTTACTACTTATGATTGTTGAAATTGACAATATTGAAATGATAAATATGCATTATTAGATATATAATACATTTATATATGCTTTGTAAATATAATCTAGGCTTTCTTTTTATAAGTATATTTTGATGTTGCTGTTAGAGATGGGGCAGGAACAGAGAGATCTATATTTGTGATGAAATCACAGAGGCTCTCAGTGTA
Source organism: Gracilinanus agilis (assembly GCF_016433145.1). NCBI lineage: Eukaryota > Metazoa > Chordata > Mammalia > Didelphimorphia > Didelphidae > Gracilinanus > Gracilinanus agilis. The sequence continues at coordinate 230,799,587 of NC_058134.1, read as the reverse complement.
GACACTTCTAACAGTTAGGAAGATCATCAATGCCTGTGTAACTTGAAGAGATATCTTGGAAATAGTGAGTAGAGTGCTGTATTCAGTATCAGGAATACCTGGGTTTATATCTTGCCTCCTCAAGTATATGTAATTAGAATTTTGCTCTCCAGGGACTCTCTCTCCCAGCATCCCCAGTTACTTATCTATGTTATGTACTAATGTAGGGAAGATGTAAGTTTTGTGTAGCTCTGCCCTTTCTTCTCCTGGAAATGCAGCTGTAGCTGTTGAGTGAGTGCCAGGCAGGAGAATTTTACTCACGTGGCTTTACTCAGATTTTTACTCTTATTCTTGTTTTTCTTCTACTTCAAGTGATTATTAATAAACTTTATAAAATATAATACTTGGAGTTATTGGATATTAAGTTAAATTTTACAGGTATGTACTCAAAATCTGTGAAGTTATTATCACTGAGAGATTAAATGACTTATCTGTGGCCATTTAGCCAGTGTGTGTCTAAGACAAGGCTTGAACTCATGCCTTCCTGACACAGTAGCTGTTAGACTGTCAAGAGTACCAATGTAAAGTAATTAAGATTTCTTTTTCTAGGCTGAAAAGGAAAGTGACTACATATGGAGACTTTATAAAATTCAGAAGTAGAATTTGCCAGGTTTTAGTATTGTGATTATTTCATATTTAAGGTATAGGATTTTAAGATTAAAAGGTCACTTCATCTTACTTATGCCGGCACAGTGAGGCACTTATCACATGAATGAATGAATAAATCTTTTATTAAGGAGGTACATTGCACCAGGCACTGTGCCAGGAGCTGAGGGTAGAAGTAGAAAACTAAGATAATCTTGTGCTCTCAAAGAGCTAATGTTCACACAGGGGAGACAATATATTCAGGAAATTTCAGCTGCAAGTCAGATGAAAAGGTCCTGTGGTTCTCAGGGTACAGTGGAGTATTCACTCCAAAATGAGTGACAGTGTCTAGGACTTGAGTGACCAGAGCTTTCTTTCCTGGGTCCAGTAGCTCTGAGCAGTCCCTAGGTGCCATCTCCACAGGGGTCAAGATAAGCTGGCAGCCTGACTCTTCTCCAGGGCTCTGAGTCCTAGGCTTTCCCCATGAAGGTCCAAGAGGAGGTGGTAGCTTAGGGGAGAAAAGGGGTGGTCATACATGCCTGACCCCCTGCTACGTCCCATTTTCTCTGTGGAGATCACTGATGATCTAGTGAAGCTAGACTGCCCATCTGCCAAGCTTCTCATCCCTTGACATTATACTCATTTCCCATTTTCCTTTGGTATATGAAGAGCTTCTGATACTTCTTTAGTTCTTCGTTCTAAGAGTTTTGAGGAAATTGATTGAGAGAATGTTTTTTTATGTTAAGCCCCGCCCATCTTGTAGCTCATTCCTAAATAAATTTTTTTTTTCTTAAAAAAAAAAAGTTCATGTAATTTCTCTAGCAGTTCTATACTTAGGCATATCAACTTGTCACTCTTCTTCTTGATGTCAAAATGGCTATTTTATCTTTTGTGTTCTTGCAGGTGGATTTTGTAGATACTAATATTATAATTACAGAACCTTATTTTAACTTCACTTCAATTCAAGAGTCAATGAATGAAATCTTGTTTGAAGAATATCAATTTCAAGCCGTGCTTAGAGTCAATGGTGAGTTGATTTGGGGGGGATGTAATTTAGTTGAATGGCAGTGGTCATGGATGGAGTGAACATAGTTTTCAAATCTTAGAATATTAGAGGTTAGAGATGGTTCTTCTTGTTTGAAATAATTATTATTGCGGAATTTTAGAGCTAGAAGAGAGCAAAAAGTTCATTTAGGTTCCCCTAATTTAATAATTATCTGAGTTTCTATGCAGATATCCTCTCTCTGCATTAGATTGTAAGATGCCTGAGAACACACTGTCTTAATTTTTTTTTTTTTCACCTTTCCTACCTTAGTAACAGCTCTTAAAACAGAAAGGCAAAGGCTAGGCAGATGGGGTTAAATGATTCAACCAGGGTCACATAGGAGGCAGTGTTTTAAATGCTTTGTTCTTCCAATTCCTAGCATAAATTGGATGGGTGAGAGAGAACAATGGACCTCAAGTCAGAGGTCTTGGCTTTGACGGATTGCTGGCTGGGTGGCTTGAGGCAAATTACCAAACCTTTCTGAGCATCTTCTGCAAAGTGGGGATAATGATAAGAGTTGTGAGAAAAGCCCTGTTTATCATCCTCATCCTCATCATTGTTGTTATTAGCATCATCTTTAGTGGAGGAGGAGGTGCACAGTAAGTATGTATTAAGAAAATGACCTCCTCAAAGTAGAATCTTAGCTTCACTGAATTTCAGTGATGGAAGGGACTTCTTGGAGGATCCCTTAGTATAAGGCCATTTTAGAGATGAAGATTGGAACTCAGCATGCTTAGGAGCTTTCTACTGGGTCTCCCTGGCAGGCCTTGGATTCATGCATCTAAAGTTGGGGACCCTTGGCTGCTATCAGGGGTGACCTTTGCTTTATAGATAGAAAAAATGAGGCCCATATCTGATGAGGGTTACACAGAGTGACAGGAGCAGAATTGGAACCCACATCATCCAATCAGAGTCAGGGCTCTTTGTACTCAAACCCTCCGGGCTTGACCCACACAGCTAGGATTTGTGCCCAGGCTGGAAATGTTGCCTGAAGCTATCATGGCTGTCTTGTAGCTATACAGGCTCTATAGCATTTCCAGGATGTGGTCCTCTCTGCTGGGATGCCACCAAATTTGGGGTAGGTAGGGAGCTACCACCTCTGACAGGCCTTTCCACCTGTGCAAAGGTTGTGATTGTTAGGAAGGTTTTTCTCATATCTACCCTAAAATTGTGTGGACCTTTCATATACTATTCCTACTTCTTTCTTCCATTACCTCCCTCTGAATGTTTTTGTTTTCTTTCCTTCCTTCTCCATTTCTCTCTCTCTCTGTCATTCCCCTTCCCCCAATAGCTCTCTTTTTCTTCCTCCCCTCTGTCTCTCTGTATTTCTCTTTTCCTCTCTCTCTTCCCCGTTTACATGATTTTCATAAACTTTGTGTGTATCTTTAAACTTTTAAGTATCAATTAACAGAGAGTAGATATGAAAGATAATCTTTAAATATTTAAAAGCAAAATGATTAAAGTTAGAATTATTTTATTAGACAATTAGACACAATGTAGCATTTTCCCACATCTTGTGAGAAAGGAGCACAGGCTTCTTCTATAGATGAAAAGGGAAACCACCTCGAGCTTCTTCATCACTTTGATGGATCTGTGAACTCTGTGATGTGGGCACTCTATCCACCAATGCAGATATCTACGCCTTCATGCCCTCTTATCTTGTCCATATTTTCCCATGAACTTACTGTAGAATGCCTGGAGTTCCTTTTTAGATCTCTTAAATGTGGCTGTCATTATCTTTTGGCCACACATGTTACATCTCTATGATAACATTATATAGATAGAATTTTGCTCCCCAGGATCCTAAATCCCAGCTTCCCATGTTCCTTCTTGCGTTACATGCTAACGTGGGGAAAATATAAATTTTGTGTAGATCCGCCCTCTCTTTTCCTGCGAGCACCGCTGGGAAAGCTTGCTTTACTTAGGTTTTTCCTTTTGTCCTTTTGTTTCTTTTACTTCAAGTGATTATTAATAAATCTTATAAAATATAATGCTTGGAGTTATTGATATTAATTTTCATCTTACAACATTATTTATGTGTCTTTTCTTGTATGTTTTTTACTGGTAACTTGTTGCATCCCACTTACATCCATCATGTGCTTCTCCATTGTACTTTGGGTAGAGATTCTAGTAGTCTGTGATTCATGCCTTACAGCATCATGAGAAGAATATTATTGTCAAAAGATGGGCCTTTGGAATCATTAAAAGCACTGCACCATTTCTCAAAGGCAACCTAGCCAGGTTGCTGCTGTTCAAGTAACAGGCCTAGTTCATTGGGGCAAAGTCTAAATGAATAAGAGGATCCCCATCAATGGTGAAGTCCTCCACAAGCCTTTGCATATTGTACTAATTGTACGAAGCCCTGGAACACTGCAGAGCCCTAAAATGAGAGCTATCAGCCATCAAAAGATTGTGGCCTAACAGTTCACAAAGGAAAAAGCAAATGGTAAAGAATGCTTATTGTTCGGATTTGGATCTGCATTTGAATGTACATTTTGTAAGGTTGATCCATCCGTACCTCACTCTTGGACAAATAATCCACATGAACAATGAACTGGCCCGATATTTGCTGAGAGGAGAAAGTTCATTTTGCTTTTACAAGCTATTTGCATTATATTTCTATCATCTCTACAGTCTAGGTAATCCATAAAGTGGTTAAAAAACTGCAGGAAGACTTTGTGGAGATCTTCTCTGTTGGTCAGTGATACTCTCTTACAAATTTGTATTTCTTACATCTTGAGGTTTTTCAGAAATAAATATCATGCTCTTATGTTACAACTAGAAGAAAAGATGTATTATTTATACTTAGTTTATTTGCTTTCCTTCCCCCATCATATTAAAAACAATGTACTGTAGAAGGTTGTTTAATATGTTACTGTTTTATTGTAGCTGGTGGCCTGAGTGCACATCGCTACTTCCGAGATAATCCATCTGAATTATGCTGTATCATTGTGGACAGTGGTTATTCCTTTACACACATAGTACCATATTGCAGAAGTAAAAAGAAAAAAGAAGCAATAATTCGGTAAGCTGCATTTTTTTCTTAAAAATTATTACATTATAAATTGTGGAATTAAAAAATATTGTCAGGCTCAGTCAATGTATGTCTTGGTTAGTTTTGCTTGTTAGAAATCCTCCTTTTAAAAAATACTTGTTATAAGGAATGTTATTAAGGTAGAGAGGAGGAAAGGAAAGATTCAGGAATGAAAGCAATAGTAAAAATTAGCAATTTTTTTTAAAGTAAAAGAATTATAATGTTGAAATAAAGACAGTTGCTAAACTAAAGTTGATTATTCCCTTTCAGGATTAATGTTGGAGGAAAGCTTCTAACCAATCATCTAAAGGAGATAATTTCTTACAGGTAACACTTTTTATGCTTTGATTTTTGTGGAGGCAAATCATGAACTTTGTGCCCTCCTCTAATGGAGGCAGTTTTCAAATATACCTACATCACATATAACAAAGCTTTGAATAATATGTTTAATTATTTGTTTTACAAAAACTAAAGTACTTGCTATAAACGCTGATTTTGCCTTTCTCATTTCTTAATATTTAGGTTGTATTTGCAGCTTGAGATGATAATGTAATGAGAAACTTGATTAATTAATTAATCTTTACTAAATTGACTAACATAAACAGTATAGAAATACAATATAGGTAAAAGGTATAAATGTACAGTAATTCCTGTAAAACTCAGCATTCTAGGGGCAGCTGGGTAGCTCAGTGAATTGAGAGTCAGGCCTAGAGACGGGAGGTCCAGTTCAAATCTGGCCTCAGACACTTCCCAGCTGTGTGACCCTGGGCAAGTCACTTGACCCCCATTGCCCACCCTTACCACTCTTCCACGTAGGAGCCAATACACAGAAGTTAAGGGTTTAAAAAATATAAAAAACAACAACAACAACAACAACTCAGCATTCTAGCAATCTGGCCTTTCTAGTACATAGTATAGAACTAAAGGGTACAGAAAAATACTTCTGAGCAGAAGAAATACATGGTATGAAATACATTCACTTATAGGGAAGTCCTTCAGGCTCTTAGAGCCACTTTTTTTTTTTCAGATATTAATAGTCTTGGTTTTCTCTTTTCTTAACCCAGAGCAGATTGGAAGTGTCAGAATAGAAAGGGACAAGTTGTTTGCTCTAGGTAGGTACAGTGGTAACTTATAAAAATGACAGCTTACAGCAAAGGAAGAGTTAGAAAAACTATAAAAAGCAAGTCCAAGAATTAAAAAACCCAGCATTTTTGAACCATTTAGGGTAAGGGAAATAGCACTATATACTTCATTATACTTTGGGTGGGGGTTTCGCATTAATCAACATTGGTAATTACTGACCTTGAGTCATCAACACAAAGAAATAATGTTCAATATGCTTGTTTCATAAAGTGGAGAAATCTATAATCCTCTCTAGATTTCTGTCCAAAATGATGAAAAGAAAGCTATTTTGGTTCTCAAAAAGTTAAGTCTTCAACTCTATGGAAAACTTTGCCATGTAGAAAAGCTTGGTCCCCAGAGGTTTGGGATAGCTGCAATTTTTTTAAGTTGACTTTAGGTAAGTAATTGAAATGAAAAATACGTCAGTTTCCTCATTGTAAATTGGGGGTAACTCTTGGCTTCACTGTGTTTTTGTGAGGATCAAATAAAGAATGAAGGTGAAGATGTTTTAAGAAATACTATAAAATGCAAGATACTTACCATTTGGTTCTTTTAGAACCCCAATACTTATTTTTATCAAACTATATTGGGATAAGATACTATCTCTAAAGTTTTTGCACACTTTGTGTTGAACCTTTTAAAAAAAATTTAAACCTCTTTCTTCTACCTTAGATTCAATACTAATTCAGAACCAGGAGTACATTTTACACAGTAATGGCAATATTGTACAATGATCAGTTGTAAAAGACTTAGCTATTCTCAGCAATACACTGATCCAGGACATTTCCAAAGGACTCAGGATAAAGATTGCTATCCAACTCCAGAGAAAGAAGTGTTGGAGTCAGAATACAGATCAAAACTTACAATGTTTCACTCTATTTTATTTGCCTTTTTTATTTTGGAGTTTTAGTTTTATATGAGTATTCTTCTACAGTGACCAATATGGAAGTATGTTTTGCCAGATAATACATGTGTAACTCGGCTCAAATTGCTTAGCATCTCAGGGAGGGGGGAGGGAAGAAAGGAAGGAGATAATTTGGATCTTATAATTTTGGAAAATGAACATTGAAAAGTGTCATTTCATGTAATTGGAAAAATAAAGTATTTTTTAAAAAGCGATACTAAGTATTGGTTTCAAGCTGTAAGAATGGTTAGGGCTAGGCTAGGGAATTGGGGTAAAGTGACATGCTCAGGGTCACACAGCTAGGCAGCATCTTGAGACAAGATTTGAACTCAGGACCTCCCATCTGCAGATCTCGCTATCCACTGAGCCACCTATTGCACCTTTTAAATCTTAAACACAAGACTTATAAAAGTAAATGCTTGTTATGGCCCAGATTTTAAATGTCATATTTTGTCTTATTTCTGTGCAGACAGCTACATGTCATGGATGAAACACATGTAATCAATCAAGTGAAAGAAGATGTATGCTATGTGTCTCAAGATTTTTATAAGGACATGGATATAGCAAAGTATGTATTTTGATAGACTAATGATTGTTAAGTAAATTCCAAGTCACATAAAACAAAGCTGAATTGTTTAAAATCTCTTGTTTTTCAGGTTGAAAGGAGAAGAAAATACAGTGATGGTAGACTATGTTTTGCCTGATTTTAGCACAATTAAAAAGGGCTTTTGTAAGGTAATTTTATGGAAGTTACCATTTCTGAGTTAAGAATTAAGGTCTTCATATCTTTGGGAACGTTTTAGAGAAGGAGTAAGAGTAATCTTTTAATATTAATTTTTCCAGTGAATATTAGTGCGCTAATTTTAATCTGTTTATAAGTTTTATTGTATTTGATTCAGGAACTTCTATATTTCTTATGTATCAGGTAAAATCCTAAAATTATAATCTTACATATATTTAGCTGACATTTTTTGAAATGCACTCATTTTTCATTAATGTGTAATTTGAATCAGAGAGACGAAATTTTTATACAGGCACAAAAATTGAACCACATAAGTTTGGTTAAGATGTGGAAAAGGAACAACATATTCTCATATAAGGAGTTTTAGTTAAGATATTGTTAAAATTTAGAATTTACATATTTCTCTTTGGGAGCTTCAAAATTAATATAGTTAAAAGCAACTCTCACAAATATTTTCTTGCTTTTGTAAAAGCAAAAACCTTCATGTAGTCTTATGGATTCCATGATCCCAAGTGACAGGATTCTTGGATTGTGCTGTTAACTGAAAAAATAATCACCTTCTGTAGCATTGTGTCCTCTTTATCCTCCTGGCTGACCTAAATTGAGTAGTTTCAAATGATGAATGATGCCAACAACTTTCTAAAACAGCAGCACAGTTTATAGTGATTACGTTTCTTAATAGAGGCCACGAGCATTGGATTGATGAGAGCTGTGCTGTGATTATGACCTATATTCATTTTTTAAAACCAAAATTTTTCTTAAAAGTTCTCTTTATTTTTATGTGATTAAAACACATCTCGCTTTGTTTTAGAAAGGCAAAAACTTCATATATTATTGTATCCTTTAGAAATGCAGATTGATGGTTTAACATTTAATCAATTAAAAAAACATGGTTTTTAGATTTTTCTGTGTGCTGAAAAAATAAAGCATATTATTTTTCTTAACTCTAGAAAATATGTTGTGAGGTTCAGGCATTGTTCCTCCACTATTTCTTGCATGTTTTTTTTCCTGTGAGAATTTTCTCATTTTGCCTCTCCCTTTCCCCTTCTCCCAGTGTATTCTTTCTTACTTCTTCTTTTTTTTTTTCTTAATACCTTACCTTCTATTCTACTATCAGTTCTAGGGCTGAAGAGCAGTAAGGGCTTTGCAATCAGGGGTAAGTGACTTGCCCAGGATTGCACAGCTAGGAAATTTCTGAGGCTAGATTTGAATCCAGGTCCTCCCAACTCCAAGCCTAATACTCTATCCACTGTATCACCCAACTGCCCCTCTTATCCTGATTTTTAAGAAGTTCCCATTAGGCCAATTGTTTTTTTTTTTTTTTTTTAAAACCCTTACCTTCCGTCTTGGAGTCAATACTGTATATTGACTCCAAGGCAGAAGAGTGGTAAGGGTAGGCAATGGGGGTCAAGTGACTTGCCCAGGGTCACACAGCTGGGAAGTGTTTGAGGTCAGATTTGAACCTAGGACCTCCAGTCTCCAGGCCTGACTCTCAATCCACTGAGCTACCCAGCTGCCCCCGCCAATTGTTTTTTTTTAAGCTGTTATTTTCTTCAGTATTTTTTTGTGCCTCCTTTTCCAAACTTATTTCTCTTTTCATAATTTTCTTGTATTGGTCATTTCTTTTCCCAGTTTTTCCTCTGCCACTCTTAACTCTTTCTTTAATTCTAATAAGAATTCTTGTTGGATTTATGTCCAATTAGCAGTCTAAGCAAGGGCAGGTCTAGATTGCCCACAAAGATAAAGCAAAGCTGTAAAAGCTCTAGAGTAGGGAGTCAGAGCTGAGCCAAAGAGCCCGACAGCTTCCTCTTCATCTGCTTATGTATGCTGTTTTTTCTACTCCTGGACCTCTCTGATTGGAGATGCTTAACTTCAGTCTAAGTCCCCTGTTCTGGAGTCCAGACAGGCCCCCCATGGACCTTCCAGAAGTCAGGATTTTTTATGTTTACTAGTAAACACATGTGGCAGTCAAAGGTAGGGCTGGCATCAATCTGATTTTCAAACTTAATAAGTGAGAACAATTTATATTACATTCACATATCCTACAAGACCTCCTAAGTTTTCTTATGCCAGAAAAATGTCTCATGACTTTTTGTTGGCTTTGTCACTCTAAAATTTGATTTGAAGTGTTATTTTAAAGTTGTTTGGAGGGGAATGTTGAGAGAGTTCAGCTGAGTTGTTGCCTCTAATCTGTCATCATGGTTCTTCCCTCATTTTCTTCTTTTTTTAAAAAAATGTTTTCTGATCTTTTTTTTTCACATTGCTTACATTTCCTTTCTTAACTCTTGCCCTCCCTTTGCAAAACTATCTCATTACAAGAGTGTTTTTTAAAGAAAAAAGGGGAAAAGGGAAAAAACAATAAAACTAATCAATACATTGAAAAAAATCTGAAAATATATACAAGGTTCCATACCTGTAGGCCTTAGACATCCACAAAGGGGTGGGCTGGACTAGTCTCTTCTCATTTCTCTTCTTTGGGACCATGAGTCATCTTTGTAATTTTGCATCATTCCAAGTCTCTTCTTTTGTAATTGTTCTTTCCATTTCCATTTCCATTTCCACTGTACTTTGTTGTGTTTGCCTACTTAATTCTTGTTACTCAATGTAGCTGTTTCCTTGCCTTTCTGTATTTATTACATTTATCATCTCTTACAACTCAGTAATGTTTTCAAATGCTCTTACTGTGTGAATGAGAGACCTTGTCCCCTGTAGGACAGTTTTTATTCCACTAACACTAATCAACAAATAAATACAGATTTACATTTTTTTCATCTTTTCACTCACTTGTGAATGATAAAGATGTGGTCCATATTGCTTGGGGAATACACCTTTTTGTTCCCTTGAATTCCCCTATTCAAAATGTCCTCAGTTCATGTAGAAACGACTCTTATGAAAATTTTATATAGGTGGAGGAGTGGACCAATTTTTTTGTCACCAGTCTTCTTTTGGTGGTGTAATATGGTTTTAAATTGGGAAACCTTATAAAATCTGAAGAGTTGAAGGCTTGGATTCCCTATAGGACACTTGAGAAGTTATGTAGTAAGTGTAAGTAACATGTTACAGATGAGGAACTATATATGAGAGATGTCAGAAATTTTAACCAGGGGCAAAAGAAAATAACAATGATCAGCCATGTAACCAGAGTAAGAGGTCAGTGATGGAGAGTGCATATCTTCCACGGCATCCATGTAAGGCAGAGAGATGTATTGGAAGTCTCCCAGCATTTTTATGGATGACCATTGACTAGTCACACTACATGGATAGGCACGTGGTCTACATTTCTAGTGGGAGAACTGAGTTTGGTGAGATCATAGTTACATTGAAGTTGAATCTGTCTCTGAGAAATTTTATTCATAGTAGAGAATAAAACCCATGTTGGTGCTGGCTTAGTAAGTTCACTTCATAGCATCTATAGATTAAAGTGAACTTTCAGGAACTAGTTATTTTTTTTTATTCTTTTTTTTTTAAACCCTTGTACTTTGGTGTATTTTCTAATAGGTGGAAGAGTGGTAAGGGTGGGCAATGGGGGTCAAATGACTTGCCCAGGGTCACACAGCTGGAAGTGGCTGAGGCCGGGTTTGAACCTAGGACCTCCTGTCTCTAGGCCTGACTTTCACTCCACTGAGCTACCCAGCTGCCCCCTAGGAACTAGTTATTTTTATAGGCATATAGAGACAGGTTATACTTCCAAGCTTTATGAACCCTTATTGCCTCTTAGCATCATTGTTTTTTAAGTTAATAGCATTCACATGAATTTGGTAATATAATAATCTCACTTATTTTAATTCATTTTCATTTGATTTTTTTTTTCAGCCAAGAGAAGAGATGGTGTTAAGTGGAAAGTATAAGTCTGGGGAACAAATTCTTCGTTTGGCAAATGAGAGATTTGCTGTTCCAGAGATACTCTTTAATCCTTCCGATATAGGCATTCAAGAAATGGGAATCCCAGAAGCTATTGTCTATTCTATTCAGAATCTCCCTGAAGGTACAGTTGTAGTTACACTAGTATTCTGCTCTGTAGCTATATGTTGAAAGTAAGAGCATCTGTACTTCCTTTATGTACCCCTGATTCACAAAAAAATCTATTGAATAGTACTGGCATAATAACATACTCTTTAAGATCAGAAAGGATTTATCTTCTCCAGACTTTAACTTATACAATTCTAATTGAAAAAAAAAAATCTTCTAAATATAAAGACTTCCAAGGGTCCTTAATATCTTCTGACAGTTTTTCCTTCTACCAGTCCTTTGCTACAATGTTTTTGTATAAGGAGCTATTATGGTTGATTTAAACTTAAGAGTAGTATTTCAGTTAATCACTCATAATTAACGTGTGAGTTAGCATTTATAATGCTTATATGCTTACTCAGTGCTTTTCCATCAATAAGCTAGTGAGAGAGCTAGTAGTTTCAAACCATTACTAGATTGTGGATGGATCCCAATTCATGATCTTTTTTTAAATTTAAAGCTAATCCAAATTAGGTGGAATATTTATAAGCCATCATTTTAATATTTTTCTATTGAAAATGGGTAGAGTGGTTTCCAACCTCTTTGAATTTATATACCTGTAGACTAATGTAATGTAATGAGTTTTGATGTGTTATACTCTCTAGGTATCTCTGGGTTCTTAATACACTCAACTAAGATTTTACTGAATAGGTCTCAGGAGGGCTACTAGTGTTAATGTTGATTCTGATTTTTCCTACTCCCAGTGAGTCACTTAAAAATTGCAGGAAAATGTGCTTGACCCAGTATACATTCGATGGAAAGAAAATGGCCTTAATTTGGTGAGAGGTCTTTGGGACAGTGGTGCTTTTCCATAGCCTCCACATCTCTGTCCTGTGTTTATTCTGCTCCACCTGACTTCCCCTGGGATACCTCCAGTTACTTTTGTTCTCTCCACCTTTGTGGTAATTCTTTCATCAAACAAACGTTGGACCCTAGACTCTAAGCAGTTTTGTTTTAGTGAGGTACTTATGAGTGTTATTAATCTTGAGCATTGCCCTAGTGAAGGTTTTTAGCCTGATATACAAATAGAGTTTGGGCTTCAAGCAAATGTTTAGTTTTATATTGTCATAACTCTATTTAAAGTTATAGTATATAAGACAATTGGGGAGAAGGAATGGATAATTACTTTTAGAGCTGTTATCATTAAAAAATATTGCCTGCTACTAACAACTACAAATATGGTTAAACTAGAGCAATTTCCTCCTTCCCTCCAAAAAGGGAATATACATGGGGTCAGCTTTACCTTTCATTTCCTGTCATTTAGCAGAATCCATACAGTGTGACCAGGGAGTCCTTGGATTAGCGATAATTAGAAACATGCTCTTTCCCATTCCTCCCTTTCTCTGAAGCAAAATTTCAGGTTTGTTAATGCCTTATGTCTTTTTCATCACAAGAAATGCAGCCCCATTTCTTCAAGAATATTGTTTTGACTGGAGGAAACACCCTCTTTCCAGGATTCAGGGATCGAGTTTACTCAGAGGTTCGGTGTCTTACTCCAACAGATTATGATGTTTCTGTTGTGCTTCCTGAAAAGTAAGTGTGAGTTTGTGATATAAAAACAAAACATGGGAGCAAGACAAGAAGTGGAATTCTTTCAGTTGATCATGGGGATTTAGGGAACATGTTCACAGTACTTTGTACTTTTCAGAAATCAGCCACAGCCTCTAACAGTATTTCTTTCTTCATTTTTTTTTTTTGGACGTATATTGATTCTTTTTCATGTAACCATACCACATTGGATATTGTGTACATTTTACAAACCGTCCATTTTTTAAGGTGTAGCCTTGATTATAACTCATTGGTTTCTTTTTCTCTATTAATATAAAAACAATTTTTAATTCATCTAAAAAATTTTGATTTCCAAATTTTCTCTCCCTTCCCTCCTCTGCAATCATGCAAAACAAAATTCCATATTATCCATGTTGCAAAAGAAAACAAAAAGAAAAGAAAAATGAAGTAAAAAAGTTATGTTTTGATCTGTATTCAGACTCCATCCAATTCTTTCTTTATATTAGAGAAACTTCTACAAAATCATCCCCCCATTTCCTGTTTTCCTTCTAATATGGACTGCATTAATTATGTTTGTGCAAATTTTTAATTTAATGTAATCAAAATTATATATTTTATATCTCATAATGATTTCTTTTTTTGTCATTCATTTTCCCCTTATCCATAGGTCTGACAAGTAAAATATGTAAAATATTCCATGTTTCTTTAATTTGCTTATATTAACTTTTATGTCTAAATAATGTACCCATTTTGTCTTTATCTTGATACTACAATGTGAGTGTCAAACTGTTTTACAAGCAATTTTTGTCAAATAGTGAGTTTTTGTCCCAAAAGCTTGGATCTTTGTGTTTTATTCTGGTCATTTATTATTCTGTAATGTGTATCTAATCTGTTCCACTGATCTACCACTGTTTTTTTTTTTTTTTTCTTTTTAACCCTTACCTTTTGTCTTAGAATCAGTACTGTGTATTGATACTGTATAACTTTTTTTTAAGATGTGTTTTCATGTTTATTCATGCCAAAGTAAATATGGCCCTCTAAAGTTGGTTCTAAGGCAGAAGAGTGGTAAGGGATAAGCAATGGGATTTAAGTGATTTGTCCAGGGTCACAGAGCTAGGAAGTGTCTGAGGTCAGATATGAACCCAGAACATGTCTCTAGGCCTGGCTCTCAATTCCCTACCTGTTTCTTAGTGAGTACCAGATTATTTTGATGATTACTGCTTCATAGTATACTGTGAGATCTGGTATGACTAGGCCACCTTCCTTCACATTTAAGAAAAAAATTAATTCCCTTGTTATTCTTGACCTTTTGTCCTTTTAGATGAATTTTGTTTTTATTTTTCTTAGCTATAAAATAATTTTTTTGGTAGTTTAGTTGGCATAACCCAGAGTAAGTCAGTTAATTTTGGTAGAATTGTCTTTTTTTTTTTTACATTGATTCCGCCTACCCATGAGCAATTTGTATATTTCTAGTTGTGTATATGACTGTGTGTGAAAAGCGTTTTTATATAATTTCTGGATTTGTGTTGGCAGGTAGACTCAAGTATTTTAGATTGTCTATAGTTGTTTTAACTGGAATTTCTTTTTCTGTGTTTTTCTGCTAGATGCTATTAGAAATACCCAGAAATGTGATGATTTATTTGAATTTATTTTATATTCAGCAACATAGCTAACATTATTAATTATTTCAACTCATTTTTTAATTGATTCTCAGGAACCCTGTTTCTTAGACAATAGAATTGTGTGCAGATGGAAAATTTGCCACACCTGAGCTACATTCCCAGCATCCTTTTAAGTTACATCCTCATTTGATGTACAGGGCTTGGGAGATAAATTTGGTTGAGACCCTCACTGTGGGGATCTTTTTGGGGAGCTTGTGCTTTGCTTTAGTAAAGTGCTGCAGGTGTGAGTTTTTGGCTCTCTTTGCTTTTGCTCACTTTACTGTAAGAATCCTTTTCCTTTTCTTTTCCTCTTCTTTTTGTTTATTATCAAATTATATATATATATATATATATATTTTAAAACATGAGGAGTATTTATTCATTTTTACTCCTACAATTTTTTTTGTTTTAAGTAACTTTCATCTAAATTATACATTTAGGCAATCGACAGCTAAAGCTTGTTATGCTAAAACAATCTGGTAACTTATCTCCATCACAAAATAAGTGGAAAAAATTCAGCTTTTTTAAAACAAGTTTTACAGAACTTGCATTAACTCATATTTTTATTTTTAACACTAGAAGGACCAAGTCCTTCAATTAATGCATAATGTTTATTATAATTTTGCTTTAAGGAAAAATAAAACTTCCCATTCTATTTCTATTTACCATATGGATAAGAAAAAAAAATGCTCTGCATCAATTGATGTAGCTTTGTCCTTTAGGGTATTTTCTCATCCTCATTAAAATATTCTTTTCACATCTGGCTTTCTCCTCCTAGCCTTGCTGAGAGATCAGTGAGACTGATCTTATCATTTCTATTTTACAGATTAGGATATAGATAAATCATATTGTCTAGATCTAGACCCTCAGTGTAGATATTCATAAGCCTTTTTACATCCAATTAAATTATTTGACTAAACATTGTATCTTCTTAAATGTAAGGTATAAACATGTTATAGGACTTGGGAATCATAAAAATAGCTTGGGAAAAATATTCCCAAATACCATGGATATGTGAGAAAGGATGGTTAGTGAAGACATTGTTTTCTTTTGGTTCAGTTTTGATTTGTGAATATGAGAGAAAATAGGAACAAGGAGGGTCATTGATAAGAGCTAGAAGAGCCCTTGGAGGTCAATTGGGTCCATTTCCCTCTTTGTACAGAGGAGGACATAGAAGCCTGTTTTGGGTAAGTGATTTGCCCAAGGTCATATGGATAATAAGCATCAGAGCCAAGGTGCTGTTCACTGTACCTGGTGGCTTTCTAGAATGAAGGAGTATTATTTCCTTTGTGGATGATGATGTTTTGTACATTCCTATTGTACTTATTGTCTCAGACAGTTGAATTTTCATTTATGCTGTCTTCAGATTGTTATAGTTATTAATTTTGTATGAGTTTTCTAGGCAGAATAACAACATTGTAAATACTTTCTGACTTTATTTTGCTGCATTGATTATTTTTGGACCATACTATGCTTGCATTGATAAAGGGAGCTTTCAGTCAAGAAATTTTCTTTTGCCTGTGCACCTGCTTGGCAGCTCTGAGAATCTTAGAGATTGGAAGGATAGGGGGATGGAGATGTTAAGGACCTTGCCCAAGGGCTCAAAATTGGTATGAGTCTGAATCTGTAATAGAACTCAGGTCTTCCTGATACTAATAAGGCCTGCTGTTGACATCATGACTGCATTATGTTCCTTTTGAAAATGATTTCTGTATTGCTAATGGGAGTGAGTCAGAATCTCCGACTTGTGAGCTGTTGGGCCTGCAGGAGCCTCTAGTAAGTCCTGGGCTTTGCTCTTCCCTGGGGCTAGTTTTTACCCCAGGGAGATGATAGTTGTTCATCCTAGCTCTTAATCTTCAGGGAGCATTCTTTGTGTTGGCAACATTTATGCAGGCATGGGGTGAGGAGTTAGGAAAAAAAGAAGGGCCTCTACCCATGGGGTGTTAATCTGACTGAGGTTAAGTGCCTTCCTGGGGGTTTCGGGTAGCTTAGATGTAACCAAGGACGACAAGAACCTGAACACCCTTATCTAGCCAGTGATTGTCATCTGTGTTCTGGTTTAATTTTAGTTAAAGTCAGTTAAAATTTAACTCTAAATGTTGTCATTCATATTCTTATTTATGAAGGATAATGTTAGTACACAGAGAGAGAGCGTCATGGGTCCCTCTAGGACCAGAAAGGCAGCCTAGGATGAAGATGGCAGCTGCACTCAGATGATGCACTCTTTGTACCTTGGCTCCTAATTAAAAATAGCCTTTGGAGCGGAGGTGAAAGGTGCAAGTACAGCTAGGGGATATTCTGGCCTTGATACTAGCATTCGTATTCAGTCATGACTTTAATTGTTTTCTTCCATGCATCTTTGTATGTCTCAGAGGCTGAGACTACAGGTACAGGGTAAAGGGGCAAAAAATTATCCGGTGTTGTTGGGTAGTATTGGCTTAGTCCAGAGACCTTCTCTTTAGGTTTGCCCTCTAAAATGTGTTTCTTCCATGGGTTATTCAGTTACTAAGGAAGACTTAAAATAAAAACCAAAACACTTACTTTCCGTCTTCTTAAGGTAGAAGAGCAGTTAGGACTGGGCAAGTAGGGATAAGTGACTTGCCTCTAGCTAGAAAGTATTTTAAGGCCACATTTGAACCCAGGACCTCCCATCTCTAGGCCTTGTCTCTATCTACTGAGCTTGCCCCTTCAGTGTAACCTCTTAAGTATAGTAGGTTTTCTAATTGGATAGAGATTGCTAGTAGCTTTTGTAACTTCATCTGAGTATATTTATTTTTATTTTCAGCCCAATTACTTATTCCTGGGAAGGTGGAAAGCTGATATCAGAAAATGATGATTTTGAAGATATGGTAGTAACAAGAGAAGATTATGAAGAAAATGGACATTGCATATGTGAAGAGAAATTTGATATTTAAAGAAATTCCTGAATGACTGTCTTTATGCAGTTCTTTTAAAAGAAGTTAATGAGCACTATTGTAATCTTTCATCTTGGAAAGTATCTTGAGTTGGTTGATATACTTTGTGTTAGAGCTTTGGAAAGCTTAGCTGCAGTGACTCATACCATAAATGGTAAGTACAAAGGGGTGTATGTACTTTTATTGTACACTTTTATTTAGGAGCGAGGCTTCTGTTGAGGCTTGCACTATTTTTTTAGGGCAGGTTACTTTTCATTGATGAATGAAAGACTAAATGCATTTAAAATTTTATTCTTTACAGTTACAAGAACAAATTCAGCCTTTGATAGTTTTTTTTGCATATATGTGATTGGAAATGAAATTTTCTGGCTTAAATTTGTTTTCATATTCTTTTATATATTATGTACATATATATATGATGGAAATGATAATTTAAATAGTTTTCTAATTTTTACTTAGAGCATATTTAATAAATTCCCTTTAGTGTATAGTCTTTCTGGTTCTATTCACTCTTTATTATTGCTTAAATGATTCATTTCACTTATTCTACAAAGTACTGTTAGTATTGCTTTTGAATGAGAAGAACTGATGTCAGTTTGTCAAGATTATGAAGAAATTTTTGGAGGCTCTGTTTTGTTCCAGGGTTTGATACAACCAGCATGATGGAATTTGCAAAGACGGGGATCTGGACCCCTTGTCATCTCTTGCATAATCTGTCTTCAGTGTAGATTCACCATGGCCATCTTCCATGACAGTGGCAAATGCCCTTAAAGATTATATATTGCCCTGTTTTTCTGCCTTTTGATAATTTAGTAATCCAAGGGTTATCAGACACAATTATTTTTCATTTTATCTCTGAGGGAATCCTTCATGATTCTGACATGAGCATGGAAGATTGCAGGCCAGAGGGTGGCATTTAAGACAATATTTTGAGTTCAAATTAACTGCACGCATAAAGGGATCTTGTATTCTCTCTATAGCTTTCAGTCAATTGTGACTGGGAAGAGGCAGTGTCTCTAGAATATCATTTATAAAAAGCCTGTTTTTTCCCTTCTCAAACTTCCATCATGGACATTCTTAGTGTGCACTTATGTTATTCTCAGTTTTGTGGCCTGCTTATAGATAGCATCATGTTGATGGCATCTGGGCCTAGGATGTTGCAGAGCTTCTAAAATGAGATGAATGATCACTGGAAGGAATTCAGCCTAACTATCCATATAGGAGGAAGAGTGACTCTTGTTCAAATGGGAGGCAGTTGAATAGACAACTGTGGTTGGTCAGTCCAGACATTTGTCTAACACATGCCGTAGTGCCATGAGGCTGTCTCTGGAAAACTGCATGTTTTACATGGCCGCAAGCTTCTCTAAAACCAAAGGCCAACCTTGTGAACATAAATTCTCCAGGGATGCTTCTTCACCAGGTTAATCTTGTGTAGTGTGGCAAAAGAAACTTGTTCTCCATCTTGGAGATTTTTAATGATGCCCCACTGCCTGCCGAATGACTTAATGCTTAAGACATTCACGACTGGGCCCTAGTCAAGATTGGCCCAGGATGATTTTTCTTTCCAACCATATTTTGCTGTCTTGTGTTTGTATTTCTGTTAAAATGTGTGATCTGGTCCCCAGCCAGTCAGTAAGCACCATTTTGACATGCAGAGTTTTACTGCTACTGTCGTATTCTCCATGTCCTCTCCCAGGCCTCCTGATCACCGGCATGGGCCTCTCTGAGTCCTGGCACTTTATAGCTGTCTTAAGGCACCACATCTGGTTCATCCTGCTTGTTCTACAGATGATGAAACCAAGGCCCTGCGGAGAGAAGTGATTTCCCTAAGATTGTCCAGTTGGTGGGTGGTCAAGCTGGGACCAGAACCAGAATCTTTAGACTTCCAGTCCACTGCTCCAGCCATTATACCAAACAGCTACCATGTTCTGTAGTAGAGATATTGGCTTAGTTCTGCTCTTTAATAGATGGTAAGCACCTTTATGGTAGGGACTCATTTTACTCAAAAGCCACAGTTCTGTGAATGTAATAGTCTGATATTTAATTTTACTTTTGGATAATACAAATGCTCTACACACAAATGATTCGATTTGGTCTTCTCAACACCCCTGAGATATAGGCAACTATTCATCTTTGGCAGAAGAGGAAACTGAGGCTTTAGAGATGTGCTTGGTCAGAAGTGAGATCTGAGCCTTTCTCTGATGTCCAGAAATCTGAAAAAAAAAAACAAAACAAAACAAACTGGGGATGCTTGACAGACTGCATTTTCCCATAGCCTTGTTTTGTTTCTTGAAATCTCCCAGAACCTGACAGATATACTGTCTCCTATAATATGGAAAACCTAAAAAGACAAATTAGGATTTTGATATGGGAGAAACACACCTAAGTTTGTAGCAGGGTCTCCCCCCAAGAATGGAAGACTCAAACTGTTCAATCCAGAAGAAAATAATTTTATTTTAAGTAGAAGTGGTATTTGGTGGTATAATAGCCTAATAGCTGGTGGGATTGTCTGGGGACTAATTAGGTAGCTCTAGGGCTGATGGAGAAGCCCAGGGGCTAGTAGAATAGCCTCTTTGGAAATTGATAATATGGAATAGCAGCTCCACTATAGTGTGGCAGCTTCCTCTGAGTAGTGGAGCTACCCTACCCTATGGATCAGGGCTGGCATATTTTTGGGGGTCTGGGTGCTTTGCATCTCCCTTTGCCAAACTGAGGTAGAGGTATGTTTTGGGGTTTGTTGCCATAGAGAATAAGGGGCATGCGCAAGACTGGGGTCCTCAGCATGCAGGTTCCATGTTCCTCCATCGTCCACCATGTCATCATCTTGCTGCCTTTCCAGAGTGGGAACATTGGAAGACCACTATAGGTTAATTATTTTTAAGAATAATATAAGCATTTAATAAAACAGAAAAGGTACAAAACTGATGCCTAGTATAAAATGTTAAATATCTAGTACACAGAGTGGATAATTGAACAATCTACAATTTGTGCTTGACTACTGCTAAAACTAGGTTTTGCAGTTGATGTTTAACTAGTGCTAACTAGTGAGAAATATAAGATTCAGAGTACGAGGGTCTTGTTCCTATTACTGCCCCTTACACTCCATTGCCAGCTCATACCAATTTCATTTCTTCTTTGCTGCCAATATACTCATTGAAATAATTTATAACGTAGTAATAGGACAACTCGTGACTCAGAAAATGAGATCAGGATTCTACACCTTGACTGTAGCCTCCTCAATGATCTGAAAATAAGAGACATCAACTCAATCCAAAAGATATTTGACTGCTGACTTTAAAAAAATATTTTATTTTTCCCTCAATTATATGTAAAAACAATTTTTACCATAATTCTTTATTTTTTTAATTTTGAGGCAATTTCTCCCTTCCCCTGTCCCTGAGATGGCAAGCAATCTGATAGAGATTTCACATGTGCAAAACAAAAAAGAAGAAAGAAAGAAAATGAAACACAGTATGTTTCAGTCTGTATTAAGAATCCATTGGTGCTTTTTCTGGAGGTAGATGACTGCTGAGTTTATTTTAATAACTGCTTCTTTAAATCTCAGTAACACACCATTGTGTGTATACATTTTTTTATTTTAAAAACAGTGAAGCCTTAAAGGCTTTGTTTCAGGACGTGGCCACTTACACACAATATACAAAATGGATGTGATCAGAAAGATGACTTTGCCTATTAAGGACCAACATCAGGCAAAGGATAAAGGATAAAACATAAAACATCTTTGCTTGAGGTATTCTCAAATGGCGCACAGTATGTAATATCCAAAGTCCAAAGTAGAAGAGAGATTTTCTACAGATGGTGGGGTTCTCCCCCTGTTGCTGTTTACAAAGGAAACTGCTAATTGCATGGGGCCTTTGAAATCTACATTGAAATGCATGGTCAATTAAAGGAATTAGCCTAGGCATCTGTAACTTGCAAAACTGATGACAAATATATATTATTATACAAATTCTAAAAGGCAGTTGAATGACCTCAATGAGTTCATCCATTGCATGAATCTAGCACAGATTTAAAAAGGTGAAGAGATATCTCTATCACATTTGGAGAACTTTACATTTCCAATAGTTCTAAATTCCTCATTACCACAAAAAATGTATCCTTTATTTTAATGCCAAAGGGTCAGTGATGTTTTGTGATTATGAATCATGGAATATTATGCTCACAGAAGAATCACAATCGGTGACCCTGAGGGCAATGGAAAGATACATGTGTTGGTGGAGCTGTGAATTGGTCATGCCTTTCTGGAAGGCAATTTGGAACTCTGATGTAAAAATCATTAAATTAAGCACACCTTTTGGCCCAGTGTTAAAACACTTCTAAGCCTATAACCTGAAGAGATCAAAGAAAGAGGAAAAAGGTTCATATGTACAAAAATATGTACAGTAGCAAATCTTAGAAATTATAACTAAATTTTGATTTGTGACTGTTATAGGATATTACGCCACGAGAAGTAACGAAAGGGTTTTAGAGGAAACTATAAAGACCTCTATGAACTAAAGAAGAGGGAATTAGAAGAAAAATTTCATACGATGATATAAACATTATTATAATTTTTAAAACCTTTGCTTTCCATTTTAGAATCAATACTGTGTATTGGTTCTAAGGCAGAAGAATAGTAAAGGCTAGGCAACTGAGGGTTAAGTGACTTGTCCAGGTCACCCAGCTAAGAAGTGTCTGAGGCCAAATTTGAACCCTGGACCTCCTGGCTCTCAATCTACTGAACCACCTAACTATAATAATAGTATTATAGAGAAAACCTTTAGATTGGAAAAGGATGAGAATTCTGAGGAGTGCAATGCTACGCTTACTTCCAGAGGCTGGAAAGTAAACATGGTAATCTATTGCATTACAGGAATGTAATGGACAGAAAATGTAGGACGAGACATGATTTTTGGACATGGCCAAAATGGCAATTTATCTTACTAAACTATGCTTAATTGTTAAGAAGGTTTTATTTTTAGTTTAGTTTTTAATTAAAATTTTTTAGTTTAATCAAAGGATTAGAAGAGAGAGAAAAAATGCTTAATTGGAAAAAAATAACAAACGAAAAGATTCATGATAGGAATAATAGGTTGTGGATATTCGTGGCTAGGAAAGCATTGGTCATGCAGTAAGGGAGAAGGAAAACAAATGGCTGATGTGCAGAGTGCTGCACTAGTAAACATGAAATATTAGAACAATCTGAAAGGCTTCAAGATGCTTGGGATGGAATGAACGTCTGTAGGATTTCTTGAAAGGCACACGCAAGAACGGCAAAGGCTTGGAACTTGGGGAAGGCTGCAATCCACACTGGAGGAAGGGTATCCACACTAAAGAGGCTCTTCTGTTGTGTTATATATTTTCAGATCATCTTGAATCATTTATGTTCTAGCAGCAAAGGGGAAATTGCATCAGCATAGAATCTTGTCTTGAATTTCAGTGAAAAACATTTCTTCTATGAAATCCAGATAGGTAACTCAGGGACTTGACTGCACCAGATCCCTGATAGTAGCAGCATAATTTCTAAATCATTCAGTAGTGTAATTGGAGCACAGATATGCTAATCAGTAGCATAAATGAGGGAGGGATGAACTTGTTTCTTGAAAAGTTAAATGTTTCCTGAATAGATTAAGCATAGTATTTGGAGGCTAGACTTTTAATCATCCTTCTTTCTACTAAAGTGTTAATTTGGTAGTTTTAAAAGGAATCAGTATAAAGAAAAATGCTCTCTACCCTCTACAAGAACCCAGTGTACAAAATGGCATCCAATTTCTTGCCCCCAAATGTTAATTCAAAGCTGATGGATGATGTTTCTGAAATTCCTTCATCAGTTTCTTTTTCTGTTTGAAAGGAATACTGGAACTGATGTTAATCTCTTGAATCAACTGTTGGAGCTGTTCATTTGTCCTTTGTTTTTGCTCTTCATATTCTTCACGAGTCAAACGCTGACAAAATGTGAAACCTTAAGATAAAAATATGCAGTTTGGAGAACAAAATAAAAACATTTATGTAGGTCTTGTAGTACTATACAAAAATGCATTTATGAACAAGACTGCTTCATGTTGAATCCATTTTTTCCCAAGTAGTCATATTAAATATTATACTTAAATGTACAATTGGGGTTAAGTGACTTGCCCAGGGTCACACAGTTAGGAAGTCTTGAGGCCAGATTTGAACTTAGGATTTCCTGTCTCCAAGACCTAGTCCTCTGTCCACTGTGCTACCTCTAGGATCTAAAAATACAAATGAAATTATGACTAAGGAAAGGATAATAACAGTTAACACTTCTATAGTCTTCTCAGCTTTGTAGAATCCCTTACCTTAGAAGATACCTGGTTTGAGCCTTACTACAAGCTTATGTATTAGGTGCTATTATTAACCTTGTTTTACCGATGAAGAAATGGAGGCCAAGGGAGGTTAAGAAAACTGATCAGTGTTACTCAGCTTTTGTGAAGTCTGAAATCAGGATTCGAATCCAGGTCCCCCCCGATTCCCAGTCCAACATTCTATTCACTATATCATATCACACCACCTCTTGAGAGAATTCTCAAGAGGAATTAACTGCTTTTTAAAGTTTGTGTTCCCTTGGGTTTTGTAGGCTCATTAACTACTAGTATAGAGGAAAAAATCATTATAAATAAATCTCAAAATGAATAATAATAAGTCACTGGACAGGGAGATAGTGGTTAAATATCATGACAACACCACCATACTACAGCTATTCCTTACAAAGACAAAACAAAACAAAAAATCCTTACCGTCTGTCTTAGAATTGTTATTAAGTAATGATTCCAAGGCAGAAGAGTGGGAAGGGCTAGGCAATTTAGGGTTACATGACTTGCCCAGGATCACACAGTGAGGAAGTGTCAGAGGTCAAATTTGAATCCACAACTCTCATCTCTAAGTCTGGCTCTCTGTTCACTGAGCCACTTAGCTGCCCCCAAATATTTCTAACTTAAAATATATTCATATTCATCTGGCATGATTCAGTGTTTGATTCTATAAGAAAGTTCTAGAAAATCCAAACTGTACAAAAACATTTAGGATTAGGTTAAAGCCAGAACTGGCAGTAGGTAGCTTAAGTCTTGCTAATTTTCTTTTCTGCAGGCATTTGATTACATACTGCCTTATTTAATGGACACTTTTCCTTTGTGTCCCCATTGTGCTTAACAGAGTGCCTGACACAGAGTAGGTGCTTATTAATACATACTTGTTGATGGCCTGATTAAAATGTGGTTATAGGCAAATAAAAGGAATATTTTTCCAATCTACCATGACTTTCAGGATTGAGAAGACAAGAATAGATATGACAGGTCTGAGACAAGGACTTAATAGAGTGAAGAAATTGAGGAATTCTAATGTGTTTATCTTCATGAATGAATGAATGAATGGATGAAAGTGCATTTACTAGGAGCTTACTATGTGGCAATGCACTGTGCTAAAATGAGGAGAAAAGTCATAAAATGAACTCAAATTATACATTGGGAAAAAATGCATGAAAATAAAACAACCAAAAATCCTGCCTGCCTTCCCTACATCTGTAGAAAGAACCCCAAAGAGATTGATTTAATTTAGGGAAACAGAAAATTTGTCATTTTTGACCTTCTGGAAAAAAAGACTATCATATCTAGTAATCACTAGTCAGAACCATTTCCTTAGGAATTTCATTAGGAAATTCATTCATTATTGGTCTAAATGTAGCCTTAAAATAAAATGCCTATAAAAAGGGGAAAAAAGACACACATAAAGGCAGATAGTGAAAAGTAACTGGCTACAGACCACTTGGGTTTTCTGTGACAGGTTTTGGGGAAAGAGTAGCCTATACTTAGATCAATTAGATCAGTGATGGGCAAACTTTTTAAAGAGGGGCCAAAGGAAAGGAAATGCTCATCTGTCAGTCTGTTTCTAAGGCAACTCTTTGGAAGTTTCACTGTATTGTATCCTCCTCATTGTATTTGTCAGATTGGGAATAATGTCCTGGGGCCACATCTGGTCCGCGGGCTGTAGTTTGCCCATCACTGGATTAGGTGAATGGAAACACTTGGCACTCCCAGAAAATATATCTTTTATTTTACTGAATCATTCATACCTGAACATTAAGAATCCCTTTAAAACATACTAGACAAGTGGTTGTTTGGTCTCTGACTGAAGACTTGTGGGGAGGGAAACCCATTAAGTCTTGAAGCAACCTATTCCACTTTGGGGCAGCTCAAATATTAGAGGAGCAGCTAGGTGGCCTGATGAATAGAGAGGAGGGGGAGAGACGGGGAGAGAGACAGAGACACTGGAAGAATCCCTATCTTCTAGGTTAATTTCCCTTATAATAGTTTAATCCATGAGGTTCTACACCAAGCGGTCCAGTACAATTTAAATACGCTAACTCCAGAGCGGAACCTCTAACCCTGACTACCTTATACGACCTTGGCCAAGTCATTCAAACCCCCCACTACTCCCTAAGGCTTCAGTTTGCTCATTTTCACAGTGACGAGGAGGTTCAATGAGGTGGCCTCAGAGGTCCTTTCTAGTTCCAGAGCTGTGGTCCTGTGATCCTTTCTGAACCCTTTGAATCCCACTCTCCCAAAAGATGGATTACATGGGCAATTGGACTTCCTTTTTGAATTCAAGTGATCACTTCCTCCTAAAGTTATAATCAGTTTTATTCCAGCAATCAGTTCTTCTTGGCTGGTGAGAAGCAGCCTTTTTTGGTCCCTCCATCTTTCCTAGGGGACATGTTGTATTCCTCCAATAGATTGTATGCTCTTTCACAGGGGGGCTATTTTATTTTTGCATTTGTCTACCTAGTGCCTAACAGTCTCTGGCACATGGATGGTATTTAATGCAGGCTTCCTGATTGACTAAAGGATGGAATTGTTAAAGCAAACAGGACATTTTTAGCCGCTCTGCTTTAGGAAGAGAGAGCTTTCCAGTAGATGACAAGATAATTTAAATTTTAATTAATTTTAGATCATGTTCCTGGGTCAGCCTTTCCCAAATTAATTTATTTCCTTTTTGTTTGTTCAGAGGTAGTCTATCCTTATCTTGTTTTTGCTTCTGTGGTCTTTACCCAAATGCTCTCAACCTTGTTTCTTCCCTCTATTTCCTAGATTTCCTCACATGGACGAGCATGATTGTTTGTTTTTTAACCATCTTAGAATGAATACTGTGTGCTGGTTCCAAGGGAGAAGAGCAGTAAGGATTAGGCAATGGGGATTAAGTGACTTGCCCAGGGTCACACTGCTAGGAAATATCTGAGGCTGGATTTGCACCCAGGACCTCCCATATCTAGGCCTGGCTTTCAATCCACTGAGACACCCAACTATGTTATTATTACTCTTTTCACTAAACTAATCCTCTGCCTTTTGAATAAGGCATTCCATTTGAGGACCATATTCTAAGCATAGGCCTATTGTACTACTTCTTGGTAATACCCAAGATGTCAAATTTTCCCTTTGATATTTAGCATACCTTCTATCTTAGCCAGATTTTGTATATTTATGACTAGCTATCTGAAACCATGGCTCTTGATAGCTTTACATTTTTTAAATTCTAATTTTTGTCTTATAAAATTTCTGGGAATTTTTAGTGCAACTCTTTCTATGTTGTTACTAATTTCTACATTTTTTCACTTGATGGATAAAATCTAAAAACTAAAAAAAATAGTTTTATGAAATTAAAGGAAACTAAAAATCTTTCAAATATGAATTTTAATAATTAGGATCAGAAGAACCAATTGTGTGTTCTTTTTTTTTTTTTAAACCCTAACTTCTGTGTATTGGCTTCTACGTGGAAGAGTGGTAAGGGTAGGCAATGGGGGTCAAGTGACTTGCCCAGGGTCACACAGCTGGGAAGTGTCTAAGGCCATATTTGAACCCAGGACCTCCCATCTCTAGGCCTGACTCTCAATCCACTGAGCTACCCAGCTGCCCCCCAATTGTGTGTTCTTAAGATGCTTTTAGGCATACTTGATGTAAGAAAGAAAAGGCACTGGGATGGCTTTTTTGGGCCCTGTTCCCTAATTCTTAAGACTATCCCCACACTTCCCTATAACTCCTCTTTTCCCCAACAATATACAACTGAAGAAGTCAGAGTAGAAACACTCGAAGACAATATAAACTAAGTTGTCAAAAAACAGCTATGGAAGATAGTCTAGGGATGCTATCACTCACTCGGCAAAAGCATAATATAATGAAAACTCTGTCAAAAGAACGAGCATGCTATTCTACTTGCTCTTTCGAAATAGAAATGAAAAAAAGTTGGCTTAACTGAGCTACCTTTAATAACTTGATAATACTAACATACTCGCTGTTCCCTTGCTGTACCTGTGTATAGTACTTCCTCCATTCCTGAAGTGACATGACTACTGAAACACTTTCTTTCGTTTTTTTAAACACTTACCGTCTGTCCTAGTAACAACTCTAAAACAAAAGGACAAAGGCCAGGCAAATGGAGTTAAGTGACTTGCCCAGGGTCACATAGCTAGGAAGTATCTGAGGCTAGATCTGAACCTAGGACCTCCTATCTCCAGGCCTAGCTCTATTCACTGTGCCACCTAGCTGCCCCAACAGGCCAAACTCAGGTGCCCCTTTCCTCTATGAAGCCTTCCTTTCCTTGCTGAATCTTCCATGCCACTGTCACTTTTCTTACAGACTTACTTATATTCTAATGTATGATCCACACATTAGTCATTTGTGTACCTGCCCCAGCTTCTCTCCCTATCCTCATTCCCTCCCCACCCCCCGACCCTAAGTTTCTTGGGAGCAGGGACTCTATTTTTATAACCTGAGCAGTTCTGAGAGTGCCTTCAGTGCAAGAGGTGCTTACGTAATAGCAACAGCCTTACTGAATGTAAGTGCGAGAGGCACTGAGCAGTATTGTACACATGCATTTCAGTTTTGTACCTGATATAATATCTGGATCTTCTCCGAGAAGAAGGCTTCTGAATTTCCTACTCACCAGGTCCAGCAAATTCAAAGGTGTCTATGTCAAAACAGATAATATTTGGCTTAATTAGAATGAAGAATATAAAGTGTGGTTTCTGCCCAGAATCCATAAACAGTAAAACCTAATTAATTCACGCATTACTGTGGGTACAGTAGATAAAGCAAAGTATGTAGAATCAGAAAGACGTGGATTCAAATCTGGCCTCTGACACTAGCAGTGTGACCATGGTTGGTCCATCTATAAAACAGATAGCTAGGTGGGTTAGTGGATAGAACACCAGGCTTAAGAAATCATGAAGACATGGGTTCAGATTTGACCTCAGATACATCCTACTGTATGACCCGAGCAATTCACTTTACTCTGTTTGCTTAGCCTTTGCTCTTCTGTCTTAAGAGTTGTTATTAAGACAGAAGGTAAGGGTTTTAAAAAAAAATACTTTAAAAAGCCTGGAGAAATCTGATCGATGCCAAGAGTCTAGAAGGCTGAACGAATCAGCTGCCTCCTGCCACAATAGGGATGGTCTAAAAATGCAGAATTAGGACACGGGAACTTGTTTTGCTGGAATAAGTGAGCTTGTTATGAAAGTTTTATTTTTACTCCTCATTGAGGGCAGGGAGTAGGGCAGAGGGAGAGAGATGACAAATACTTGTTAAAACAAATACCTAAATAAAATGAAATTAAATAGCTTGGTGCAAATGTGCCAAGGGAAGATAAAAGAGGTACCTTAAGAAGTTCACAATGGTTCTCTAGCAGAAATTGGACCAACCGCTCAGTCTGTTCTTTTGACAATGACTTGTTTTGAAAAACAGCTTTAGAAAGCATTTTCATGACCACTGTTCTATTATCATACTGCAAAAAAGAAAATAAAATTAATAGGGTGCAACCATTTTCTAAAAGAATGATAGGAAAATGCCAAGCCAGTCACTTGTCAAATACTACTCTGACCTGCTTTTGTAACTTGTAGCCATGAGGGTCTGCTGCTGCAGCCATAAAGGTCAAGAGTCTACGTAATTCTTCCCTGACACTGGGACACAGTAGTCTCAGATAGAGCTGGGATGCTTCCAGAGCCTCTGCTTGTTTCCCATTCTCTGTTACATGGGTTAGAAACAGTTCAAAATGCACATCAATAAATGTAGCAATAGACACGTTTTAAATACCAGAGCATGCTCTAAGACAAAAATCACTAAAAAAAGCTACAGAATTAAGCACAGTACTCAGTTTAAATGTTAAAACTGTGTGGCTACTTAAAGACCTTGAAAAGTTGTATTAGTTAAAAGTCATTTGGCAGTCTGAATCTTGTTAAAATGTTACCAGATTCAAGGGGCAGCTGGGGTGGCTCAGTGGATTGAGAGCCAGGCTAAGTGACGGGAGGTCCTGGGTTCAAATCTAGCCTCAGATACTTCCCAGCTGTGTAACCCTGGGCAAGTCACTTAATCACCATTGCCAAGTCCTCACCACTCTTTTGCCTTGGAACCAATACACAGTACTGAATTTAAGATGAAAGGGTTAAAAAAAAGAGTCACCAGATTAAAAAAACACAAACTACAAAATGCAAAAGTAATTAAAATTTTCCATCTTCAACTTTTAAATTTAAATATACCTTACTGTGATAAAAAATTAACTTAGATGAACTATTTCCTTCTTGAAATTTCACTTACCCAGAAGTTCAATAATTCCTGAATGAACATCAGAATAACTGTCATTAAGTAAACAGTCTTTCTCTTGATTATAATACTTTACTATAACATCAAAGAATATCTTCTTATGATTGCTTAGTTTTGTTTCTTCATTAGCATTCTGAACTAACTGCTGACTAACCATCACTATTAGCTGGTCGGGGAAATATTCCAGGCATTCAATTGCTGCGTTAAGCCAACTGTCAATCCTAGAAAAAAAAATAAAATAAGTTAATATTTCTAGCTAATAGGAAAAAAAAAAGCATTAATGCTATATTATATACATATCTACCATATAAACTTTAAAATTGATTAATTAATTTCTAAAAGCCCTTAACTTCTGTTTGAACATCGCAGTACAGGTGAGCCAATTAGAGTTAAGTGACTTGCCCAGGGTCACACAGCTAGTTAGTGTTTGAGATTAGATTTGTACCCAGAGCTTCCTGACTGTTAGCCTGGCGCTCTATCCATTGTGTGCTCATTATATAAACTTTCAACAACAGTGAGAAATATTTCAAATGCTCAAAGTAATAGATTTGATTTATTGTCCAACAGTTTATGTGCCTTATTGAGACAATGTAAATGTTGGACCCAGGATCAGAGGAGAGAGGGCAAGACTGCCTTTGGGAAAGCACAGAGCTCCTTTAAGGATCCTATCGTACTCCCTAAAATGAAAGCCTCTGATTTTAATATCAACGTTCTACTGGTGCTGAAAAGGCGCAAGACAGAAGACACTGGTGTCTCCAAAGAATCAAACCTGAGGATTACTCTGGGGACGATGGAGACACACATGGTGGGTGTAAGCAGAGTGCGACACAACCAGTACTGAGCTATGGACAAGAACCAAGGAGAGGGTGCTTTAATGAGATGTAGGATTATTCCTTAAGGAATAGGTGATCAAAGAATATGGATGAGAGTTCTCTAGGAAATAACTGCAAACTATCAACAACCATATGAGTGAATGTTCCATATCGCTGAAAAGAAGACAAGAGAAATCAAAATCATTTTGAAGTTTTTTCCCACATTTAGCAAAGACGGCCAAAAAATGGGAATAGTTAATGATGGTGGGCCTGTGGAAAGACAAGCATGATACTGCATTGCATTGTTGGGAAGCTACAACTGATCCAAACATTCTGGAAAGCAATCTGTAATGATACTATAAAAGTGCCTAAAATGCCCACATAGCCCTCAAAGCAGAGATCTCACTGCTAAGTGTACACCCCAAAGAGGTCAAAGACAGAAAGGCTTTGTACACACCAAAATATTCACAGCAGCACTTTCTGTAGTAGCAAAGAACTGGAAACAAAGTAGACTAGGGCAAGGTTAAACAAACTGTGATAAGGAAACAGAATGGGTCATTGCTATGCTGTAAGAAGTGATATGAAAAATTC
This sequence comes from Gracilinanus agilis, assembly GCF_016433145.1. Taxonomy (NCBI): domain Eukaryota; kingdom Metazoa; phylum Chordata; class Mammalia; order Didelphimorphia; family Didelphidae; genus Gracilinanus; species Gracilinanus agilis. Next base: position 230,768,015 of record NC_058134.1, on the reverse strand, counting down.
AGACACTTTGGAAACCGAGGGTACTAGCCTGCCAGACTTAGCTGCTTAGGTTTTTTTGTTTTTTAAACCCTCACCTTCCATCTTGGAGTCAACACTGTGTACTGGCTCCAAGGCAGAGGAGAGGTAAGGGCTAGGCAATGGGGGTTAAGTTACTTGCCCAGGGTCACACAGCTAGGAAATGTCTGAGGCCACTTTTGAACCCAGGACCTCCCGTCTCTAGGCCTGGCTCTCAATCCGCTGAGCTACCCAGCTGTTCCCTTAGCTGCTTAGTTTTACTGAACTCTTTTTTATTCTCTTTCTTTTTTAATTGCTGGACAGGGGAGGAAAAGGAATGCACTTAGGAATGAAAGTGATGTAAAACCCAAAAGATGTCAATAAGTATTAAGGAAAAAAATGGAACCCAAAAGAAGAGGAAGCTGGATAATTGTTGGATGATCTAAAAGTGCTCTAATGGCATCTTCACATATCAAGGGAAGGATGGAGTAAGACCTCATCCCTGGAAGGATCACAGGATCACCGACTGAGGGCCTTTTGGTTCAATTCCTTTATTTCAAAACTGAAACCCAAGGAAGAATTATGTCAATGAGATTACAGATCCACTTTTTCAGGTTTAAAAAAAAAATCCCCCAAAATAATAAACAATACTGAAAGGCTAGATGAAAACCATGTTTGATTTTCTTATATACCAGAGTAAGGAGCAACACAGGCCAGGGCCAATTCTGAAAGAGGAAAACGTTTATCTGCCTTGATTTTAGAGCCCATAGTTTAGCCAAATTGAACCCTTGATGTCTAGAGCTATCTATCTATCTGTAGAGGGACATGTGCAGGTTTGCATGCATGTATATGCACATATATGTTTATATATATATAGACATGTGTATGCATATTAATATGTATGTTGAATATGGAAATGTGAGAGAATTCACAGAAACTATATTAGAGGATAAATGCCATATTCTCTTATGTGTATTACTATACAACTTATAACATCAAATACAAAATATGAGCAAGAAAGCTTTTAGTAATAGCAGTAATAACAACTAACATTTATGTAACCTTTTATCTCTGAGAATTAAGATGCATACTTACTCAGACAAGCTGAGGCCATGAATAACTTCTCTATCTAAGCAAGTATTTGGGATGATAAGATCTTCTTGGTTCAAATGAACATTCTGTCTTTTAACTGGTGGCTCTAAAATCCTTTCTAAGATTGGAAGGTGAATTAATTGGAGGATTCTTAACAAGGTTTGCTCTTTCCACACATCTTCCACAACTTAAGAAAGAAAAAGGAAAAAAAAACCCATCATCACTAAGGCATACAAATTAATAGTCAAATTCTAATCAGGGATTTCTACTAATTAGCAGCAGTTTTTGGACCAGTCCTGTGACTTTAAGAAGCTCCCGGTGAGGAGACTTTCTTGGCTAAAGTAGATCTTAGCATCTGTTTTTCAATTTGTCTTGAGTTTTTTGGGGACAGTAAGAAGACAAATGTCTTGCCCAGGGTCACACAGTCATTCTATGCCAAAGGCTAGATTGGAACCCAGGGCTTCCTGGTTTCAAGGCCTGCCCTTTCTCTCCACCTTGCTTTGTTGCCTCATAATATGGGAAATGGAAAAAGAAAAAACTCTGTACACTGTAAGAATATACGCTGAGGTGAAGGATATGCATGTAGGAAACAAATGACAATTTAAAATAAGAAAACTATAAACAAATGCAGTTCAATAAATGACTAATCAAGTCTCCTTGGTTCTAAGAACCTGGTGACTGCAACATCAGTGAGGCAGGAACAATGCAAGGACCACTGTGATGGAGCTGATGGAAAGCTGCCTGGGGGCTGGCAAACCCTTGGCTTGAAGGCTGCCTCCCAACTCACTCGGTCTCCCAGCTCGGTGCCTCCTTCCCTCTCCCCATTCCCCCTCTGGCTCTCTTCATGAGTCAGCAGGGGCCTTCTCTGGCTCCATCCCCAATGCTAGTGCCCTTGCCTGAGATGGCTTCATGTTCACACTGCAAACTATAGACAGTTTTAGTCTGTCATCTCCCTGGTTAGAACGTGAACTCCTTGAGGGCAAGGATTCTCTTTTGCCTTTACTTGTATCCCTTCAGCTCACGTACTTAAAAAACACTTGGTAGCCATTGGCTGACTGACTGATGCTAATTCCCTCACCCTGAGTGAATCATTTTACTGCTAGGATTCTCAGTGCTCTCACTGGTAATGAGAACAATGATGCTTGCAGACTACTTCACAGAGTTGTTAGAACAATAAGAGCAAGCATCCATAAAGAACTTCAAGGATCACAAGGTGCTTTACAGATGGCACCTTATTTGATCTTCATAATAGTCCTGGGAGGGAATGCTATTTTCCCCACTTTACAGATGAGTAAACTCTGTGGCAGATGGAGGTTAAGTGCCAGGATCACAAAGCTAGTAAGTGTCTATGGCAGGATTTGAACTTAGGTCTTCTTGACTTCAAGTCCAGTGCTCTACTATGGTACCATCTAGCTACTAGAAAATGCTCAGAAACCCTCTAAATACTTTTGTCAATTAAAAAAAAAAAATATATATATATATATATATATGGAAATTGCTAACAGAGCAGTATATTTTAAGTTGTAGAAGGGTTGGTGTAAGAAAATGAAATTTAGAAGGCAAAAGAAAGGGTCCACCCAACAACTGTCATGGGTCTATGGTAGTATATGGAAGCCACACGGAATCAGGCCAGACGTGTTTGGGCCCGGGGCCAGAAAGCTTCCACTGACAGTGCTCCTTCTGGGCCTGAGATGATCTCACATACATATTCTTTCATCTAATCACTACCATCGACGTGTGGAAGGTAACAGGACAAGTCATATCATCCTCATTTTCCCAGAAGGAAATTAGGGGCCAGAGAAGGTCCTGTTCAGAGGTGCACAGCTAGTAAGAGACGGGAGCAGGAAGAGAAGCGAGAAGCGAAGTGTTGTTACTGCAAGGCCCGTGTCCTTGTTTTCCTACCATGCTGTCTCTCTAAAATGATGGGATCGGATCAGATCGGGATTCTTAATTTGTGGTCTCTGAATTTCTTTTGAAAAGCACTGCAATATCACCTATTTACTCCATAATCTCAAATGTTTTGTGTTTTCCTTTCAAAAAATATTATCCTGAGAAAGGGGTCCCTGGGCTTTGTAAGATTACCCAAAGGGATCCATGACAGAAAAGGTAAAGAATCTCCTTGGCTATATGATTTACGAAGTTCCTTCTAGTTGTGAAATTCCATGATTGTGCTTTTTAAGAAAGCTTTTTGGGTTGTCTCCTTAAAGCACCGTATCTGAAATTATATTCATTCTGTACCTACACCGCACTGTTTAAGTAACCATCTAGCCAAAAATCAGATCTCTTTTTATTCTTAGCACTGCTTGAAGCTGACATTATTCAAACAGGAGTTTACCCACTGACTCATGAACTGAAATGAAGATACTATGAGGCTTAGTGTTGCTATATCTATCTTAAAAGTCAATCTGATCATTTCCCCCTATCTTGACAATTCTTTCTTCCACACCTGCATTTTGGGTAGTAGAGAAGCATGATGGTGAAAGTAAAGAGACACACTGTACAAAACATGAAGAGAGCCACAGGTTCATATGAAGGTTCTTTCCAAAGCAAGGCAACTTATATGTTTGAAGTAAGCAGAGAAGTCAAGAATAAGATATTAAAGATAAGAATATGAGACAGATTCCTCCAGAGCAGGAGAGAATGGGATCGAGGTCAAGGACTGAAAGGTCAGGAAGACCATTTGACCCAGCCTAGATCAGATTCACCTCCTCAAGCCCTGGCCAATGCAAGCATTCTGCCATCTGCTTTGCTGCTGCAAATGTAACTCTCTCCTTACAATTTCACCTTTTGTTCAGGGAACAATCATTAAATCAGTGACCAATGTGAGTCAAATCATTGCTCCTGAAAGAGTGTGACAATCTCCCACGACTCCATTCACAACCTCTATGACTATTTTGATCAAAGAACCCTTTCTGGACCACCATCTGCTGATCTGTGCTGTATTCCCCTTGTGGAATATAAGCTTCTCAGGGGGCAGAGGCTGTCTCACTTTTGCAACTGTATCTCTAGTAACTGGTACATGGCACATAAGCATTTATTAAATGCTAACTGATGAGAGGGTAAAGTAAGAGGACCTGGGTTCAAAGTCTGTCTCTGATATGTATTACTTGCAAGACTCTGGGCAAAGTCACTCATTGTGCTGTGCCTTAGTTTCTGTATTTGTAGGATGGGAATAGATGAGATGGGTTCTGAGGTTTCATCCTGCTCCATATCCAGAATCCTATGATCCTCCCTATATTAAGGTAGGGATGAAAAAAAAAGACCATTGTGGCTTAAAATTTAAAAAAAACAAAACATTTATTAAATGATCAATACAGAATTTTTACTTTTTTTTTTTAAACCTTTACCTTCTGTCTTAGAATCAATACTATGTATTGGTTAGGTGAGGTAATGAGGGTTAAGTGACTTGCCCAGGGTCACACAGCTAGGAAATGTCTGAGGTCATATTTGAACCCAGGATTTCCTTTCTTGAGGCCTGGCTCTCAATGCACTGAGTCACCCAGCTGCCTCTAGTATGGCATTTTTAAAGAGCTTAGATTCTAGTGGGAAGAGAAGGTGTACTCAATTAAGTTAAATCAACAGAGATATAAAGTAATCTTCAGTCAAGATCACTAATAATGGTCAGGAATCAAGAGGGGTCTTTGTGTAGGTGATCCTTGAGTTGAGCCTTGAAAGTACCAGGGATTCTAAGAGGTGGGGATGAGGAGAGTCAGGACAAATAACACAGAGACAGGAGATGGAAGCATATATAATGGGAAACATCAAATAAATCTGTTTGGCTGTAGGGTACCACCAGCTGGGAAATAATCTGAAATAAAGAGGGAAAGATGAGGTGAACCATAATGTAAAGTTAAAAGAGAAAGGATCAGATCTATGTCATGAGCTTCAAAAGCCAGGAGGGTCAAATTATTTCTTTTTTTTTTTTTTTTTTTAAAGGAAGGGAGAGATCTTAGTATGTGTGTAGTCACAGATAAGCACAAGATTTGGATAAGGAGACTGGATGAAGAAATTAAAAATTAGGGAGCAATTTTAAAGGGGTTAATTTCTGGAGAAAAAGGCCTTAGATAAGAGCAGACAGATGGTCTCAATCTTTAATCCATATTTTCATGAATATTTTACCACCTCTTATAAACACTTCACAGTGCAGAGTCCTATAGGCCAGTGATATCAAATAGAAACAGGGCCACTAAACAGTACATAAGAATCCCTGTAGGCCACATATTTTGATTTAGTTTTTAAAATGTATAAGTATTTATGTTTTATTATACTTTTATTTATTTTGTTAAAAATTTCCCAATTATATTTCAATATAGTTTGGGTCATACTTGGGAGTGTTATGGACTCAATGTAGGCTTCAGATTTGACACAGGATACAAAGAAGCTTAAGACATGGTCATTATCAGGATAGCTGAGTAGATCAGTGGATTGAAAGCCAGGCCTGGACATAGGAGTTCCTCACTTCAAACCTGACCTCAGACATTTACTGGTTGTGTGACCTTGGGCAAGTCCCTTAACCCCAATTGCTTAGCCCTTACTTGAAAAGAAAAGGATTTGCTTTTTTGCCTTCAAACCAATACTTAGTATTTATTCTAAGACAAAAGGAAATGTTTTAAAAAAGATATAGTCATTGCTCTTAAGGAATTTATAATCAGTTTGGAAAAAGAAGGCATGTGGCTCTCCCCAGTTATATATCAATATGAGACAGCACATTATTCCAAATGAGCAATAATGATTGCTGAAACAGTTCAAAGAAGAAATCCTCTAATCTACTAACAAGTGCTATACTAGTTAGATATTTAATAGTTGTGATAATTAGATTAAATCTACCCTACCCATCTTTAGATTTAATCACCAAAGGTGAAAACATCTCCAACTTAACTCACAAGTTGGGAGGTCTGTAACCCACATGTGCTAGTGAGTGACAAATCAGAACTGCCTCCCGGGCAGTCCTAAGAAAAGCGTCTGTTGTGATTGGACATGTAAAATAAGAGGTGAGCACAGGAAGTGACTCAAAACAGGCCCCTAGAAAAAGAGACCTCAGGGAGCTCAGGGCTCTCTTCTGGTTCTTGCTTGGACATGGAGGAGCTCTGGACCTGGGACCCTGGGACCTTGGTGAGACTGCTCTTAAATCTCTCTCTTAGAACTACATGTGGTGAGTGAAAGCTGATTCCTTTAACTTCCCAGGAGGTACTAGCCTCTGGAAGGTTACCTTGATTGGGAGAAGCCCTTGTGCCTAAAACCCTTGTTAATTGACTTTTAGGCTCTGGCTGGGCCTCTGGAGCCCTGCCAGAGTAAAGCCCAGACTTAAATACAAATCTCTTATTTTACCCTCTTTTCATCTCTCTACTTATTGGGAATTGATAATTGTTCAATTCCCTGGCAACCTAACCTTTTAATATATTCAATCAAAACCCCCTTTTACCCCTTACATAGTTATTATATAATAATAACACTTATATTAATAAAGCTATATTGATATATTACTATAATAATAATATAATGCTAACAAGTACTATAATGGCTCAAAGAAAAATCCCCAGTGGCTGGATATTAAAGTTTATTTCCAAAGCAAATATTTACTAAGGGCCTAATGTATACAGAAAAAATGTATTAGGCACTGAGGTAAGTGTAGCAATAAATGCATAGTCCCTACCTTCATGGAGTTTATGGCTTAGTAGAGGGATACCCCTACTTAGTACTTGAAAGATCATAATTTCATCTTTGCTGACAAAGCTTACAATTTCTGTGTGATTTAGCTTGTAGAAATTCCTTGAGAGATGCTGTGGCTGAAAAATTCATTACCTATATCTATATAGGTGATGCCTGAACTTAGGGTTGGTCTTTGGTTAACAGAAAACATAAACCAACAAAATATTAATACTGTAATCTTTCTTTTATGTTAATAAGACCTGCCAAAATTTATAGTCTGCTGGTTGGCTTTCTAGAACTCTTTACACTTTAATGAAACATCAGAAGAATACTTTGGTGGAGGAATTAGGAGATATGACACCAATAATACAAAGAACACATGATAAGTGTACAATGTATCATGTGAGATCTGAAGGGGGAAAGGTCACTTACTCCCTCAAGGGATGGCTTACTCAAAGAGGTACGGACAGGCTGCAATTCAATAGATAATGAAGATAGGGGAAAGAATTCTAAAAACAGGGAACAGAGTTGTGATGATGATGTCTTGAATTATATGTTAGAGGTATATGTTAGAGAAGCTGAAAAAAAAGATTGGTTATTTTCCATAGCAGTCCAGGCACTGACAAAAGACAGCCTTGGTGAAGTCAACCCAACAAGTTAATGAGTCCTCTAAAAGATGAAATTAGAAACAAGGTGATTCTTTGAGAGAAAGAGGAGTGATATTGGGATTTCAGATTGGAGGAAAGAGTTTACTAGGGACTTAACAAGAGATGAATAAAAAAATTGTTGATGAGCAGCAGGGGCAAAAATGAAGCTTAGTAGCCTCAACATGGATTTTTTTCTGCTGGCAATAGCAAATTAGGGGAAGTAGAGAATTACCAAAGTGAGAAAAATTAGGTTAAGGGGGTTCATATAAGCTCAAGGTTCAAGGACACTCATGATTTAGGAGTCCAGACAAAGATATACTTAGTTTTGGACACTTTAAACATTTTGCTGAAGTTTGTATAGTTTTTTGTTTTTTTTTTAAACCCTTGTACTTTGGTGTATTGTCTCATAGGTGGAAGATTGGTAAGGGTGGGCAATGGGGGTCAAATGACTTGCCCAGGGTCACACAGCTGGGAAGTGGCTGAGGCCGGGTTTGAACCTAGGACCTCCCGTCTCTAGGCCTGACTCTCACTCCACTGAGCTACCCAGCTGCCCTGTTTGTATAGTTTTAAAAAAAGGAACTTCCTATTTATTTTATATATAACTTCCCCAACTGGATTGTGAGTTCTTAAAGAGAAGGATTGATCTCATGTGCCTTTATAAACTGAAAAAACTCATATAATATCTGGCATAGTAGGTGCTCCATTATTTGTTTACTGGTTGGCTAACAATCCTGCTTCATTCTCTTCTGGCAAATGAATCGAAGGAGCTCCCTTATCTTCTGTTGCCCAGACCCAGGCCTAGCACTGCAGACTAAAGATGGGTGACTTCTATAGCTTCACTTCTTACCATAAATTTAAATCTTAAACTCAGGAACTTTTCAAGCTACAGATATTTGTTAACTATTTGGAGGTGGTTCCATTGGTCCTTGTGAAGTAATGGATCCCAAATGACTCTGGAACTTCCCTGAAATTACAGGTTAAGTGGTCAGGTGAGAACTTTAAATTACTGTAATTTCCAACTCCTCCACAAAAATCCTGCTCCAGGGTCTTGTTATGACACAGAGAAGACTGGGTTTTCAAGGTGACCTCAGCAGAACACAAATTCTAACAGGTCTCATCCCAGCTGATGGCCTTTGTGTCCACTCCCTAAGGACTAGCCTAGCTGACATCCAAGGGGCTCACTGCCATGAATATGGGCAACAAGTGATGAATTTCTTGGCAAGAGCAACTCATCTAAGGAGGGGTTGCAAATTAATGCTACTGGAAAGAGTAGTCAACTGTGTGGATGCAAACATGGATCTTTTCTTTTGCTCCTCCTTTTCTCTCCCTTCTCCTCTCCTTTTCTTTTTCAAACTCTTAACTTCTTAGAATCAATATAGTAAGTACAGGTTCCAAGGCAGAAGAGTGGGAAGGGCTAGGCAAATGAGGTTAAGTGATTTGCCCAGGATCACATAGCAAGGAAGTGTCTGAGGCCACATTTGAACCCAGGGCCTCTATCCACTGAGCCACCAAGATGCCCCAATTATGGATCTTTTGAGGTATTTGCCAAACATAAAATGGATTGTTCATTTTGGAATAAGACTACCTAAGTATCCAATTTTAAAAAACAATTTCTTGTTTTTTTTCAAGACTGTGATTTCATTTAGTGTTGTAAGTTCTTGGTGAAGACCTTCTACAATGCAGACAGTACCTAAATTTTTCTCTTCCACCCCAAATAAGATGGCAGTGGATAAGAACCACTGTCAATTTAGCCTTTTATTGGTTCACCTTATTAGATGGGGATTTTAACAGATATTTTATCAAATCTTACTTAACTTCAAAAGCTCTTCATTTTTTATTTGTACTCTTATTCAGTATGATCAATTACTCCATAATTGTATCAGAGATAAAGCAGATACATATTCTTAAGAGCTAACAGTTGATTTTGAGACCTAAATACTTTGTTATGGCTGCTTCATTTTTCAGGAAAAGAAACAAATACAATAAAAAAAAGTTGTGCTGATAGATGTTAGGAAATCATATGGAAAGATGGCATTTTTAAAAAAACAAGTCTCTGAAGAACCTTTGAACGTAGGAAAATTCCTTATTAGTGACTTATTAAAATAGACAAGTCAAAAAAAAAGTAACCTCTCCATAAACTAAAACATTGCTGATTTTCCAAGTGTAGCAATTAAGTTCTGTGACAAAGATATCAAAAAATCCTGCTCAGTTAGGCTTTTTTTTTTCCTAGTTTTTAATTTTAGATATTTTCTAGTTTACTATTTTACAAAGAGGTTCCAAAAAAAGCTTGAACTGAGAGGCGTGGGTTCTATTTTTGGTATTGCTGGTAACCAATGGTGTGATCCTAGACAAGTTGGCCTTAGTTGTCTCATTTTTAGTAGAGGGGATGGGCCTGTAGATAGCTAAAGGTCCCTTCCAGCATGAGAATTCTGGGACTTTATGTATATTGTATGTACCAGAAGAATTTGGCTTTGGGCATGATGAATTATCTTTACTTGCTTTGTTAATCTTTTGAAACTCAATTTACTATTGGTTACAGATTGTGTCTATTAGCCATGAATGCTACAAAAATGAATTTGTATAGTAGAAATAATATATGCTGTTCTGAAGAGAAATATTTTATGAGATTATAATATATACCCTGCATCTAGATGCCTGAGCAGAAAGATGACAAAGGAAATGCTGACATAAAGAGAGTCATTGGTCTCTAGTTAGTCAATAATTGAGAGGATCTTAGATGTTCAGGGGGAAAATGATCAAAAATATTACTTTACACTTAAAACAGTTAAAAATTCGTACTTGGTTTAAAGTAAATTTCTTGAAGTCAAGGGCTGTGTGTGTATATCTCCAGTGTCCAACACACTGTCTTGGAAATAAAAGGCCCTTAATATTTGCTGAATTAACTGGAATAAAGTATACAAGGTCCTTTTTCACTAGGTAAAAAAATGTACATAGTATCCCATAGCTATCGTACTCCTTACATTACATTAAGGTTTATACAAATGACTTATGTCTTTTCTAATTACTACTACCATAAACATTTCTGTTAAGCACTTACAAATACAAATAGGTCTTCAATTACCTTTTTTTGAAAGTACTTGAACTGGTTTGGCAACTGTGATATCTGGAGGGGAAGATGTATGCCCACTTAGAGTATGAATTAGTTCTTCAATTGTCTTCTCATCAATTTCTTGTGCTAAAGGATTTGAAATCATTTCATCTTCTACTCTATTAAAAACAAAACAGAATTATTTTTCTTCACTTAGAAGCCCAAATGTTTAAGATTCATATTCTGTAGTACTATATTATCACTAACCTGGAGAGTCCTTTTGCTTTTATTGGATCAAGCCCCATATTTTTAGGATCGTCATTTCTTTTAGATAAGCCATGAGTGGGATCATAGCCCAGAAACCTATAGAGACTATTATTTGTATCTTCAAATTCCAATTCTTTTTCACTTTTGAAAAATTTTATTCCTACTGGTTCAAATATCTTATGATCCATGAGAGCCTGGCAAAGACGCACTCCATTTAGACGGGAGATGTCACTGCTGCTTAAGGAGATATTTTGCATAAGATGACCTAATACTACATCAACAGCATCTGAACCTGTAAAACACTCTTTGTAAGATCTGAAGTGTTGTCGTCGTCTTTTTATTTCCACTTGCGTATGAAGAGAGTGAATGATACCATTCCACAGCTGAGTAGCTTGAAAAGGACCGGAGCATCCTGGAAAAACATTCAGACATATGCTGAGGACTTGAGATTACTCAAATATATATAATTTCATTTATTTTTGTGAACCTTATGTCGCTTGTGAAACATATTCTTGCCAACTTCATAATAAATTTCCTTTCCTATCTTATACGAACTATGGAATGTTTGCAATTTGTGATGGTGACCCACATTTAAAATAACTATATGACAAGATTCCTCTGCCAAGCTAAAAACAGCACTCAACCTGTGTGACTAAACTTCAGTGATTTCAGATTCATTGGCAGGATTCTGGATCTCTTTAACACGAGGAATAACTCTGGAACTAGGACAGTATAATTTTCATTATGCATTTATACCAAGGTTGGCATATCAAGCCAATTCTTATTATCTTATTATGGGTTCTGGATACTCTAACCTGTTTCTCCTCCTTTCCTTTTAGACTGGTGATGGCAAACCTATTCTGACACACATAGCCATTTTTGATGACATGCGGCCAAGAAGTATGGGGCTGCATGTTGAGGATGAAACATTTGCTATAGTATAGTGTAGACACTCTATCCACTATAGATGACAATTCTACCTATATTAATTTACCTATTTTGGTTTATTAAGTACAGTTATATATTATAATTATACATTTTTGTTATTTAAACTATATGTATCGTGAAATTATGTTTTTTTTTTCCTTGAAGTAACACACCACCCAAGTTATGCTCAGTTTTTTGGTGAATTTTGACACCCCAAGCTCAAAAGGTTGCCCATCACTGTTTTAGACATTTTATAGCATATTCACCAGACAGTGTATTAGAGCTGTGCAGGAAGCTGGGAGGAGGATAGAATCAGTCCAACCTCCTAGTCAATCTTTAAATATGCAGAGGGAGGAACACTGAAACTAAAGGGACCTTTTGGCTTTTAAGGCTCCATCTTATTTTTCTTCCCTATGATGTGGGGCAATAGACACACATAACAAAAAAGCAAAGAACTCTCCAATGCCCTTAGAAAACTGTAACAAAGACCCAAATGCAGCAGAAGAAGAGGGCTCTCTGTCCAATGCTATCCTGCCTTAGTGCAATTTCAAAGTAAGAGCTGCCTATTTTGGAACCACTACCTATGGGCAGAAAGGAGAAAGTGACAATCCCAGAGTCTATCAGGAGCCAGGTGAAGGGAAGATTGGGGCTGGATAGGGGGAGGAACTTGGTAGGGGGAAGCTGGGTAGTTCCAGGGAGGGGGCTGGAATAGATCAGCTGGTCAGAGGGCAGGCTAGCAGAGACTGGGCAGAATTGGGCAAGAGAAGTAACTAGGTAAGAAGGATGGGATATTGGGGGCAGCTGGGTGGCTCATTGATTGAGACCCAGACCTAGATAGAGAAATTTGACCTCAGATACTTCCTAGCTGTGTGATCCTGGGCAAGTCACTTAACCCCCCACTGCCTAGCCCTTACCGCTCTTAAGACAAAATGTGAGGGTTTAAAAAAATATTATATTAAGAGACTGGAGGGTCCTGATTGAGGCTGGGCAGGGGTAGGTAGATCATAGATCTAGGCAAGAAGATTGAGGTCTATCAGGGCAGGGGGAGGGGCTACAGAAGAGGGAGGGGGAGATAAGGTAGCTGGGAGAACTGGGCAGAGGCCGCCCCTACTAAGGTCGGGTGAGGGCGGGGCCTAAGGGGAGGGGGCGGCCCTAGACAGGGAGTGGGCGGGGCTACATGGGACCTGGGTGGAATTGGTCAGTCTGCATTGGGATGGACGGGCGGGGGCGGGGCTAGGCCTCCTTAATTTCGAGGAAATTGAATCCAAAGACTGGCCACCACTTTCCCTTCCCTCCAAAAAAAGTTCACCTGTGATAACAGTCTTCCTCTTCCGGGTGCTACCGCTCCCGGTGCTGAGCCGGAACCGAAGGTCGTCCCGCCGCTGAAGCCGGAGTTCGCTCTGGCTGCTGAGCCTGCGGAACCGCGGAGTCAAAAGAACCGCCATCATGCTCAGACTCCTCCTCTCCTGCCCCTCTCTCGGCACGCTCTCTGATGCTGGGCGGACCGGCTCCGCCCATTACTCGCGGACCGGAAGTGATGCCACCGGTCCGGCGGGACTTGCTCTTCTTCCGGCCCCTCCCCCCATCCGCCTCTCTCCCGGCTCCCGGAGCTTCGGCCGTAGAGGCAGCGGCGGCGGCGGCCGTGGAAGCGGCGTCGATGGCTGTGGAGTAGCCGGAGCGACTTCGACAGCGCGGCGGCTGAAGGAGAGCGAGCCCTTGTACCGCCCCTTCGGGGGCCGGCAGGTGGACCAGGTGAGCTGTCGGTGGAGCCGTCCCCGCTCCTCTGGCTGAGGAGAGCAGCGGCTGCCTCTGTCCGGCCTAGGCCGCCCCAACCGCAGTTGCCGGGTGACGACGGCGCCTCCGCTGCTGGGGAGGCCGCAGCCTCCGACGTGTCCCCTCCAGGGTTCTGGGTTAGCCCTCGAGGAGCTCGGGGCATGCTGAGTCTGGGCTGGGGAGTTCGTGTCTTGAGGGAGGTCCAGAGCTTGGGGAGGGAGTAGAGCTGCCAAGGCCTCCCCCAACCCTCGGATTGTCTAAGGATTCAGAGAAGGGAGCTTCGACGCAACTTCTGTGGGGGCAGTAGGGACGAGGACCATCCCGGCAAACTCTTAGAAAGCATTGACAGGGTGCATTGGGCAGGGAAGGGTGGGGGTCGCACACCTGTTTCTGGAGCTTGCTAATGACCCCTCCCCTTTTTCCCTCCCCATAGTTTCTGCTTTGGCCGAGTCTTGTAATTAAGTGGTAAAACTAAGAGTGTTTTTGTTTTGTTTAAATAGGAAGGATCTCCCTTAAAGCCGAAACCTTAGGCCTTTTTGTTGATAGTTTTCTACCGAAACTGTCTTTATCTTTTTAGTCCAGAGTTGTTTGCGCGTTGTCTGTCTCCTCAGGGTCTGCCTTTTTTTTTTTTTTTTTTTTTTTTTTCTTTCTGACTTTCTTTATATTTCTTGCTCTCTGGCACTGGTAGGCTCTTAATATACTTAATATTTCCTTCTTAATGAGAAAAACAACGAATCATTTCCAGGTTTTTTCCTCCTTGCTGATTTGGAAACTGTAAAAAATTAAAAATTTTTTTCTTTAAGTCTGTTAAATGAGTCACCGTGTTATTATAAAAGGAACATTAAAAAAAAACTTCACCCTAAAAACTTCACCCCTAAGTTTGTCAGTTTGTCTCTATAAACTTCTACAACGAAGAGTAGTATTTCCTGTTATTTTTTTCACTTGGTAGCTTTGGAAGTCGAAGGCTTGGGCTCCTTTTTCTGTTAATTAAGTACACTCTTTAAGTTTAAGTTTGTCAGTGACGTTTCGTGTTGTTTCCAGCGGTAGCTTGAAAGTTGTAGGGCTGGGGCTCGCTTTAGTGATCTACAGGTTGGGTGTTTGGTTGATCTGCATTGTTGAAAAATAAATATTAAGGGTACTTTACCTGAAGAGAGAGAAAGAGGAGAGCTTTTGTGTAAGATTAAATGAGAGTTAGGGTTGATTATTGTCGTTATTATGAAAGAAACTTAGGAGTGACTTAGGCAACAGCATTGTATGTAATTGCTATTACTATGAATTACATTTATAGGGAGAAAAATAGGTTTAAGCAGAAAAAGTTATACTGGGGGAGTTTGGTTTTCAGAAATATAAAAATAGAGGAGTACTTCAGTACTGTAAGCTTTTGCAGAAGTATCTGAATGTAAGCTTCTGTTTATGGTCCATTTTGAAAGACGCATTGGAATGACTTAGGCAACACTATTGTTTGTAAATGTTATGGTTAAAAATTGCATTTGTAGGAACAAAATAGTAATAGTCAAGCCACTCATGATACCAGGAGAGAGAAAAAAAAATTGTGTTGGAGGAGTGTTTCTGCTGTAATTATTTATGTACTGAAGATATAAGTTCATCAAATGGTCTGTATTAGGGCATGCTTACAATATGTAACTAAAGATGTTATTTGTTGTTCAGTTGTGTTGGACTTTTTGTGACCCCTTAGACCACAGCACACCAGGCCCTCCTTCCCTCCAGGATCTTCTGAAGTCTATCGAAGCTCATGTTCATTGTTTCCATAACACCATCTATCATAGCTAAAGATAGATCCATCCAGAAAGACCAAATAAACAAACGCATATATATTATTGCCAGAGAGCATGTGTTAAGTGCTTTGTAAAACTTTAAAGAGCATTTTCTTTGTGCATTAGGGAAGGGAGATGTAAGGTATTTTATGAGTACAATTTGTAAGTTCAAATTTATATTTGGCCAGATTTTCATAAATCATGCTTAAACGCAATAGCCACAAATCTTCTAATCTTAGAGTTAGAATAAACATTTGAGTTTCTTATAGTTCAATCTCTTACTCAAAAATTTCCCTTTTCCCACTCCAGATAGTATCACTTCCTGCATTCTTGGGAACTTCATCCTGCTCCTTAGAACCTCCCAGGAAAATTGATCTATTCTGTGATTTATACTCCCTCAGTGCCATTTTCCTCTAAGATCCTTTCCTCTTTCAGATTGAAGAGGGAGGGTAGACCACCAGAGAATTCTTCCCAAAGCCTTCATTTAAGGAGGGCTTCTTCGACCGCATCTCTTTATTTCTTTCAGGGCTCTATTTTTCTTGACATAAACATGCATACCCTTCCCTCTCCATCTTGATTCCTTTTTAAGTATTATCTTCTTTTAAGTTGTGAGCTCCTTGAGGGCTGGGACTGTCTTGCATTCTCTGTATCCATAGCCCTTAGTGAGGTGCCTGTCACATTGTATTCCTTAATGATTAAGTGTTTAATAAATGTTTATTCACTGATTTGACTTATAGAAAGATCCTGCTTAAGGGAGATAACAAGAAACCTTTTTATTCTAGTTTTTTTTTTAAGTGCCCAAAAGATCTTTTTGGTTTATACAAGGGAAGAATCTAGCCTAAGGGGAGTCCAGTGGTCCTAAACAAGTTTAGCTTCAGGGGCTAATGGGGAATATATAATTTTCTCTTCATCTCTGTTTTAGTTACTACATTCTAATTCCAGCCTTCACCCTAAATATAATAAATATGCAGAGTAATAAATACAGTTCTTCAAGATTTGCCTCACAGATTGGTCCAACCATTCTGGAGGGCAATTTGG
Source organism: Gracilinanus agilis (assembly GCF_016433145.1). Taxonomy (NCBI): domain Eukaryota; kingdom Metazoa; phylum Chordata; class Mammalia; order Didelphimorphia; family Didelphidae; genus Gracilinanus; species Gracilinanus agilis. Next base: position 230,751,804 of record NC_058134.1, on the reverse strand, counting down.
AACTATGTGCAAAAGGCTTTAAAAGAATGCCAGTCCTTTGATCCAGCAATAGCATTGCTGAGTTTGTACCCTAAAGAGATAATAAGGAAAAAAACTTGTACAAAAATATTTATAACTACACTCTTTGTAGCGTCAAAAAATTGAAAAATGAGGGGGTGTCCATTGATTGGGGAATGGCTGAACAAATTGTATCCGATGGTGATGGAATATTATTGTGCTGAAAGTACTAGAGCAGTGATGGGCAAACCACAGCCCGCTGGCCACATGTGGCCCCCTGAAATGTTCTATCCCCACCTCTTGACATTATTCCTAATCTGACCATATACAATGAAATTTCAAAAGAGTTGCCTTAGAAACAGACTGACAGATGAGCATTTCCTTTCCTTTGGCCCCCCCTTTAAAAAGTTTGCCCATCACTCAACTAGAGGATATCTATGTGAAGTGGACAGACCTTCAGCAGTTGATGCACAGCAAAAGGAGCTGAACCAGGAGAACATTGTACACAGAGATTGATACATTATGGCACAATCAAACATGATAATCTTTTCTACTAACAGCAATGCATGATCCAGGACAATTCAGAGGAACTTATGAAAAAGAACGCTATCCACATCCCAAGAAAGAACTATGGGAACAGAAATGCAGAAGAAAACTATATGATTGATCATGTAGTAAATAGGGATATGATTAGGGTTTTGATGTTAAAAAAATCACTATTGCAAATATAAATAACATGGAAATAGGTTTTGAACAATGATACATATATAACCCATTGGAATTGCTTGTCAGCTTCAGGAGTGGGGAGGGATGGGGAAGGGAATCATGAATCTTGTAACCATGGAAAAATATTCTAAATAAAAAAATTAAGATTTGCCTCACAGGATAATTATATCTACTTTTTGACTGGAAACAATCAATTATAGATATTTACCAGTGTTCCAGATAAGAAAGGTCATTATGTGAAATCTCGTTAAGTCCTAATTAAAAATTATTAGAAAACATATACTTTGTCTCTGTAAGTCTTAGGCAGAATAAGTGAAGGAGACTATCCCAATTCTTAAGAAAAGAATGGGAAGATTTTTCAGTAGTATTTTTAGGTAGGGGATATGAATTGGACCTGTGCTGAGGCTTTATGGACTCTGGAGCCTAGCAGTGGTCACAACTGAAGTATGTTGTAGCTACAGGTTGGATTGGAGGATTCAACTTTTTAAGATTCAGTGAGGGACTCTGATAAGTTTTAGTTTCCAGAAGCCCATGCCATGTGGAGAATGCACATAATGATGAAGTTAACATTTTGAAATTTATTATTGCTGCTTACTTGCTGTATGAATGTAGATAGTTACTTCAGGGCTTCACTTTTCATATTGGTGAAATTAGGAATTTAGATTTCTTGATCCTTTCTGATATTCTCTGATTCTGTGTTTTAAGTTGTTTCATCAACATTTAAGCAGCCTGAAGTAGGAAGGGGGATGGAGTGTTAGGAGTGGAAGACAAATTTTCAAGATTTCACAGCTTTGAGGGGACCAATAAAAGCTGAGCAGGGAGATATTTTTTTTATCATCTGTAGCAGTGTGGTATGCATTGTGCTTCATATGATTTAGGAAGGGTTATATTACAAAGATGCCTCTTTTCTAGAGGATTCATTTCATGGAGGTAAATGTCAATTTGCAACACCAGCATATTATAATAGTATTGCATTAGTGGATTGAATGCTGGACTTGAAGGTCAGGGATTCATTCAAGTCCTGCCTCTGCCTCTTGTTCTGTGACAACCTTTTAGCATTTATCCCATAAGTCATAGACAGGTTGTGATCCCTTTCAGTGGAGGAAATTGTAAGCTTGGAGTTTGTCCTGTTCAAGAATGTGAGCTCCTTGATGGGAGGAAATATTTTATCTTTGAATCTCTAGGGCCCTCCACATCATAGATTTCTAATAAGTGATTATCAAATGAAAAGTTAAAAAAGTCATAAATCCTTCAAATTCTGGTACCTAATGTATACATTATTGAAACCTGTTGACCATTGAATTTAAACTCTGTACATTCACTTCAACAAACACTAACTTGTAACTATCATAATTACTGAGGACAGATGGGAAAATGACACTTTCCCTCAAAAAGTTGTATATTTGTATAGGAATAACTATAATACTAGAATATAATGTTTCATAGAGAGGTCAAACAAACCTGAGAAATTTGCATTAGTAATCATTCCTAACTGAGGAATCTGGGGAAACTTCATGGGGTAGGTGGCATCTGAACTGAACTTTGAAAGAAGAGATGGATCTTTGCTTGGACTTGGGTATTAGCATGCCCAGAAGTGGAAGAAGGGAGGAAAGCAGGGAGTGGTGACTATAGACATGAATGTGAGAGAGATCAGTATGGTCTCTCCTCCTCCTCCCAACAATTACTAATATAAGGTGTTTCTGTCTTTTATCATCTTTTTTTTTTTTAAATTTTCAATTTTTAGAAAAATTTTCCATGGTTACATAATTCATGTTTTTACTTTACCCTTTACCCCCTAAACCCCCGCCACCCCCCAATATCTAACTTGCATTTCCACTGGTTTTAACATGTGTGGTCAGTCGAGACTAATTTACATATTATTGTTAGTTACAGTGGTGTGGTCTTTTTGGGTCTACATCCCCAATCATGTCCTCATCAACCCAAATGTTCAAGCAGTTGTTTTTCTTCTGTGTTTCCACTCCTGTAGTTCTTCCCTTGAATGTGGGTAGCGTTCTTTTCCATAATTCCCTCAGAATTGTCCTGTGTCATTGCATTGCTGCTAGTACGGACATCCATTACATTCAATTTTATCACAGTGTATCAGTCTCTGTGTATAATGATCTTCTGGCTCTGCTCCTTTTACTCTGCATCAATTCCTGGATGTCTTTCCAATTCACATGGAATTCCTCCAGTTTATTATTCTTTTGAGCACAATAGTATTCCATCACCAACATATACCACAATTTGTTCAGCCATTCCCCAATTGAAGGGCATACCCTTGCTTTCCAATTTTTTGCCACCACAAAGAGTGCAGCTATAAGTATTTTTGTACAAGTCTGTTTATCTATGATCTCTTTGGGGTACAATCCCAGCAATGGTATGGCTGGATCAAAGGGCAGGCTCTTTGGGCATAGTTCCAAATTGCCATCCAGAATGGTTGGATCAGTTCACAACTCCACCAGCAGTGCATTAATGTCCCAATTTTGCCACATCCCCTCCAACATTCATTACTCTCCCCTTCTATCATTTTAGCCAATCTGTTAGGTGTGAGGTGATACCTCAGAGTTGTTTTGATTTGCATTTCTCTAATTATTAGAGATTTAGAACACTTTCTCATGTGCTTATTGATAGTTTTGATTTCTTTATCTGAAAATTGCCTATTCATGTCCCTTGCCCATTTATCAAATGGGGAATGGCTTGATTTTTTATACAATTGATTTAGCTCCTTGTATATTTGAGTAATTAGACCTCTGTCTGAATTTTTTGTTGTAAAGTTTTTTCCCGGTTTGTTTCCCTTCTGATTTTGGTTGCATTGTTTTTGTTTGTACAAACCCTTTTTAATTTAATATAATCAAAATTATTTATTTTACATTTTGTAATTTTCTCTAACTCTTGCTTGGTTTTAAAATCTTTCCTTTCCCAGAGATCTGACAAGAAAACTATTCTGTGTTCACTTAACTTGTTTATAGTTTCCTTCTTTATATTCAAGTCTTTCACCCATTCTGAATTTATCTTGGTGTAGGGTGTGAGATGTTGATTTAAACCTAATCTCTCCCATATTGTTTTCCAATTTTCCGAGCAGTTTTTGTCATATAGTGGATTTTTGTCCCAAAAGTTGGGCTCTTTGGGTTTATCATACACTGTCTTGCTGACGTCACTTACCCAAGTCTATTCCACTGATCCTCCCTTCTGTCTCTTAGCCAGTATCATATTGTTTTGACGACTGCTGCTTTATAGTATAGCTTAATATCTGGTACTGCTAAGCCACCTTCCTTCACATTTTTTTTCATTATTTCCCTTGATATTCTTGATCTTTTGTTATTCCAGATGAAATTTTTTATAGTTTTTTCTAATGCAGTAAAAAAGGTTTTTGGTAGTTTGATAGGTAACCTTCTCAGATCATAATGCAATAAAAATAGTTATTAGTAAGAATACATGGAGAGGCAAACCAAAAAGTAATTGGAAATTAAATAATATGATTCTCCAAAATAATTTAGTGAAAGAACAAATCACAAAAACAATTAATAATTTCAATGAAAACAATGACGATGACGAGACATCTTACCCAAACCTATGGGATGCAGCCAAAGCAGTTCTAAGGGGAAAATTTATATCATTGAGTACATATGTTAACAAATTAGGGAGGGCAGAGGTTAATGAATTGGGCATGCAACTTAAAAAACTAGAAAATGAACAAATTAAAAATCCTCAGATGAAAACTAAATTAGAAATACTAAAAATCAAAGGAGAAATTAATAAAATCAAAAGTAAAAGAGCTATTGAATTAATAAATAAGACTAGAAGCTTGTATTTTGAAAAAAACAGATAAAATATACAAAGAACTGGTTAATCTAATTAAAAAAAGGAAAAGAAGAAAACCAAATTAATAGTATCAAAGATGAAAAGGGAGACCTCACCTCTAATGAAAAGGAAATTAAGGCAATCATTAAAAACTATTTTGCCCAATTATATGGCAATAAATTTAGCAATCTAGGTGATATGGATGAATATCTGCAAAAATATAAATTGCCTAGATTAACAGCAGAAGAAATAGAATACTTAAATAATCCAATATCAGAAAAAGAAATTGAACAGGCCATTAAAGAACTCCCTAAGAAAAAATCACTAGGGCTTGGTGGATTCACAAGTGAATTCTATCAAACATTCAAAGAACACTTAATCCCAATACTATACAAATTATTTGATATAGTAAGCAAAGAAGGAGTCTTACCAAACTCCTTTTATGACACAAATATGGTACTGATTCCAAAACCAGGTAGATCAAAAACAGAGAAAGAAAATTGCAGACTAAACTCCTTAATGAATATAGATTCAAAAATCTTAAGTAGAATACTAGCAAAAAGACTCCAGCAAGTGATCAAGAGGGTTATTCATCATGATCAGGTGGGATTGATACCAGGAATGCAAAGATGGTTCAACATTAGTAAAACCATCCACATAATTGACCATATCAACAAACAAACCAACAAAAACCACATGATTATATCAATAGATGCTGAAAAAGCCTTTGACAAAATACAACACCCATTCCTACTGAAAACACGAGAAAGTTTAGGAATAGAAGGTCCCTTCCTAAAAATAATAAACGGTATATATGTCTTAAACCATCAACAAGCATCATATGCAAAGGGGATAAATTAATAAAAGCCTTTCCAATAAGATCAGCTGTGAAACAAGGATGCTCATTGTCTCCTCTATTATTTAACTTTGTACTAGAAACACTAGCAGTAGCAATAAGAGAAGAAAAAGAAATTGAAGGTATTAAAATAGGCAATGAGGAGATAAGCTATCACTTTTTGCAGATGATACGATGGTCTACTTAAAAAATCCTAGAGAATCAACTAAAAAGTTAGTAGAAATAATCAACAACTTTAGCAAAGTTGCAGGATACAAAATAAATGCACATAAATCATCAGCATTTCTATATATTTACAATACATTAGAGCCTCAAGAGGTAGAAAGAGAAACACCATTTAAAATCACCCTAGACAATATAAAACACTTAGGAATCTATCTACCAAAACAAATACAGGAGTTATATGAACATAACTACAAAACACTTAACAAAAAAAGAAAACTAGATCTAAACAATTGGAAAAACATTGATTGCTCATGGGTAGGACGAGCTAACATAATAAAAATGACCATTCTACCCAAATTAATTTACTTATTTTATCATTTTTTCTAAAAGGCTGAATATAAACTGAAACCTCAGCCTTATTTTGGTTTACATTTCTCTTATTAGTTATTTTGTATAATTTCTCATGTTTGGTTTTTGTTTCTTTAAAAAATTCCCAATCCTTTGATCATTTATATGTTGTAGAATGACTTATGGGTTAATTTCCTCTATATTTTGGATACTGGATTTTATATAAGATTTGAGCTTGATTTCTATCATATCTAGATTCCTCCAATCACTGAATTAGGCAATCAAATTGTGAAGAACCTTGTTTCCCAGGCAAAGGTTTGTACTTTAACTTGCAGGTTATATGGAACCACTGAAAGTTTTTGAAGCAAAGGAGTAATATGATTGGATTTGTATAGTAGTAGTAGTAATACTACAACAACAATAATAACTTACATAATGTCTTGAAATTTGTAAAATGCTTTACATATAGTATTTCATTTATTTCTCTCAACTTAGTAAAGCAGTTACTACAGGTATTATTCCATTTTATAGACGAAGTAGCCATGATACAAAGAGGTTTAGTGGTGTGTGGTGTAGTGTATACAGTACTGGACTTGGAGAATGAAAGACCTAGGATCAAATCCCACCCCAGATACCAATATTTAACATTTCTGTGTTTTGTTTCCTCACTGCAAAGTAAAAGCATTGGACTTCATGGCCTCTAAGTTTCCTTGCTGTTCTAAATCTTTGTCTGGTCCTGTCACTTCCCCCTTGTTACAGAGTTAAGAAAGATCAGAAGTAGGATTTGAATGCAGATCTTTCTGACTAGAACCAGGACTATTCACTACATCACCTGCTTCTTAGAGTAGGAAGATTACTCTGTCAATCTAGTGGGAAGAATATCGATTAGAAGAGACTCTAGAAACTGGGAAACCATTTGCAATACTCAAAAGTACCTGAGTAGTGATTGAGAACCCTGGGAGATGGGAAACCTAAGAGAGAAAAACATTTCCATTCAATGTTAGTTGAATTTGAAATTGAAACTTTTTCCAGAAATGATGCCACTATTGTAAGAGGGAAAATTAGATATTATATTTAAGTTGTGGTCACCAGGAATCAATCAAATTCAAATTAATTAAAATAGACCCAAGTCAGGATGGGTTTTATGGTAGTTTATTTACAATTTGGGTAGGTAGAAGGTAGGGAAATAGAGAGAGTTAGAGGCTGGCCCCGACAGGCAGAGGTCTGGACCAAGAGAGGGTTAAAAGGCTACTAGTCCCAAGGCCTTAGCAGTTAGAAAGGCAAAGAAACCTTATTGAGGTAAAGACTCTAGAAACGCCAAGGTAGGCGAAAGGGAGCCAGCCTAACTTACCCACGTGACAATTCAGAGGGGAAACTGCCTGAGACTCAACCGAGATCCTTCAGCTCCAAGTTCAAAGCTCAAACTCCCTCAAACAGGAAGTTACTATCATATTTGAAGGACAGCAGCTTTCATCACTTCCTGGAGGTCCACCTCTAATTCAAGTGCACAAATGACAGCCTCCCTTGTTCTTGATTTGTTACTTATTGTCACCTGTGGGTAACTCATCTCCCCTCCCCACTAAGAGAGGTGGGGATGACATTATCCCTGGTGGCTAGAGTTTTAACTATGAATAAGGGGTGAGCTAATCCCATTTACACACTATCAAGAAAGGCAAAACACATTTTGTGGTTCTGTTTTTCTCAAAATATTCAAAGAACAATTAAATATGATACTGATTTCCAAATCCATTTTCTAAAATTTTAAAATAATTTTCTAAGTTCAAAGAACTGTACTTTTATGAGAATTACTGTTTTCCTGTGGAGGGGAGTATAGTAGTAGTAAGATATTGGTTAAGAATTTAGTTATGATGATAAATGTCTCTATACATTGGTTGTGTTCAAAATTTCTTCTTCAAAGATTTTTTATTTCATTAATGTGAGTGATATTCACTCTCCCCTTCTTGACTTTTATGATCTGCTTATTTCTTCACATTTAACCAGTCTGACCTTCAGATTTCTTAAATTCATAATTTCTTCTAAACCCTTACTTTCCATCTTAGAATCAATACTGTGTGTTGGTTCCAAGGCAGAAGAGTGGTAAGGGCTAGGCAAGTGGGGATTAAGGGACTGTTAATATTAAAAATGATAAAGGCTTGTATAATAATATATATTAGTATTTTAATTAAAGCCATGTTGATAGATAAAATCATTAGACCACGCGCTTGTAAGCATTCAAAACTGCCGCCACCATACTGCCTCCTAGCCAAGTTCCTACTCGCCAAAGAAGAGAGACCACTCCCTCCTAACCCACGAGATTTAAGGGCTCCCCTGCGTCAAGACGTCGGAAACGGAAGCCAGTTGGACCATGTTGGATCAAGGGAAATGTAGTTTTATACATTTCCCAGATCCACTTGTTACAGGGACTTGCCCAGAGTTACCCAGTTAGGAAGTATCTGAGGCCAGAAAACTGATGAATTTAATCAGTATTACATATTTGGTTTATAAATTTGATCACTGAGGATCAGAACAGAATGAAACAGTGATTCGAAGTGCGATACAACCCTAAATTCTGTAATTTTGTTGAAAGGAAGGGTGTGTTCAACATTTAAGTATCAATGTATATGGTTTAGCTTTTCATCTGTAGCATTTGGCATAGAGTAGGCACTTAAATTGTTGCTGAGTTTTATTATTGTCTTCATTTTGACTTTACGTAGTCAATGGGCATCGTCTTGGCTTAGCTTTTTTAATTTTTCATAATTTCATATATCTTCCCATATTTTTTTGAATTCTTTATAGTTATTGTTTCTTAGTAGCCTGAGGCATTATTTCTGGGTCCATTCCTAGAAATAAATGTTCAACTTGGTGTAGAAATAAGGAGAGCTTCTTTGAGAATCCATGTTCGTTTCTATGTCACCATAAGCTATGAGAATAAAATTTTAGCGCAAAGTTGTTAGATATTATCGCTTTTTAGAGAGGAGGCGAGGAAGTGATGAGAGGCACATACTTGAATGTTCATCAAAGATGATTGTTGTAAAACTTGAAAATGAAAGCAATTTCTCAGTTATGAATTTTTGCATGGGAAAAAATGAGCATATAACTATAGATTTAGATGTTGAAGAAACCTTGGAGGTTGTTTTATCCAAGCACTTCATTTTATAATTGAGAAAACTGAAGTCCGGAGATCATAAAGGTAAATGACAGAGCTAGAATTTGAACCTAAATTCTCTGATTCCCAATCCAGATATCAGTGGTTTACTCATAGATAGGTATTTTCTGAAACATACATTCATTAATATGTAAATATTTGATATGGACTTGTGTTATTTATTATCCCATTCCTTTTGTAAAGTCTCCCAAATGCACTCTGGTCTACTTTGGTCTTATGCATCTCTGAACTCATACCATTTATTTTCTGTAATGTTTATTTGGCACTTTTAAAATACCAAATTGTTACATCTCTTAGGTCGATATTTAAGTATTGTTTAGTTTTTCACATATCTTGTTTCCTTTCTCTGATACAGTAGAAGCTTGAGGATAAGAATTGAAGGCTCTCTGTCTTTTTATGTCTATCTATTTATCTACCCAATATCTCAAATAGAGCTTAGTACTAATAAGTATTTAATTTTATTGAATAAATTCTGATTGTTGTAGGTTAAGACATTGCTTTTAAAAAAAAATCTCTTACCTTTTGTCTTAGTGTGAGAATGGCAAGGACTAAGCAAACAAGGTTAAGCAACTTGCCCAGGGTCAATAGGAAGCTGTCTGAGGTCAGATTTGAATTCAAATTCAGGCCTAGTGCTCTGCTACCTAGCTATCCCTAGATTTATCTTTTAAAGTAAAAGTTTTTCTTACTCTTGTGCTGTGTCTTATTATTCAATTCAAGAAGCATTTTATTAATTTCCTATGTGTGCCAAACACTGTGCTAGGTTTATATACATTAATAAATGATGGGAAATGGGAGAGGGCTGAGTTACTCTAAGAAGGATTAAGCCAGAAGTGTTCTAATTCTGTGCTTGAAATATATTGGAAAACATAAGATAGAGATGAAACTTTACCTTAATTACATTATTATTGGTAACTCCAGGTGAGGAACTTCCTTCAAATCAGTGCAGCTCAGCATCTCTGCAATTTAGAGCCTTAGAGAGGTTTCTGAGCCCTTGAGAAGTTCTCATAGTCTGGGACAGGGGCAAGACTTAAACCCAAGTCTTCCTACCTTAAAGCTAGGCCTGTATCCACTATTCTTTGCTTCTTTTCTGTTGGAAAATTTAATTTCCTTCAAATCTCTAGTGTTCTGCTTCCACACATTTCAATGATGAAATGTTTCAGAATGTTTCATAGACTACTCAATTCTCAAGTGTGTATTATGTTTGTAGTAGGGTTACACAACTTTGAGAGGAATGTTTGCCAATGGGGAATCATTTGACTTGTGTTTAAAATCAAATGAGTATCTCTCTGTTTCAGTCTAAAAATTTTATTTTGGCAATTCTTTAATCTAAAACTGAATTATGATTTTAAGTTTTTTGAGGGAAGGGACTAGCTTTTACAAACTTTTGTATCCCTATGACTTAGCACAGTGACTGGTACATACATAGTAGGCACTTAAATATTTATTGATGGATTAATTGATTATTATTCTTTGGCAACAGATATTTAAAAAGCAAATGAGTATTATTTTGAGATTGTTAAAATTGTTATTTTTAGTAATTCTTTAAAACTATTATAATATTATTATTATTAATTAAAACTATTATTGTGTGAAGGGTCTTTGATCAGTGTGCTAATAATTCCCTGGACTTTTCTAGTTCATAACCCATCCTTAACTTTGTCTTCAAGAGTTTTCAAGTGCAAAGTGGTTTGACCATTGTCCTCTAAGCTAGTGTCAGAAGTGGAATTTAAACCCAGGTTTGTCTGGTTGTGTTCTCAGTCTACTATATCACATTGCCTCTTGTGCTACAGAAATGTATGGATGAAATTTTATGTTACTAGGAAAACTCTTTAGCTTAAATGTTGTCAGGATACTTAGTTATTTCATGTTTTGCTTGATGTTAATAATCTGAAAATCATGAATGAAATTCTCCTTTTATGTTTACCAAGGGCTCTTGTATGATACCACTATATGCTTTGTAGAGAAGATACCTTTTTTTGAGGTGAACCTTTTAAAGCTGCATATTGGTGTATAGAGTGAATGGGGCAGGGAGAGGAGATTTGTAATCCTAGCTGTGAGGCTTACTGATCCTAATTAGGAAAGTCAATTAACCTTCCCAGATCTCATTTTCCTTGTCAACTGAGGGTGTTGGATTTGCTGGCCTTTGGGGGTATACCTTCAAGCTCCAGATGTATGGTCCTTTAGGGATTTTTCATTTATTCAGTTGTTAACTGAAAATTGGGTCTTATATTAAGTAATATTGTTTATGAAACCTTTTTCATTCTTTCTAATTTTCAAAAAGGATTAGATAGTTACCTGTTAATCCTTTAATTTTACCTTTTTAAAAACAGTAGCATTTGTGTTTTGTTTTTTTTTGGAGGGGGCTTTTTATTTAATTTTTTAACATGTTAATACAGTTTTAAATAATCATTTTCTGACACTTTGCAGTCCATTTTCACTCCATCCTCCCTCCCCGAGACAGTGGGTATTATAGGTTATCTATGTGCTATCATGCAGTACATATTTCCATTTCATCATGTTGTGAAAAAAGACAGCACTTATACAAGAAAAAAACTCATGAAGGAATTTAAGTGAAAAATTAATGCTCTAATCTGCATTCAGAACTCCTTCAGCTCCTTCTGTGGTGATAGGTAGTTCTTTTCCTCATAAATCTCTTGGAATTTTGCATTGTTGGATCCTAGGATTGCTGATAATAGTTAAACTGTTCATAGTTGATTATCATATATTATTGTTGTTTCTGTGTACAACATTCTCTTAGCTCTGCTCACCTCACTTTGTATCACTTCATATAAGTCTTTCCAGGTTTTTTTAATGTGTCCTGTTTATCATTTCTTTTGGCACAGTAGTATTCCATTATAATCATTTACCACAACTTGTTCAGCCACTCCCTAATTGATGGATATTCCTTCAGCTTCCAATTATTGTCACCACAAAAAGAGCTACTATAAATATCTTTGTACAAAACAGTACTTTTTATAATAGGCAACTTTGTGGTTCAGTGGATAGGGTGCTAAGCTTGGAGTCAGTGTGACTCTTTTTCCTGAGTTCATATCTGACCTCAGATACTTACCTACTGTGTGACTCTGGGCAAGTCACTTAACTCTGTTTGCCCCAGTTTCCTCATCTGAAAATGATATGGAGAAAGAAATGGCAAACTTGCTCTATTATATTTATCAAGAAACTCCCAAACAAATGGCTGTCCTTACTTGAAGAGGACTAAAATCATATCACTATGTTCGGATCATTGTATCACGTGTCTGCTGTGATTGAGCAGATCATTGCAAGTTCTGGAACTTCTACTACTGGTCAGGCACAAATAGCCCATGAGAGCATTTGGGATGGAGAGGTAGTAAAATGTAAAATAGAATGGGTGATATCTTTTGGTACAAAGTTGTTGGTGAGCTGGACTGGAGGAGGAGACTGTTTCCTGCGATCCTGCAGTTGGTGAATGGAGTGATTCCTTCCTTGGTTCTTCAGTGCGGAGACCCTCTCTGCTCGTTGGCCCATTGGTGGGACACTTCCTTCAGCATGAGTTCTGGTGATATTCTTGGCAGTCTTAGCCTCCTGTGCACTGAAGGGTTCTTGGTGGATTCTTCAGTGACTCCTGGCTCTTTGGATTTTGGCTTCCTAATTAGGACTTTGGATTCTGGTGAGATTCGCTTTTGGATTCACATTTGCTATCTGGAGACATTAGGATTAAACTCAGGGTATTGGTAACCAGGCAGTACTTTTTGTACCTTTATCTACATTTTCCCACTTTCATTCTTTCCACCGCTTTGTAAATAAAGCTTCTAAGTCATTTTGACTTAAGCTGTACTATTTTTAAATTGGACAATATTACTTTAGAATTCTCATATTTAGCATAAAACCTAAAATACAATTTTTATAACCCCCCTAACTCACTGACAGGTTTGAGGCATTTTGGTTTCAACCTAGTTTAGCCTATCTGCTGAGTCAGTTTAATGGAATGTGGCTGCTTTGCATGCTACAGCTTTTAGGAGCTTCAAATTGGAGCTAGGTGGTAGGTAGACACCATAGGAGGAAAACAGCCCTGATAAGGGCTCAGCAAGCCTTCATAGCAGAGGCACTAGTTTTTCCTGTACACCCTGTACAAAAAATATATACCAAATGGCACAGCATCCAAATTCTTAAAAGAGAAGTGAAATGTGTTACAGTAGGAAATATAGACAGTAAAACTGTGCTAGTAGGGAACCTCATTTACCCCTCTCGGAACTAGATAAATCTAATCATAAAGCAAATAAGAAAGAAGTGAAATAACTAAACAGAACTTTAGAAAAGTTAGGTATAATAGCTCTCTAAGGAAAAATGAATGGGAACAGAAAGGAGTATGCCTTTTCTCAGCCCTAAATGGCACCTTCACAGAAACTGACAATTCATTAGGGCATAAAAACCTCACAACCAAATGCAGAAAAGCAGAAATATTAAATGTATCCTTTTAGGATCATAATACAATAAAAATTATATTCACTGAAGAGCCTAGAAGTATAAGTTGTCACAAAGTGTCAAATGAGATTGAAAAATAGCTGAACAAAAATAATGCTATTTGACATACTACTTCAGATATTTTGAAAATTAATTCCTCCTTTTCAAAATTGCTTTGCCTCAAATGGATTGATTTATACCAGTTATTAAAGAAATTTAGTCAAGATTCTTTTTCATGTATTTGACCATAAGAAAGAGATCAGAGTAGTGTTAGAAATTTGTGTCAAAAAAGAACTTGAAGTGTTCATTGGATCACTAGTATGAAATAGTGTCCAAAACAACTAATCGATTCTTGAGCCACCTTAAATCAGTTTTCAGGAATAAAGTCATTGACTCTTTAAGGCAGAGAGGCCTTGCTTAAAACATATAAAGTAGAATATTATTTTCAGTGCACCATATTTTAGAATGGACATAGATTAGAGGGAGTCTAGAGCAGGACAAACAGTAAAGGACTTCTAACTCATATAGATTCATTCGATAGAATTAGGGAAGTTTATCATGGAGAAGAGAAAATTTGGGGCTCTTGATAGATTCTCTCAAGTGCTTGAAGAACCGTCATGTAAAAGAGGGATATTTTGCTTTAGAGGGCAAAGGCAGGAAAGAATTGATAGAAGTTGTAAAGAGGCAGATTTTAGGTTTGATATTACGAAAACTCTTAACAGAGTTCTGCATAAGTAAAATGAGCTGTCTCAGTAGCTGTAGGAGTTTTTCTTTTTTCTTTCTTTTTTCTTTTTTTTGGCAGAGACTGAATGATGGCTCATCAAGTATGTTATAGTGGGGATTCCTTTTGGAGTATTTGTCAGACTAGATGAACTCCAAAATTTAGTAATTCTTTACTGCCACTTCCTTAGATATTTGACCCTGCCTCAGTACAATGATTTGCTTTTTCTTGACTAAATTTCTTTAATAACTGGTATAAATCAGTGGCACTGTATTTTCCTTTGAACATTTTTGTTTTTTCAGAATTAATGGTTTGTTTCAGTAGGTTGAGTTGAAGCTGTTGCAGTTGTACAATATCTTCATGTCTTTCTTCATAAGAGTTTATAAATGGTGTAAAAATTATATGATATCTGCCTCCTTTGTTCACTGCCTTCTTTTCTCCTGCTATCCCTGCAGAACACAATAGCCTTAGGCCCATCTGGTTCTTTTCTTTGTTTTATGGATTTGCTGTGGTCAAATAATTCATAACCTACTACCTAACCTATTGGGCTTTTATCTTTTCCGATTTAGCCTGGACTTTTGATAGTAGACAGCCTCTCATTGAGACTGTTATAACAAGCAAAATGAGGATCACAAATCACACTGAATGAGATAGCATTGAACTTTTCTTGTTCTTTGCATCACACTGAAGTTGGACATTTAAACAAATATAGTGTTATCTTTATTTTAGTTCATAATTTAGAGGTGGAAAAGATTTGAATTTTTTAAAAAGATAATTATTGTTATATTTCTTTTTGTGACTCAGAGCATATGTTGTAAACAGAGAATATAAAGAGCCAGCTGGTTTTGTTTTGTTTTAAAATTTACTGTTTATGGCTTCTGTTCAATTTTAATTTAGAGAAATGAATCTACTGGTTTGAAAATGAAGGATGAAAGTGGCTAGTAATTTTAAGAATTAGCTATGTTAGGTTCTATGATGAGATGTTTCATCTCTTAAATGGTTACTGGTAGTGATTTAAATTTGCATTTCAAAATTGCTAAATCCTGTCCACATTTTGAAATGTAATTTCCATTCACCTCAGTAGAATTATAGAGTTTTGTCTTTTTCCTTGACACTTATTCCCTTTTTATAGATGCCTAATAAATCAGAATTAGGAGCAGATATTTGTAGAGAACAACTTACCTGTGTTTAGTACTTAGCTTAGCAGTTAACTAAGTGCATTAAGGAAATTAGTGGTAAAATACTAGTAGAGAGAAATGTTTCTGTTTAATATTCAAATTTTACTACATAGCAAATCTGTTTCAAAATTAGCCTTTTTTGTCATTTTGGTTTATGTTTTCATTATTGCAAATGGTTTTCTGATTCCTCCTATTTTTCCTTTTACTTATTCAAATCTTTTCATGTTTCCCTGAGCTCATATTCTGTGTTCCTTGACTGTAATTATTATTCTGTTGTACTTGCTTACTTAACTGAAGTTCATCTCTTTTCCTATTAAAGTGAACCCATTTTGTTTTCAGTTTTGTGTTGCTACAAATAGTTTGATATATATCCAATATTTCTTTGTTTTTTTACCTTTTGAGATAATATGCCCAGTAGAGAGATTACTATATCAGAAAAAATGAACAGTTTAGTGGCTTTTCTAGCAGTGATTTTGGATCATCTTCCAAAAGAGTTGAACCAATTCATAGTTCCTTTAACAGTATGTTGGTGTGCCTATATTTCCACTGCTCCTCCAGCAGCAGCAAATATTTCTATCATTTTTCATTTTTGCCAGTTTGATAGGTATTAAGTAAACTTTCAAGTTGTTTTGATTCACATTTCTTGGTGATTTAAAGGATTTTTAATATACAATTGCTGGTGTTTGCCTTTTGAAAAAATATTTGTTCATATCATTTGACCACTTATCTTTACTTTTCTGTACTGTGTTGATTGCAATTAAAATTTGGCTACTTTTGTTTATACTTACCAGGGAAATATCTTGATTTCTTTGTCATCTTAGCAAATTTCTCTATAGTTAAAAAATGTATTCTGTTTGTATTTTAAATGAAATAATGCCTTTGTTTGAGTGTTGGAATGTTTTTCACCAAGGTTAATCTATGAGAATTAGGGATTTTAATCTTTTACATGCAGTTGACATTTTTAAAAGTTTTTTTTCCTCTTTTTCCTTTAGGTAAATAGAATTATATAATATTGCAGCCATGGAGTCCATGCTGAATAAGTTGAAGAGTACTGTTACAAAAGTAACTGCTGATGTCACCAGTGCAGTAATGGGAAACCCTGTCACCAGAGAATTTGATGTTGGTCGACATGTTGCCAGTGGTGGTAATGGCCTAGCTTGGAAGATTTTTAATGGCACAAAAAAGTCAACTAAACAGGTGAGTTTGAATTGAATGCCAGTAATTAAAAGCATGTGTGGAGACTCATTTATGCCCAGATATGTTAAGAAATGCATTTTTCTTAATATACTAATGACATTGAGTTTTTCACTGTTTCTGTTGCCTTTTGTCCAAGAACTAGTATCTATCAAGTAAACTCTGTATTGTCTATGTTGTTTTCATTTACTTCGTTGCAGATTTTCCATGTCATACCTACCTAGGCTTTAATTTTGTTTACCTAATGAGATAGGCAAGTGTTTAATAAGATTGAGTACTCTATCTTTTATTATAATATATTATAATATAATTTATATTAGAAGTGAAGTTCTTTTTTCAAATTTAATGGTGTGGTGTGGCAAAACTATTTGTTGAATTTTTGCAATAATTAAATGTAACTTTTGCCTCACTTAGTGAGAAACATTAGAACACTCTTTTTTTTTTTTTTTTTTTTTAACTCTTACCTTTCATCTTAGATTCAATACTGTGTATTGATTCTAAGACGGAAAAGTAGTAAGAACTTGGGAATGGGCATTAAGTAAGTGACTTGCCTAGGGTCACATAGCTAGAAGATGTTTAAAGCCAAATACAAACCTATGACTTCCCATCTCTAGGTCTAGCTCTCAATCCACCTACCTGCCCCCAACATTTTCTCCTTTTGAATAAATGTAAAATTCTTTTGCCTTTCATTGGACAACTCTTTTTAGCTGTTCCACTTTGGGGAGTAAAAATTGTAGGGCATGAGGATTGTTATGCTTTGTGGTATTGTTGTTTTAAAATTACTTTTTCATTAAATAATTGCTTTTTTTTGAAAAGCATTTCCAAAAGTTTACTATTTTAAACTCTTAAACTGATTAATTAAATATCAACAGATTGGTATTATAATTTTGCATAATAATGGGTGCTATAATTTTCTGACAGTTTTATTGACAAGAATTAGTGTAGTCAAAGTTAATAATGCTTGAGATATACTGTCTTTGTTAAAATTATATTTTTTTCAGTTAACAAAAAAAAGAATCATCTCATCTTACTCCCCAAAGAGAAAACCAAAACCCTCCCAGCAATATGCATCATCTAGCAAAATCTCTCTTGTGTTGGCCATATCCTCTAAAATATATTTAGATATATATAGTCTTAAAATACTTTTTCAAAGCATATTATTAATTCCTTATACAAAGCACATTGGCAAAAGTATGGGATAGTTGATCATAGTTATAACTGGGAGTGTTGTGCATATTTGTCCTTGCTTTTGCTGAGTCTGACTTTTCTGTCAGCAGTTATGTTTAAGTTTAAGAATAAATCCCCAAAGAAGAGGAAGTAATATAATAGTACTTTTAGTTCTTTAACAGATATTGCCATTATTTATTATTTAGTACATTGTGGTTGAAGAGTAGTTGGTGGGTGGCTTATTTCTGGTGGTGAAATGATGAGTAAATTTTTTTTGAGTGACTAATGGAAAAATGGTGGTATTAAAGCTATCAAAATATACATAATTCCTTAGTTTTAGAAATTATTTGAATAATAATCTGAGAGTTTAGGAAGTGAGGAGCCCTGAATTTTTATATCAGGTAAGTCATTTTTTTTTCAAAAGAGAAAGGCGCTTGAAAACTCTTCTATCTCTAATGAGCTGTTTGTTAATACAACTTTTAAATTCTATAAATCGCGCACTATTCCCCCCCAACCCCATTTTCAGTATTTCTCTCTTGCACACAGTAGGAGCTTAAAAATGAGAAAATAAGTAATTTGTTTTTGAGTAAGAATTTTACTAAATATCAAGAATAATAAAATACTGATGATAGTTACCTTAGGGTCAGTGCATAATTTTTAATCACGCCCATAACTTTTATTCTGATTATCACTTTAAAAAAAAAGCAAACCCATAACTTCTCTCTTAGAATTGCTACTGAATATTGGATCTAAGTCAAAAGAATAGTTAGGGATAGGCAATTGGGATTAAGTGACTTGTCCAGGGTCACACACTTGGGAAATGTCTGGTGTCACATTTGAACTCAAGACCTCCTGTCTTCAGACCTAGCTCTCTATCCACTGAGCCAACTACCTACCCCTCATCACTACTTTTATGTTTCTTTGGCCCAGAATCCTTAATAAAAAATATACTAAAATTACATTTCAGGATTTTGTCTTTTAAAATGTCTGATATTCAGGCCTAGAGACGGGAGGTCCTAGGTTCAAATCTGGCCTCAGACACTTCCCAGCTGTGTGACCTTGGGCAAGTCACTTGGCCCCCATTGCCTACCCTTACCAACTCTTCCACCTATAAGTCAATACACAGAAGTTAAGGGCTTAAAACAAAAACAAACAAACAAACAAATAAATAAATAAATAAAATGTCTGATATAAGCCACTGTTATTTTTTTTTTCTATCTGGCTTAATAATTATCCCATTCAAAGGATGGCTTATTTAGGTATGGATAACTTTAAAAAGCCATTATTTAGCTTATAAAATTATGTAACAGCACATAATCAGATGTTCACACAGTTTGTGGATCTGTGCTTTGTTAGAAGGAATGGTTGATCTCATGAGAGATCTTGGCAGAATGGTTAGAGAATTGACCTTGGCACAGCCACCTCTGTTTGAAGCAACAGCAAGGCTTCAAAGGTGGAACAGAATGAAATCTGCTAGTTCTCAGAGTTCTGCTCCTTGGGCCCCTCCACCCCAACCTTTAGTGGTTTCCCTTAGCTCAAAGGCAGTTGACTTAAAAGGGAGATTGATACAAAAATTTTAGATTAGTACACTTTTTAAATTTTCTCATGTGATTGAATGGAGGCATATTGAAGCTGTGGAGAGATGAGAATGAAAGAATAAGGAGGAACATGATTGATCAGTGCTTGATCATGAAGGTACTTTGAGCTTAAAGTTGTTCCCACCTTCCTCTTCTCCATTATCATGTGTGTTTGACTGCTTTTTGTTGCTATGGAAACATGCTCTGCCTTAAATTTGACATCAACTTTGCATTGGAAGATTGGGTCTTTGATGAAGAGTTCTTGCTTTAATTTTAATGATTTGCTTAAGTAGACTCAAGGATTTTTAAAAATAGCTCCTAAATGAACTGTTAAATAACTCAAAATACTTTGACCTCATAATGATAAGACAAGACTCATTGGAAAAGATCCTGATGTTGAGAAAAAATTTAAGGGAAAAGGAGAAAGGGAAGACAGGTTGAGATGGATAGATAATGTCATGGAAACAATGAATGTAACCTTGGACAGATTTCAAGAGATATTAAAGGATAGAAGGGCCTAATGTGCTATAGCCTATGAGGTCACAAAGAGTCAGATATGACTGGAAAAAAAACAAACCCTCAGCCCTACTATTTATATAATATTGAAGTAAAGGCCCTGTAATCTAAGTTGACATATTTTAAATCTTATGTAGCAAGTTAAATTCAGGTATACCTTCTCCTATTTTCCTTTTCCTCAAAGATACTCCCTTATTTACATAGCTTTAGAAATGGTTGACAGATGGCATAGGGCATCTTCCAAAGGATTAAATCCCTAGCAAAAGAAATTGTGGGCATGCGGCCTCTGAAGAGAGATGGTGAATTGGGTTCTATAGCACATTTGAAAAAGTTGTTATTCATGTGATCGGTTCTTTCTTAGCTGGTTATTCTTAGTTTTCAGCACCTGATTTGGGGTGTGTGTGTGTGTGTGTGTGTCCGTCCGTCTGTCCGTCTGTCTGTCTGACCATCCATCTCTCTGTGTGGTAGTGGGGATTGGGAGTAATTAGCAAATCCTGTTGCTGTCATTGCCTGCAATAGATGGAAGGAAAGGTTCGTTTCTAAGCCCTATCATTGGTCCAGAGGAGCTTTGGTTTATTCTGATACTACCAAAGCATTTGATACCTCAGTTGCACTTGAGTCATTATATGTGTGGGGTTTTGCGTAATAAAAATAAATTTCTATTTTTCAATTTGACCACTTTTACTGAGGACATTTAATTGTGAATAATTAAGAAAAATGTAACAAATCATAGTTAGGATCTTGTAAAAAAAAAAAAAGCTATAAGTGTCTGAGGCCAGATTTGAACCTAGGACCTCCCGTCTCTAGGCCTGACTCTCAATCCACTGAGCTACCCACCTGCCCCATGTTTGCAGTTTTAAGAATGTTTTTGTAAGATTGAAGCATACTATCTTCCACATTAATTTATTTACAGTTTTATTTTGGGGTTTTCTTTCATATGAGTATTCTCTTACAACAGTGACCAATATGGAAGTATGTTTTACATGATAATACATGTATAATCCAGATCAAATTGTTTACCATTTCTAATAGAGGGGAGTGTAGGGACAGAGGGAGGATAATTTGGATCTCATAATTCTGGAAAACATTTGTTGAAAATTGCTATTACATGTAATTGTAAAAATAAAATATCTTTGAATTAAAATAAAAGATTGTTCATGCAAGCTTTTTGTATAGAATGAGTAGCTAACATTTTTAAAATTTTGGAATAATTTCCCCAATAAAAAAACTTGAGGGTTGAACTGGAAATGGAAATATCTTTGACTCATCATTTTATTGGTATTCTCAGCTAATGTTTTTAGATAGGTACATATGTGCTGGTAGCACAAGACATTATCGTGAACCTCAGTTCTTAAGTTGAGACTCAGAGTATTTTGTATATTTATTTTGAAAGGTTTCTTAAAACCTCTTTCCCCACATTTCTACAACTTCAAGAAATAAATTATTTTATAACTTGATTTCTAGGTGTTGTTTGGAGAGTAAAAATTATGATAGATATTTTTCTTTGAAGATTAGAAGTTTGAATATATTTTATTTCTGTTGAAGTGGGCTGTTCAAAGAGGATTTTTGCTTATTTTTGTTTTCTCAGTGCCTGGCACATAGAAGGCATTTAACAAAAGTTTGTTAATCAATTGTTAGTAAATTATCTCAGTTCTAATTACAGTAGTGTCATTGATTTATTATAACATACACTTTTTGAAGTCTGAAATTAAAACTGATGTATGGTTGACCAGCATTTTCCTGCTAACTTTGTTTCCCATTTTCAAAGTAAGATGGTTTTGGAGAGGTTTTTTTTAGACAGAATCCATGAATATTCAGTGTGAAAGAACTTTAACTTTGTTATGTGGCTTTAAAATGCCATTAAGTTTATCTTGGCAAGTAATTTATTTAAATTTAAAAAAATTATTGTTTAAATATACATTTACTTTTTCTTCCTCCATTTCCCCTGTTGGGAATAAAAAAAAAGAAAAGAAAGCTCATATGATCAATATGCTTCATCAAGCAAAATAAATTTCTGTGTTGGCTAAATATATAAAATTTTATATTCAGATCTGTTATCTCTTTGTTAGAGTTGTATAGCATTGGTCCTGAGGAATTGTGATTAGTACTCGTATTGATCAGGGTTCATAAGTCTTTTTTAAATTGTTTTTAGTGTTGTTATTGTATATATTGATCTAGTTCTTTTTAGTACAGTCTTCATTAGTTTATACAAGTCTTCCCAGGTTTCTCTTGTAAGAATTAAAATTTAGTTATTATAGATATATATTAAAAATATGTGGCTGCCAGGAATCAACAATTAGGTAGATTCCGTAATTAAATCAGACCCAAGTCAGCATCGGGTTGAGGAGTTTATTTACAATCAGGAAGGTAAAGTAGGGATAAGGAGAAGAGGGAGGTTAGAAGTCTAAATAAATGAAGCTGTAAGCCACAAGGCCCAACAGCCAGATAGGTAGAGTTTAGAATTGGCCCAGCTAGGCCAAGGAAGCCAGCCTAACTTACCCACGTGACAATATAGAGTGTAAGCTGTCTGTGGTCTCAGGAGATGCTTCTTCCTCCAGTTCCAGAGGGCAACTGCCCCCACAGGAAGTTCACTCACTTACTTAAAGAGATCATGTCTTTCATCACTTCCTGTGGTCCACCTCTAATTCAAATGGACAAATGGCAGTTTCTACATTGATTTGGACTGCGCAAAGGGCAGTCCCTTATTCTTGATTTGTTACTTATTGTCACGTGTGGGTAACTCGTCTCCCTTCCCCACTAAGGGAGGTGGGAGTGACATCATTAGCATGCCTGGGTTGAGTAGATTTTTGACTATTAATGGGATCTGGCTAATTCTATTTACACACTCTGAAATATCCCTTTAGACATTTCTTATGAAATGGAGTATTTCATTTCATTCATTTAATGTAACTTTTCAGCCATTCCCTATTTGGTGGATATTCCCTCAAATCTTAGGTTTTTTTGCCACCTCAAAAAGAACTGCTATATTTTTATATAAATGGGATTCTTTGTTCTTTGATCTCTTTGGAGTTTAGGCCTAGTAGTAATGTAAGATTATTTAGAAATTTTTTTGAGTATAGTTCCAATTTGCTTTCCAGAATGACAGATCCAATTCACAAGTCCATCAATAAGACATTAGTATGCCTGTTTTCAAACAGTACCTCCAACATTTGTCATTTTCTTTTTTTGTCAACTTTGCCAATCTGATGAATATGAGTAGGCAAGTCTTTTAAAAGATGGTGGGTAAAAAGGCGTTTTTGATATAATATATTTGAAAAATATTTCCTTTGAATGTATGCTGACTTAGAAGGGATCTAAAAAGGTTACGATGTAGTTTAGAAATATTTGCCTTATAGCCCCAGCTATTGGTGTGTTCTTAAACCATTACTTTTCTATATGCCAGTTATAAATGGTGATTGTACTACCCTGACAGGAATATTTGAGATAGGGAGAGGATCGGCAACTATGATTTCATTGGTGGAGGGAAATCCTCAAGTGAACAAACTCTAGTAGTACAGGTTGATACCTGTTTTCCAATTGTAGAGCAATGTCAAACACTTGCATGACCATCTGTAACACTTCTGCGTTTGGCCTGAACCAATGAAAGCCCAGGGTCACCCATCCAGGAATAGTGTAACTTTAGAAAGAATTAATGAAATATTCTGAGATAAGAGAAGCAACTTGGAATAGTTGATGGAGGCTAATCCCTGAGTTGTTTGTATTTTTTTAAACACTTACCTTCAGTGTTAGAACCAATACTAAATTAGAATTGGTTCTAAGGCAAAAGAGCAGGAAGGGCTAGACAATAAAGATTAAGTGCCTTGCCTAGGGTCACACAACTAGGAAGTATCTGAGAGGGCAGATTTGAACCCAGGACCTACAATCTCTAGTCCTGGCTCTATTCATTGAGTCACCTAGCTGCCTGAGTTTTGATGATCTGAGTTCAAGTGCTACTTTTGATATAATACTTACTTGTTGTATGACTTTGGGCAAGTCACTTAATCTCTTAGTGCCATGGGCAACTCTGTAAGATTATAAGATGTGAAAAGATGCCATCCTGTTTTGATAGAGTTCCCACATTGAGAGTTACCTGTACCAATGAAATCACAGTTTTGAATCTCTCCCTCCATAAAAAAGGTCACTATAAGTTGCTTTATACCATTTAAAATCTCTTATACTTCTTTTCAGGTAGCAAATAAATAGTCACACCATTCAGAGGATCAAAGTGACATTTCAGTTCATAAATTCTTGCAACTTTCTGACATTATTATCAGATTTAATTTTAAATGAGATCTATATATTTTTAAAAGATAATTATTAAAACTTGTTTCTGAGAACATTTTTGTGTTCCTTGATGAAAATTTTTTTACCTAAGTAGTTCTGTGTTTTATAGTGTTTCTGTACTGATTGATTTTTTAAAAAAAATTACATTTACTATAATTACTCAGACTCAGAGTTTAGTCTATCATGTGTCTGTTTTTGGAGTTGGTCTTTTTGTTCTCCTTAAGATAAAGGTCTATTTCAAAATAATTCTGATCAGCTTGTCTGTTTCTGGTAATATGATTGCTTTTAGCTCTTTTAGTGATATGATCCATCTTCATTATGATAACTATGGAGATTCATTGAAAAAAATTGTTCTGCAATAAACATTTGATTGCTAACCATGCTTTTTATACTATACTACATGTAGAGTTAGACATAGTTGCCACCATATGGCAGAATCTAAAATTTTTTTCACAGGTGTTTCTGTATTTGTAGGTATTGTCTTACTAATATTTAAAGAACTACATATGTTAAAAGTATGAGACTTTTTTGGTATGAAAGGAAAATATATTGCTAAGCAGAATAATAATATGCTTATCAAAGCATTTAGATCAGAAATGACCAGCCTTGATTTTGTTTACCAGTGTAATCTATCTTTTCTAATCTTAAGGTATATTATAAAATTCTTTAAAAGGGGGTTAGCTGACTTGCCCTGAGTTACATGACTGGTAACATGGAACTTGAACACAGGTCTCCCTGAGTCTGTTACACATTTTCTATCTGGTAGCCCCACGCTGCCTTATAGTGTATTTCTGAATGTCCAGATGATGAGGATGAAAGCAGAAGTCTTATATAGAAATGATAATGGAGAAACAGGTAGGTCTGAAACTTTGATTAAACCTTACAATACCCCACCTTCAGGTGAATCATTTTTTGAAGGACTGATGTCTAGAATGGTAGGTTGCATACAAGGGGGGAGAAGAAGAAGAAGAGAAATGTGAGTACATGATGTCCCTTAATTAAACCAGAGACTAAAAATGAGAGAAACATAACTTCTATAGTCTCTAAGGAAGAAGAAAGCTCCTTGGAGAATCAGTGTTTAATCTGGATTCCTCATGGAATTAAACCATTGTTAAATAAACCTGAAAACATAAATTACTTATGAAGTTTTTACTTATGGATAAAACTATTTGATTAAAAAAACTGGCAAAACTGGAAAATAGACTGGTACAAAATGGGCTTAGACCAATACTGTATTCCATAATACATTTTAAAAATATATGTAACCTTAATATTAAAGATCACACTGTAAAAAATTAAAAGAGGAAATCATCTACCTCTCACCATTATAGATAGGAGCTATATTTTAAAATGAAAACAAAGACCAGAGACAACTACAAAAAGATAAAAAAAGTTAACTCATTATATGAAGTTGAAAAGCATCTTTACAGAATTAATGCACCTAGATTAAGTGGCCAGATTGTGTGAAGGAGAGCTATTTATTAAATATCTCTTGGTAAGAGTTTGGTATTCATACACACATACCCAATCATTAACTATACATAAGCCATTCACCAATAGATAAATGATTAAAGGGTATAAACAAATAGTTCTCCAATGAAAAATTGTAAAATATTAACAACTATATTGGAAGAATGCTCTAGATTACTAATTTTTGTTGTTTTTATTAATTAGATTAGTCATGTCTGACTCTTTGTGGCCCAATTTGGGATTTTCCTGGCAAAGATACTAGTGTGTTTCGCCATTCCCATTTCCAGCTCATTTTACAGATAAGGAAACCGAGGCACAAAGTTATATGACTTGCCCAGGGTCATACAGCTAATAAGTGCCTGAGACTACATTTGAGCTCAAAGTCTTCCTGACTCCAAACCCAGCACTCTGTCCACTGAACCACCTGGTTGCAAATTACTAATACTGCAAATCAAAACAACCCCAAGATTTCACTTCACTTGCCAGAAATTGGCCAAGATGACTAAAAAATGGGGACTAGTTGATGTTGAAATGTTTCTGGTAGGAGAGGCCCATTAGTGGAGCTGTTGGTCCGTACAACCATTTGGGAAAACAATTTAGAATTAATCATTAAACATTTATTAAGTGCCTAGTATGAATCAAGTACTCTACTAAGTGCTGGGGATACAAAAAGAGCCCAAAGGCAGTCCCTGTCCTCAAGAAATGCATAGTCTAATGGGAAGACAACATACAAACCAATTTATAAAAGCAAATTATATTCAGGATAAATAGGAAATAATTAGCAGAGGGGACAGCCAGGTGGCTCAATGGATTTGGGAGTTAGGCCTACAGATGGGAGGTCCTGGTTTCAAATGTGGCCACAGACAGATGCTTTCTAGCTATGTGACTCTGGGCAAGTCACTTAACCCATTACTACTCTTCTTCCTTGGAACCAATAGTGGGACCAATACACAGTATTGATTCTAAGATGGAAGGTAAGGATTTAAAAAAAAAAATAATAATTGGCTGAGGGAAAACACGAGAATTAAAAAAGGGTTGAGGAAGGCTTAAAGAAAATTTTCCTTTGGACTTAAAGGAAGCCAGAATTATGCTAATAAGATTTCTAAAATACCCTTACACTTTGAACCAGAGATTCTATTTCTGAACTTCAGAGAAACCATTAATAAGAAGAAAGTCCTTATATTCACCAAAATATAACAACCCTTTTTTTGATAGCAAAGAATTATAAACAGTGTAAATATCTGTGAACTGAGAAATGGTCAAATAAATTGTAGTACATGAATATGTGGGCATATTACTGTGCTGTAATAATACGATGAAGATGTTGACTACAGAGAAGCATGGAAAGCTCTGCATGAATTGAGTCAGAGTGAGGTAAGAAGAGCAAAGAAAATATTACTTAAAGGTAGATTCAACAGATAATGACATTAGAAATAATGTTTCTTAACAGTGTTTATTATTCATGTGGAATGATAAACAAGTAAAGAAATTAAACATTTATGCTAAAAGAAGAGAATGCTTAGGTCAGGACAGAGTTTTGGAAATTGAATGCTCACATCAAAGTAAGTTTGTACTGAATTCTGAAATTTGATTCCATTTTAGGAGATAAAATTTTAGAAGTTATGTCAGATATGGGTTAGAAAGAGTTTGAATTTAGGGGAAAACTTTTAAGTTTGGGAGGCTTATTTAGGATCTTAGGTATGCTTTTAGTGATATGAAAGTGAGGTTGTGTAAAGCTGTCTTGGAGCAGATAACTTGGAAAGGCAACAGTACTAGAAAAAGATAAACAAAGTTAGTTTGACTTGTCTTGTTTCTTCTTGTATCATGTCTACAAGTCCATTTCTTTGAGTCTCTTTTTTTCTTGCCTGTAAAACATACAAGGCAATAATCATAGGGATCTTAGAAGTCTGAAGTTCAATGGGACCTTGGGGCCATCTAGTTTAATCATCTCATTTTGCAGATGAGGAAACTGAGGCCCAGAAAACCGAAGTGTTTTGTTGAGGTCTGAAGAAGCATTTTGAAACTAGGTCTTCTGAATCCAATCAACTACCAGTCTCATTAGGTGGTGAGAGAAGTGTTTTATAAACCTTAAAATATTGTGTGTAATTAGGGCAGGAAAAGTCTTTTGCCGCTTTCTGTATCCCCGGAGCTAATGCCTGGCACATCATAGGTGCTTAACAAATATTTATCAAACAAACACATTAACTATTAAGAGTACAAACTTTTTTTAAAAAGAAGAGAAAAAAGTCTTATTTTCATGAGACATTTTAAATTATATAATTTTCTTATGTTTTTATTCATCTTTTGCTCTTAACATCATTTCATTTGTAAATTCTCCTCTTCCTTACCCATCACTTCTCATAATTAAAAGAGAATAAAAGAACAGTTAGCAAAGATTTAACAATTCAAAAAAAACCTCAAACACATTTAAATTAGATGCATTTATAAAATGTGGCAGAACATCTTTCTTAAAAATAGGATTATGCATATGATGAATGATCATGAGGCCCCAAAACTTATGTATCTAGGTCATTTGTTATAAGGCCTTGAACTCATTCTGACTGTAGTGTGTCTTATGACTTAGAGGGAGGAGACTGTATACTTTTTAATTTGGCCACTGTCCAAACTTCTTTCTTTGTGTGATGATATATTTGGTATCTTTATTAGACTTCAATAGAGAAGTCAAATTTAGTGATCCTTCAAAGTACTCTCAGTCTCTCCAGTTGGCTTTGTAGCCAAGAGAAACAAAGGTTAGTTATCCTGAGGAAAAACATGGACCATGTGGGAGCTTTATTCATGGGGCTTCTTGATTCTTCAGTAGATCCTTGTTCTCATGGATATGAGGACTTCCTTCCAGTAGTGCAGCATTCACAGCTCTTCTTGTCCTTTCATCAATCTTTCTTTGAGGAATAACCCTGTGTACTAGAAGTCTTCCTATATATCTTTAAGTAATGTATTACTTGGAGTTCTTAATCTGTGTCCATAGACACTTGCTGGATATTTTTTATATCTTTTATTGCCCTGTTATACACCATAGGCTATATGTTACATACTAATTACCTTCTACCTGGTCTTTCTCTGTAAAACAATAGGTGGCCACATGTTTTGATTTTTTATAGTTGTGGTGGTCTGTATTGTAGCCATATAGCACCACCAGAAGAATATTGCTGTTAAAAAGGTGATTTTTGTTTCCTGGAGTAACTTGAGATCATGGACAATAGAACATTAATGTCAGATAATCCCCAATTTTTACTTTATGTGAAAACAAATTATCTTAGCTTTTCTACATGCTTCTTATGTGACTGTAGGCAAGTCATTTCACCTCTGTGAGCCTGTTTTCTCTTTTATAAAGTGAGATGATTGGACTAGATAAAGCTAGGGTTCTTTCTGGCTCTAAATTTCTCATCCTATAATAGTAATATTTTATTTGACCATGATATAAAAAAAAGTAATGCAAAAATAAGAGTTTTGATTATTTTAAACTTTCTAATCCAACATTTTATTTAAGCTAAATCTTAATGAATTCAGGAAAGATGAAAAGTCCTATCTCTCATTTTGGGAAAATATTTCTTGGTCAAGTTTCTTTTTAATTAATTTTAATTTTGATTCCAAAGTTTAATACCAAATTAGAGAACATTTACATATGCATAGTAAAATAGAAGAAAATAACAGCAAAAATCTACAACTCTCTGTTGTATATAGCTTGCTGTTCTTTTAAAGTATAAAACAAGATCAACCTATAGCCTTCATAACTAAATAACCCTGTTTGTCTGGCTTTGTGGCCAAGTTTCTTAAAAACGTATGCAATATGTTATAGAAAGAAAAGCAGAACCAGAATCATTGTTACTATGGGAAGTCAACATTTATCCACATGTGACTTTTGTGAAATGGGATTTTTTTTTTAAAACCCTTACCTTTCATCTTGGGAGTCAGTTGGCTCCAAGGCAGAAGAGTGGTAAGGGCTAGGCAATGCCCAGGATCACACAGTTATGAAGTGCCTGAGGCCAGATTTGAACCTAGGACCTCCAGTCTTTAAGCCTGGCTCTCAATCTACTGAGCTACCCAGCTACCTCCTGAAATGGAATTTTCTGATGAGATGAAAATCCTAATTCCTGAGTGTTAATTGTCTTATGTATTGATTACCACTTTTCAGAGAATTTGAAAATCTGCATAATTTCATAATTAATTATAAAGCTTCAATTTAAAAGCAGTCTGTATAACTATTTTTTTTTTGCATGTCAGGTCTCATGTTGGAATTTGGAATGTATTGCTCATTGAAAACAATATTATCAATAGCTAGCTTTCCTGGTTAGCTCATGAAGTTATATTTAAACCAGAATGTAATAGAAATAATATATTTTATATGTGTGTATAAAATAGAAAATAATACTGTTACTGTATTATTAAATTAGTAATGAATAATCAAACAGAAAAATTACTTAATATTACTAAAATGTTTTAGGAAAATAGGCTTATTTTAGAGGAGGATATTTCAGTGAAGCTTTAAAGATGATTTCTGAATTATTTTCAGGAAGATGATAGTATAAATTCTTACAGTTAATTTTATTTAAACACTCAGGGCTTTCCATTTCCTTGATATAGTATAGTGATGGTAAACCTTTTAGAGACAGATTTCCGGGCTTTGCCCCCACTCCCAGACTGAGTGCCAACCTCCACCTCCCGTGCTGGGTGTGTCCCACCCCTTACCCACACAGGGGAAGGAGAAAGTGCTCCCATTGGGCTGTGACTGCAGAAGGGTAGGTGAAGTAAATAATGTCCTCAGGGAGTGTAGAATGGGGGAGGCAAGTGGCCACAGTGCTCTAGTCCTCTCCAGCTCTGCCACCTGTAAGCTGTCCACCTTACCTGCTGTACGCTCCCATTGAGATGCTGAGCGGAGGGGTGGTGGATGTGAAAAAATGTCTTCAGGCTCCTGGAGAGGGGGAGAGGGAGGAGAGCAGCTCTACCCGAGTCCCTCTGCCTTTCTAATGAACTGAGGGCAGCTGTGTGCCCACAGAGAGTGCTCTGTGTGCCACCATTGGCACCCATGCCATAGGTTCACCATCACTGACAGAGTAGTATCATTAACACTACTCATATACTATCAGGCATACCTTAGGAGTATGTTTGACTCACAAATATAATGTGGGAGGGCAGAGAGTTTTTTAAGGGAACTGACAAACAAGAGAAGGTGTATATATTTCTTAGATTTTTTTTGCAGTCAGATGTAAGGTAATATGTAAAGGATGAAAATAAAGAAAAGGCAAGGGATCAGTTTCTTCTTACCTCTAGCTTGGACTTGATTTGAAGCACGTTTGGTTTGGGATTAAGGAGAGTCAGATTGTAAATATGTCTATGCATATGTAAAGACTTTATATTTCCAGAGAGTGTTTATACTGAATTTATTTTTTTCACATAGATGTTATAAAAGTTCAGGGATCTTTAAATTATTGTGAACATCTATTATTATGTAGTATTATGAAACTTAATTATTTGAATTTTCTGGATTTGGATTCTAGGTAAATGAACATTTACCATATATAGATGAAGAATAGAGAGCACATTACATACTTTCATTTTGCATGAACTATTGATGTCAGATCAATCTCTCAGAAAACAGGGAAAATGCTATTTTCCCTCTCCTAAGATTAAGGACACTTTTGTCTCATAATTAATTTTTAAATATTCAGATTTATTCTGCAGAAAGACTTTTCCAATTATACAAACTTTTCTGAAATTGAGAATTCTGTCTTCTTTAGAAAAATAATATATTCTATTTCAAATTTGATTAGTACTTTATTATCTAACAACTTTTGTGATAATCGTTTTTAGTGTATTTCTATTAGACAAATTGTTGACACAGAAATGTACATTGTGTTTATGTTTCTGACTAAAAATAGTTACACATAATTTTTTCATTAGGAAGTGGCTGTTTTCGTCTTTGATAAAAAGCTGATTGACAAATATCAAAAATTTGAAAAGGATCAGATCATTGATTCTCTAAAACGAGGAGTCCAACAATTAACCCGGCTTCGACACCCTCGACTTCTTACTGTCCAGCATCCTTTAGAAGAATCCAGGTAAAATTTTATGTAGCTTAAAAAGACTTAATAAAGTCATTAAGTTGTTTTGTATTTTAGATCTGTCTTCAAATTTTTTCTGTGATGATACGACACATTAAAAGTTTAAATGATCTGACCTAAGAGTTCTTTGATGTTTTTTCGTGAGTGATGATAGGAAGAATCTATGTCAGCAAAGGCTTTTCTTCATACTTTTAGTAGATAAGTTGTTGAGAGCCTACTGTGTTATTGGTATTGTTTTAGGCAATATGGATGATACAGAAATTATATGACAGTCCTTTCCCTTATTATATTTTATACACACACACATATAAAATTCACTTATAGCTTAAAAGAAGGGAGATAACATAAAACTGTTAGAAAACTCTCATGACGTTATATACTTAAATACCAGATTTTGTAGTTCTCAGGGCCACAGGAATACATAGAATGGAGAGAGTCTTTCACAAAGAAGATTACAACCCTTTGCTCCAGAAAGTTATAAAGCTGTATACTCTCTGCTACAAACTTATGATAGTCTCAGTTGGATTCTCAGCTGCTTTCCATTCATTTATTCCTGGTCCACACCCTGTTATATTCTCTGATAAATGCAAATGTTTTTCATACTCCTTAAATTCCTAATCTCACTCCCATCTTCTCCTTTTCAGCAGCTGATCTCATTTTAACTGAGATCTAAACCTTTCTACATGAGCAGCACTGGAGGAAGTCATAGCACTGTGATAAATGAGCCCAGTAGAGGGTCATTTCTACCCAGTAGCACCTATTGATCTTCTTTGACAGACTATTTCGCTCCCTTCCGAAGCTGTTCTAAACCTTTTTTATTTCTCAAACTGCTTCAGTCTCTTTCATGCCTTTTTCTGTCAGAAGTTGTTCTTGTTTCCCCTCTCCCCTATACTTTACTGAGGAAGTCCAGATCATACCTTGTGAACTCTCATCTCTTCTCTGTACCTCAAAAACCTCTCATCTTTAATATTTACTTCTGAGGCTTTTTGCTTGCTGAGGCAAACCCATTTATTTCTTTTCTTCATTTAGTTCTCTCTGGCATCTTCTGTGAGCTTGGATCACTAATTATCTCCTTTCCTTCTTGGCTTCAAGTTCTTTGCATATCACTATTGCTTTTTACATTGCCTAAAATCACACTGCCAATCCCATTTTTAAAACATTTTCACTTGATCTTCCATTTTCTTAAGCTTCCTTCTTGGATCTCTCTTCCCTTTTATTGCCAAGCTCCTAGAAAGAATTGTTTAAATTCAGTCCCTCCATTTCCTTACCATGTACTCAATTCTCAACACTGTTTAAATTGTATTTTCCATTATGATTTTTACAACTTCAACTAACATAAACAAGTCCTCTTAGAACAGAAAAAAGGATTAAAGGGGACACCATAGAACTCTATTATAGCTTTTAAAAAGTATATATTAAAGGGAGCTGCTGGGTAGCTCAGTGGATTGAGAGCCAGGCCTAGAGACAGGAGTTCCTAGGTTCAAATCTGACCTCAAACCCTTCCCAGCTGTGTGACCCTGGGCAAGTCACTTGACCCCTATTGCCTATCCCTTACTCCTCTTCTGTCTTGGAACCAATACATAGTATTAATTCTAAGATGTAAGGTAAGGGTTTAAAAAAAATTTTTAAAAAGTATATATTTAAACACAGTTACATAGTAATTTGTTGTCTGTCTGCTTCTGAACTCAGCATCTGTTCTCTTCTATGTATTTAAAAAATTATTCTTAATAAACACTAGATAAAAGGAACATTTTCATCTACAAAGGAGAGCAGAAAAATAGAATTGCATCTGAAATTCTGAATTTCTATTTTATTATTTTCTTGTAAAATACAACTCATTCTTTCTTTAAATAATATTAAATTCAGCATTAACTTTCAAAGCTGTCCTGCTTATCTGTTTTCTTTTGACCTTCTCTTCTGTGTTTCTGTTATTCTCTCTTCTTTCTTTTCCTTTCTTATTTTGGATTATTCTTTTAGTATTATCCTTTCTATCCCATCTCTTTTCCCCATATTGGGGAAATCTTTTTTAACAGTTGTCTGTTGTCAAGGAAAGCAAATTTCTACATCATCTATGTCCAAAAATATATGTCTCGTGTACCTTCTTGAGTGTCTCCTCTGTTGGGAAATGGTTAGCATGCTTTATCCTCCGTCCTTTGGAGTTGTAGTTGGTTATTACATTGATCAAAGTTACCTCTTTTACTGTTGTTTTTATTTTCAAAGTCGACACTTGGCAGTCTTGACTTCTGACCCTGCTAATGAATGCAGTAGTATTCTCTAGTGGTCTCAGTGCTCTCTGTAATTTTCCAAGGTAACCAATGTTCTCTTAATTGTCCAAAACAGAATTTTCACTAACTTTACTTATTGATTTAATTTTTTTTGTGAGCACCACCACTCTTCCTATTAACCAGAATTGTAACCTCAGAGTCATGAGACACTCTTATCTCTCTTTCATCTCATATCATTTTCAAATCTTGTCAGTTTTGTTTTTGTAATTCTTGATTATTTGTTCTCTTGCCTCTACTTATACAACTTTTACCCTATTTTTTTTCAGTCAGTGAACAGATATTAAATGTTCAAGGTGCTGAGGATACAAGAAAAGTGAACATACCCTGATTTAAGGATCTTGTACTTTCTTGGGGAAGATAAGACTCTCATCAGTTTTTCATTAAATTACTCCTTTATTCTCCTAATTGGTCTCCATACTTCCATTCTTTCCCTTTTCTAATCCATCCTTCACATAGCAGGTAAACTACTAATCCTAAAGTATGGGTCAAACTATTATTCTCCATTGTACCAGAAGCTTCAGTGGTAAAATACAAATTCAGTCTAATATTTATAGTTGTCTACAACTTGGCTCCTGCCCATTGATCAAGACTTCTTTCTTGTCCCTGCCCTTTCTGTTCCAATCAAACTGGCTACCACCTGCATGTTTTCCAGATTTGACATTCTTTTTCTTTCCCATTTTCAGAAACCATCCAAAATGCCACCTTACTTCAATATCTGAAAATCCTAATTTCCCCTTAAATCTCAACTACTTTATTTGTCAGCTCTTCCCTGATATCCTTTAGTTTTTAAGACTCTTTGTTGTACATTTTACCTTATACTATACTTAGCTGTGTATTATATATTGTACCTTTTCTCCTTGCCTTCCCTTTTGTGGAAGATAGGTTGCAATAATCCGAGATAGGAGGCAGGAAGATCTTGCAGGAGATGTCTAGCTACTTCTAAGATCCATACTGTGGGTTTCTTGAAAGCTAAGGTTTTCACGAGTCAGTCTTCTACTCCTGTTGTCTCTGAATACAGAGCCTAAGGAGATAAATGTGTCCCTGGTTGATCTCTGTTTCACGCACTGAAATACTGCCTGCCTTTTTGCCTGAGAGTGGACTCTGACAGTGCTGGCAAAGCTCCCTTTTTTATTGCCTGTCAGCTTCCGGCTGCAATTTAGGGGTGGATGAATCTTGTATTATAGTTACTTATTGGATTTCTTCATCTTTATTCAGTCTGGTATTATTTTTAGGTTTTTAATGGAGTAAGAGTGTAGAAGAAGAGCTACCTCTCAGTGTTCAGGCAAACATCTTGGCCCAAAGTCCCCCTAACTTTTTTGTCATGAACGAATTTTTTACTCTATCCAGTCATAACATATCTTTTCCCAGACATACTCTGGGCATTTCTACCTTGGTGTGTCTTTGCTCAAGCTCTTTCCTGAGGCTAGAATGACTTCATTTTCTCCAGTTCTTGTCTTTCTTGAAAGAAGGATAGTCCTAGTTTAAGTTGTCTTCTCTGTGAAGCAGGCCACCATCTTCAATAATTCAAGCTTTTGGCACTGTCCTTTCTCAGAATTCCTCCAGCCCTTCTTTTCTCTTTAACTCATGTAATACCTTGCTATTCCCTTGTATTATTGGTGTTTATCCTGATCAGCACAGTCAGCTCATAGTTTCTTCCAAGACAGAGACTATGTTTTGTTCTTTTTGTCCTTTTGCTGTGACTCTGTGAATATCTAGTGCCATGTTGGCAAAGACTCGGCATGTGTGACCCAGTGTCATGGAGGAGACTGCTTCATTCCATTTCTTTACTATGTCTGAGGACATTTTTCATGCCCTGCCCCTTTGCCCAGCCAACCAATGTGAGCACTTCCTCCTTCTCTGAGGTAATGTGAGGGGTTCACAGGCTGCTTGAATGTACAGTTTGATCTCTAAAAGGTTCACCAATGCTGGTCTAGTGTAAATGGATGAAGACTGGGTAGACATGATGGCCAAGTTTCTTATTTACAGTTGAAGGAATGGTACTTGGGGGATAATAAGATGGAGAGTTGGTATTCTCATTTTGAAAATAATTTTAGTTTTTAGAAAAGTTATAATGGTTACATGATTCATGTTCTTACTTTCCCCTTCACCCCGACTTCCTCCCCCCCCCCAAAGCCGATGCACATTTCCCCTGGTTTTAACATGTGTCATCGATCAAGACTTATTTCCATATTATTGATAGTTGCATTGATGTGGTAGTTTTGAATCAAAATCCCCAATCATGTCCGCCTCAACCCATGTGTTCAAGCAGTTGTTTTTCTTATATGTTTCCTCTCCTGCAGTTCTTCCTCTGAATGTGGGTAGTGTTCTTTTCCATAAGTCCCTCCGAATTGTCCTGGGTCATTGCATTGCTGCTAGTACAGAAGTCCATTACATTCGATTTTACTACAGTGTATCCGTCTCTATGTACAATGTTCTTTTGGCTCTGCTCCTTTCAATCTGCATCAGTTCCTGGAAGTCTTTCCAGTTCACATGGAATTCCTCCAGTTTATTATTCCTTTGAGCACAATAATATTCCATCACCAGCATATACCACAGTTTGCTCAGCCATTCCCCAATTGAAGGACATACCCTTCGTTTTCCAGCTTTTTGCCACCAGAAAAAGTGAGACTATAAATATTTTCATTCAAGTCTATTTATCTATGATCTCTTTGGGGTACAGACCCAACAATGGTATGGCTGGATCAAAGGGCAGGCAATCTTTTATAATCCTTTGAGCATAGTTCCAAATTGCCATCCAGAATAGTTGGATCAGTTCACAACTCCACCAGCAATGCATTAATGACCCAATTTGGCCACATCCCCTTCAACATTCATTACTCTCCCCTTCTTTCATTTTAGCCAATCTGCTAGGTGTGAGGTGATACCTCAGAGTTGTTTTGATTTGCATTTCTCTAATTATTAGAGATTTAGAACACTTTCTCATGTGCTTATTGATACTTTTGATTTCTTTATCTGAAAATTACCTATTCATGTCCCTTGCCCATTTATTGATTGGGGAATGGCTTGATTTTTTATACAATTGATTTAATTCCTTTTATTTGAGTAATTAGATCCCTGTCAGAGTTTTTTGTTATAAAGATTTTTTCCCAATTGGTTGTTTCCCTTCTTATTTTGGTTGCATTGTTTTTGTTTGTACAAAAGCTTTTTAATTTAGTATAATCAATCATCCCATTCACATTCAGAGTTATAATTATCAGTTGTGTATTCCCCAACATTTTGGTATCCTCTCTTAGTTCTACTCCTTCTTCTTAGGCTATTTCCTTTTAAACCAGTGATTTATTTTAAACTTGTCCCCTCCCTTGATTTACTACCTATTCTACCCCCCTCCCTTGTTGTTCCCCTCTTTTTATTTTTAAGGCCTAATGAATTCCCTCTCCTTTCTCCTTCCCTCCCTTTTTTGACCTCCCCACTCCTCTGCTCCCCTTGTTTTATAAACCCTTCTGACTTTCTCAGTAGGGTTAGATAGAGTTCTATATCTCAATGGATATAGCTACTCTTCCCTCTCAGGGTTAATTCCACTGCGAGTAAGGTTTACATATTACCTCTTAATGCTCTCTTCTTCTCCTACTTATAATAGTATTCATCCTCTCCCCTTCCCATGTCCTCTTTGTGTGTAATAGAATATCCTATTTTTCTTATTCATTGAAGTTTCTCTTGGTGTCCTCTACTATTCACCCTCCCCTTTCCCACTCCCCCATATCATCTTAGACCATTTAGTACTTCAACCTCTCCTTGTGAATAATTCTTCTAATTACTATAATAGTGGATCATATAATAGTAAATTGAGTTCACTACAGAGAATTACACATAACATTTCTCTATATAGGAATACAAATAATTAGATCTTATTGAAGCCCTTAAAGAGGCAACTTTAAAAATAAGTTTTCTTTCATTCCCCTCTGTTTCTTATTTACCTTTTCATGTTTCTCTTGGGTTTTGTGGTTGGATATCAAACTTCTCATTTAGTCCTGGAATTTTCTGTGTAAATACTTGGAAATCTTCAATTTTGTTGAATGCCCAAACTTTCCCCTGGAAGTATATAGTCAATTTTGATGGGTAGGTGATCCTTGGTTGTAGACCCAGTTCTCTTCCCTTTTTGAATATCATATTCCAAGCCTTCAGGTCTTGTAGTGTGGAGGCTGCCAGATTCTGTGTGATCCTGATTGGTGCTCCTTGATATCTGAATTGTCTCTTTCTGGCTTCTTGTAAAATTTTTTCTTTTACTTCGAAGCTCTTGAATTTGGCTATTATATTCCTAGGCATTGTCTTTTCAGGGTTAAGTGTAGAGGGAGATCTATGGATCCTTTCAATGTCTATATTGCCCTCTTGTTGTAGAACTTCAGGGCAATTTTTCTGAATAATTTCCTTTAGTATGGAATCCAAATTTCTATTAAATTCTGGTTTTCCAGGAATTCAAATGATTCTCAGATTATCTCTTCTAGACCTGTTTTCTTGATCTGTCAATTTCTCAGTGAGATATTTCATGTTTCCTTCTATTTTATCAGTCTTTTGACTTTGCTTTATTTGTTCTTGTTGTCTTGAGAGATCATTGGCTTCTACTTGCCCAATTCTTGTCTTTAGAGACTGGTTTTCTGCTGTATTCTTTTGATTTTCCTTTTTGATTTGGTCTATCCTGTTTTCCAGCTGTTTGATTTTGGTCTCCAGTTTGCTTATTAATTCTTTTGATTTTGGGGCATCTTTTTCTAATTGCCCAATTCTAGCCTTTAGAGACTGGTTTTTGGCTATAATCTTTTGGTTTTCCTTTTGAATCTGGTCTGTTTGGTTCTTCAAGGCTTCTAGCTGGTCATTTCTGGTCTTATTCATTTGATTTCTGAGCCTCACTTTCTAATTGCAAAATTCTGCCTTTTAAACTGTTATTTTCTTGCTAGTTCTCTACCATCTTTCTCATGATCTCAGATTTGAACTCTTCAATAGCTTGTGAACAGTTTTCATTTTTGGGGGAAGGTTTGGATATGATTACTTGTTTGTTCTCCTCTGCTGTTTGCTCTATTGTATGGATTTTTTCTGTGTAAAAGTTGTCAAGTGTTAAGGATTTCTTCTTGATCTTTCTCTTCTGTGGTTCTTGTCTCTGGCTTGCCATTGTTAGCCCAGCCCCTTCTCCACTTTATCCTCATGCCCAGGGTCTGTCTGCACTCTTTAGGCTCCTGAGGTCTCAGGTCTAGTTGTTCTCAGGGTAAAGCCTCCTGGTGGTCTCCTTGCTTGTTCCTCTGCCCGAAGCTCCTTTAACAGTCTCAGGGCACTGCTTCCACAGTTGTGCACCCCTCTGCCCTGGGTCCCCACTCAAGGTCCACGCCTGTGCTCGGGATCCGCATCTGCAGCTGCGACCGGGCCTGAGCTCAGGGTCTGTGTTGAAATTCCTCGCGTTCTTTAGCCTCTTAGGGACTTAAGTCTTGCTGCTCTCAGGAGCAGGGCCTAATGACCCCAGGTAGCTGCCAGTGACTTAATGGGTGCCCCAAACTGGCTCTAAGTCTTTTGCGCTGGCTTTGGCATTGTAGATGGTGTGTGTAGGGGGGATTGCTCAGCTCGTGTTTTAGTGAGAGCTGTTTCACCCCTTTATGGCATGGAAATGCCTCGATTCCACATACCTTCATTGCTGCTCCCTGTTGTGGAGTCCCTTCGTTCATCTGGATTTGTTTTTATATCTTCTTGAGGAGTCCTGTATGTGTGGGTTAGGAGAGTTTAGGCAAGCTGCTTCTACTCTGCCACCATCTTAACCCAGAAGTCAATATTCTCATTTTGAGATGGCTGAGTATGAGGGGATGATGAGACACCTTAGTGAAGAGAGGTAAGAACAAGTGAAAATTCAAACCTGAGGATATAGAACTGGGAATCATCAACAGTGAAGTTATAATTGAAGTGATTAAAAGGAAATACATTTTCTAATTGGAATAAGAGCACTTAGGACTTATCCTTGGCAGACATGTAAAGATGTGAAGGAGGAGAAAGCAACTTACCTTGCTTGAAAATTGTACTGCTAGTTTACTCCCCTGGGCAATCTGCCCTAAATATAACAGACTTGGGGATGAGGAGATGCTTTGTAACTTAAAGTCATAATGAATGCAGATTTATAGCATTTGTTGTTATTCAGTCGTGTCCAATTTTTTCTTTTACCAGTGCCATTTTCCTTTTCCAGTGGATTAAGGCAGAGGTAAAGTGATTTGCTCAGAGTCACATAGCTAGTAAGTGTCAGACTAGATTTGAACTCTGGTCTTTCTGACTCCTCAACCAGCATTCTATTCACTGAGCCACTTAGCTGCCTTTTATTATTACTGTTAATAAATGGCTACAATTATGTGTGGCAGTAATAGCTATGGTAAATATAAGTTCTGGTCAGAGGACTGCTGGCTGCCTAATCTCAGTCTTCTCTAAAAATGAGGAGTTAGATCCTATGCTGAGATAAAAGGGCATCATGAATTGAAGCAGTAAGGAGGGAGAACGTCTGCGGGGACATGTCTGATGATGCTCCTGGAATCAGATGAGGGCAAATGAAAGGGCTGCTTTGGGAGAACAAGTGACAAACAGATTGAACAGGGGTTTGTAAGGAACCTAGATTTGTGATTTTGTTTCCTAGTGTGAGGGGGAGAACGAGTTAGGTAGGAGAAAGGATGGATGAGAGAAAGGAGAGAGGAAGGTAGAGGAAGGGAAAGGAAGGTAGTGATCCCTGGCAGGGAGAAATTGACCAGATCCCTTCAGGGCTCCAATAAAAGATCAGAGAGCAACTTAGGGCTTTAAATAGCTAGGTTTTATTTAAATTAGAAAAGGGAAGGCCTAGGGAAAACTAGGAGGTAGATAGAAGGGAAAAAAAAGGCTCTGCTGTAGGGTCCAGGGTAAAGAGAGTCAAAAGGCACCAAAACCTTTTCTCTGACAGGGAAGTTTCAGCAGGGACATCTCCCAGGGCTTAGAGTAATTTTAAATGACACATTCCCCCTGTGATCCTTTGGGAATCCAGTCTCCCCAATAATCATAACAAATATAAATAAATTTACAATTACAATAAAATAAAGGGTATATACACCAATACAAGGGGAGAATGGTAACAATTTTTCCAATATAAGGAAATCAAATACTTGGTGCTTCTTTTACAAAAAAAATTCAGGGCGAAGACCCCTTTTTCCACAACAAAATATATAGATACATAAAACAAATGCATTTAAACAAGCAGAAGAATTTAACCAAAAAAATGAATTTCAGCAAGACAAATGAATTTTAAACCAGAAAAATGAATTAAAAACCCCCCAAAGTTCAAAAGTTTGCACATCTGGTTGCTGTCTTAGGCTACTGGATCAGCATGCATTCTCCATGTGGTCTCCATGTACATCTCCATTTGGATTTCAGGAGGGTAGTAAATCTCTTTCCCTAAAATAACTTAAACTCTTCATATGAAATAAAAACACATTCCCCCCTGAGGAGGATAGAAAGAAACATTGAAATCATAGAGGGATATATGGCTGAGGCAGGAGGCATATGAATCAACACCAATCAAATTCATCAGGGAAATTAGCACAAAAAGCCAAATAACTATTGGATGAAAATTCTAAACATCCAATTCTAAATTTTATATGAAAAAAGTTCTAAAAAAAAATCACACCAGATCTTTGAATAATTCCCAATTAAAGTAATCCATGTCTGATATCATGCATGTACCCACTTAGCAGCTAGGACCACAACCTTAGTAAGAAATTTAGAAAAAGGACTAGATTTTGATTTATTGGTCTGATATTTCATCGTTTCTTCTCAGGGATAGAATATGGAGCGAGAACAGCCAATTATTAGGTATTTGATATAAATTTTCACAAGGAGTGTGGTTCAAGGAATCCTACGTTTTAACAGATGTTAAGCGTCGCAACCTCGATTCTCACACTAGGTTCAAGACCTCTTTATTGGCATAGAACTCTCAGCAATTCTCAGCAAGATTAGTTTCTCTATTTGACCTGTGTGCTCATTTGGCTTTATGCAGGTTAAGCATGTGCTGCTTTGGCACTTTGTAGGTATCTGTGCTTCTTTGGTACTGAATAGATGAAATCTGTGTTCCTTTGTTGATCCTATTTCTTCGAATCAGACATATGTGCAAAGTCCCATATTAGTTAAATACCAATGGCAATTTCAGTAGTCTAAGGCTTTTGGATAGGCAGTTACATTTAGAACAAATGGATATACTAAACCTACACTTATCCAGTAATCAAAAACTTTTTCAATTTAGATAGATGACATGTGTTTCAAATGCAAAAATTGCACATGCAATTTAAAAAAAAATGTGCTAAAATTTCAAATATAGATCTCCTATAATCAGTGACAATGGGGAAAAAAGTGTATATATGTGTTGCGATTCATGTCACTTAAGGAGGGGTAGAA
This sequence comes from Gracilinanus agilis, assembly GCF_016433145.1. Lineage (NCBI taxonomy): Eukaryota > Metazoa > Chordata > Mammalia > Didelphimorphia > Didelphidae > Gracilinanus > Gracilinanus agilis. The sequence continues at coordinate 230,709,436 of NC_058134.1, read as the reverse complement.
TATAAAAGTTCTTACCCAAGAATTTAGATGCATTTCCTCTTAGTGTGGCCATGATCCACAGTGTGAGTGCAAATGAGGTAAAACAATGGAGTTATAAAAGCAATGATACATTTAAGAAAATACAAAAATTTTGCAAAAAGCACAAAATGCATATCAAATCAATTCAATACAGGTTTCCTAATATAAGTAATATATGTTTAAATCTTCCAAATACACAAAATACAAGTTTTCCACATTATCAATACAAAGGCACATGTCAAATACCGGATGGCACAAATAAAGGTAAGCGGGTAGACAAGCACTGTATTGTAAAATTGCACTGATGCTTCTTTTCTATTTTTAAAGGGAGACAAAACTGAAAAGGGTTAGTAGCAACAAAAGCAATAGAGTTTTAAGGGGCTCCTTCTGCCCCATGTGGAGGGGCAGTAGTGTGTGAACGAGCTCCACTTTGAATATATTGCTGTGGGGTCATTTGTTGTGAATTATGTGCCTGATTATCAGTCCTGAAATTGTGATTCCTATAGTTATTGTTCCTGAAATTAGTATTGTTTCTAAAATTGTTGTAGTTGTTATTATACCTAATTGTCTGTAACAGTTTCCTGCAATGCATCATTAAATGGCCCTTCCTGTTACAGAAGTGGCAGGTCAAAGATTGATAATTAGACTCTGAGAGGGGCAAGTGGTATTGGTGTAGTATCATGCCAACTTTCCTGCTTTTCTATTTTATTTTGTAATGATTTCAGTTCTTTTTATCCAATAGATCATTAGTTTGTACCTTTGTCTCTTCATGTCCTTTAGTGACATCCACAGCTATTCTCTTTAATTTGTCCAGATCCATTTCTGGCCTTTTGGGACAATGTATCTTAAAGTAATCCTGGACCACTCTGCCTTATTTGTCTTATGCCTTGCTCTGTCAATAAATCTAAGTCCAAATATCGAGCTCCCACTTCATTAAACCTGGCCATAAACTAAGAGTGAGTTTTGTCATCATTTTACGTTAGGCGATCAAATTTGGTCCAGTTGTCTGAACGTTCTGCACATTCTTTCATTGCTTTTAATATTGTAGCCCTAGCATTATTTAACTGCAAATGTTCCTCAGGATCATTATAATTCCAGTGAGGATCTTCACATGGCTAGTGTACTGCATTTCATCCTTGGGCTTTATTTACATGAGAGATAATTTTGTTTCTTTCTCTCTCTGTCAGGAAGATCTGGAGTGATTTTTCCACATTCTTATAGGAAGGATTACATTGGAAAAATATGTCTTTCATCCTTTTTGTTACAGCTATGGGTTCGTCATTGTAATTTGTAACATCTTTTTAAAATTCTTTGATATCTTGAGAAGTGAATGGAGTATGGTGTGTTAAATTCATCACATCCCCAGATCTGTCTAATGTAGGCACTTCTCTTAAGGGGAAAAAGCCATCACAGGAATCAGAATCATATGAATCAGAATCATAGTGTGGTTTTGGTTTCTTTTTAGTCATTTTGGTGCTTACCGTGGCAGAACACGTCTTTTGAGGTGTTTGCGTGCTTACTGTGGCATAGATAGGAACTGGTACAGTCTCAATTGGTGTTGGTTGTGGGTTGGGAGAAGGGACAGGAGAGGACAGGGTGTCAGGAGAAGGAGGAAGGGAGGGAAGGTTGGCCAGGAGATGCACAAGATGCACAAGACGAGAGAGGAGTTTCATTACATCTGTCTCTTATTTCAGGGGAAAATAAGAGAAATAGGACTTTCCTCTCTGAGTATTTCAGGAACAGCCTTGCAAAATTTCGAATCAGATTTTTGAATTGTATCCTCCCAAAATTTTGAATCAGATATTTAAATTGTGTCCTCCTTTTCTACTGCATTGTGCATAATGTATTTGAAATTGTCCAATTGGGTTTTTACTGCTGCTTGGATGTTGGCTTGCATTTTGTGATTTGCAGCCTTCTGCATCTTCATATTGAAGATTAGAAAAACAAGATTTCCCAGCAGCATCAGAAACAGGAGGCATTTGGAAACTGTAAAGGTTCCCAATTTGACAAAAGCCAAAAGGCACTGCTATATAGAAGCAAACATGTTGGGAGGCTTCTATTTGCTTATTTACTTAGCTAGCCTTTATTTATTCAGTTTGCTTTAATTCTAATTTTTTAATTTAACTGTTTGCTCTTATTTGTGTATTTATTTGTCTTTATTTACTTATTTGTTTTTGTGTTTTTTTATTGACTTAGTTTCAGCTGGAAAAAATTTATTATTACTTTTTAAATTAAATTAATTTTTTAATGTATTATTATTGGTTCTGGGGAGCTGGCCAAGGTACCACTGCGGGAGGGAAGGGGGAACACACTGAGTTAGGGGTGGAGTTAGGGTGGGACCATGGGTGGTGGGGGTTGGAGTTAAAGCAAGGATAGAGAAGAGGGGTGGACTGGAAGACCTCAAGTCTGAATGGAGGAAGGGGCTATATGGAAGCCCTGAAGTCCAAATGGAGAAAGGGGTTCTGGGAAACAAAATGGAGGGAAGAGGTGGAACCAGAAGCAGTTTGGGGCTCTCCTCCTCAAAGTCGGTCCCTACTTTCATTGCTTTCTTTTTTCTTTTTCTTTTTTTATTCGGAATAGGTAGGTTAGCAGTAGGCAAGGACCACAGGTTTTTTCTTTTTTCTAGGGGCCCCACGAGCAGACCCCTGCTAGGTTCCCGAGGGGGCAGGTCTTGCTTTCCTACCCCTGGCAAGACCCCCTGCTGGGTCTTTTGCCACTGGCTGTTTTTTTTTTCTAGTGGACCAGAGTTTCTGTGGGCTGGCTAGGTTCCTAGGTTGGGCAAGGGATTTGGAACCCCTGCTGAGGCAGAAGCGCTTGGCAGGGGCAGAGTAGGTTGGCAGGGGAAGAGTAGGGCAAGAGACTCCCCCTTGAGGGTTGGGTGGTTGAAGGGGAGAAAGGGACCATGTTTTTTCCAGACCCCTATTGGGTTTTAGCCTGGCAGGGGTAAGGGATTTTAGGGTTAAGGCTCCTAGACTGGGTGAGGGGGATTTAGATCTGGGACCCCTACTGAGGTAGAGGAGCTTGGCAGGGGCTTAGGAGGGGAAGGGACCCCTGCTGGGCTAGGTTTTGGGTGGGAAAAATTTTTTTTACTTATGGGTAGGCAGTAAGGCTGGTTGAAGCAGTCAGGCAGGTAGGTTCAGGTCCCCTGGGTTGCCATTAAATGTGAGTGGGAGAAAGGAAGGTAGATAGGAGGAAGGATGGATGGGAGAAAGGAGAGAGGAAGGGAAAGGAATCCTGGCAGGGGGAAATTGACCAGATCCCTTCGGGGCTCAAATAAAAGATCAGAGAGCAACTTCGGGCTCTAGAAGGTTTTATTTAAATTAGAAAAGGGAAGGCCCAGGGAAAATTAGGAGGCAGATAAAAGGGAAAAAAGGCTCTGCAGGGTCCAAGGTAAAGAGAGTCAAAAGGCGCCAAAACACTCTCTCTTTTATACTTTCTCTGACACCTCCCACAAAGGAAGTGGGAGGTGTCGGGGGAAGTTTCAGCAGGGACATCTCCCAGGGCTTAGAGTAATTTTAAATGACACACTAGCCTGGGAGCAGCAGCAGAAAAAGTCAGTGACAGTTTATTCAGCCTTAGAAATCGGTTCAGCTAAATATGAGGTGTATAGATTTCAATGTGGGGAGGGGTAGCATTGAAATAGTTAAGTAGGAAGGCATCTAGTTGAGTCAAGGGAGATGGCCTGAGTGAAGTGGTATTTGATAAGAGAATGGAGACCTTATGAAGGTTACATTGTGTGGATATTGTAGAAAGAGAGGACACATAGATAAGGTGGCTTCTGGCCAGTGGGAGAAAATGAATTTGTGGTCTTAGCTTTCTACAATGTTTATGAATGATAAATTTTAGGCTGGCATGATTGATAGGGAATGAAAATAACATTTTTCAGAGTGAAGAAAGGTAAAATGTTTTTAGATCTTAGAGGACGAGGCATCACCAACATACAATGTGAATGTTATTCAGGAAGTTGGTGGAGATTAGAATGAAGAAGTAAATGAGTTGAGTGTAGGTCCTTAAAAGTCCTTTTAAAAAAGCCAAAAAGAGATCCCAGATGAGTGACAAGTAGAAATAAAGATACATGGCCTGGGCCTCCAGTGATTGAGCTTTAGTCACATAGATGGCTTTGACAACACAGAAGGATTTCTTCAGCTGCCTTTCACCTCTGTCTCAATGGGAGTGAATGGGCTGAAGTGGGGAGGAATGCCTTGAGAAACATATTAAAATAAAGGGAACTTAGCCTATAGTAAATATATTTATTCCTTTAAAAGTCTTTTGTATAAACATTTTTAAAAAGAGAAAGATTATTTAAATATTGGCATCCAGACTCTTCTTATTCTATAACACACCAGTAGTACAAGGCTGCTTTGTGCTGTTCAAAAAGGCTTTTAAGTGCTAAATGTGCCAGGGATTGTGCTAAGCTGCTGAGGATACAGTCCCCCAAAACCTTAGATTTGACTGAGGAGACAACCTGAGCACATGATGGTGTATACAGCATATGTATGAAATAAATCATGCTTCTTTTGGAAGAAGTTGCACTGGTCTTTGGGAGACAGAGAAAGGGCCTTATGAAGAATGTGTCCCGTTTATATGGATGGAATCTTTTATATGCATGAGGGCCATTCTCTGTGCAAAACAACAGGAAGGCCTTGTCTATATCATGTCTATATCAAAAGGGAGTAATGAGAAAGACTGAAAAGGGAGGCATGAGTCAGGAGGTGAAGAGATTTAAAAGTCTGGGTGGGCAGAGAATCCAGTTAGGAGGCTATATAACAGGAGTCCAGATGAGAGAAAGAACAAGGACCTGAATTAAATGGATGGTTATATGAATGGTGAGGAGGGGACAATTAAAAGAGAAGGTGTGGAGATAGAAAGGGTATTTGGCAATTGATTGAATATATGATGTGAGTGAAAAAGGATTTGAGGTTTCAAATATAGGGCAACTGGAAGGATGATGATTTCCTTGATAATAAAAAGGAAATTTGGAGAGGTATCTTTGGGGGAAAGAGAATGAGTTGTGTGTCCCCCTCTCACACACATTATTTTATTTATTTGTTTTTAGGATATTTTTTCCCATGGTTACATGATTCATGATTTTTCCCTCCCCTCTTCCCGTCCCCCTCCCAGAGCTGACAAGCAGTTTCACTGGTTTATACATATCTTGTTACTCAAAACCCATTTCTATATTATTCATATCTGTGATAGAATAATCTTTTAAAAATCATAACCCCAAATCATATACCCATATAACCAAGTGATAAATCATGTTTTTCTTCTGTGTTTCTACTCCCATAGTTCTTATTCTAGATATGGTTAGCATTCTTTTTTCATAAGTTTCACAGGATTGTTCTTAGTCATTGCATTGCTATTAGTAGCGGAGTCTATTCCATTTGATTGTTCCACAGTGTTTCAGTTTCTGTGTACAATGTTCTGGTTCTGCTTATTTTACTCTCCATCAGTTCATGGAGATCTTTCCAGTTCATATGGAAATCAAGCAGTTCATCATTCCTTAAGGCACAGTAGTATTCCATCACCATCATATACCACAACTTGTTTAGCCATTCCCCAATCAAGGGGCACTCCCTTGTTTTCTAATTTTTTGCCACCACAAAAAGCACAGCTATGAATATTTTTGTACAAACAATTTTTATCTCTTTGTGGTACAAACCCAGTAGTGGTATATCTGGTTCAAAGGGCATGCAATCTTTTAAAGCCCTTTGGACATAATTCCAAATTGTTTTACAGAATGGTTGGATCAGTTCCCAACTCCTCTAACAATGCAGTAGTGTCCCAATTTTGCCACATCTCCAACATTTATTATTTTCCTTTACTGTCATATTGGCTAATCTGCTAGGTTGTGAGGTGGTGTGTTACAGTTGTTCTGATTTGCATTTCAATGAGTTATGTTTTGAATAAATTGGGTTTACTTGAAGTAATTGTGGTAAATCCAGTTCAAGATGATCAGTAGACAATTGGTAATGTGGTCTGCAGCTCAGGAGAAGGACCAGGGCTGGATATTAGATCTGGGAGTCATCTGCATAGACATGAAAAGTTGGCTGATACATGGTCAACAGGAGAGAGAAAAGAGTAGGGATTACAGGACTGTTTGTGGGCATACTTCTAGTTACTAGGCATGAGATAGTTGAAAGGAAACATAGAGGAGAAAATATGCAGAAGGAGGGGTAAGTAGAGTTAGATGTTACAGAAATGCCAAGAAAATGGAAATTAATGGAAAGAGGCCATTAGATTTGGCATTTAGGAGATTCTTGGTTACTTTGGAAAGAACAGTTTTAGTTAAGTGATGAGGTCAGAAGTTAAATTGCAGAGGATTTAGAAGAGAGCCAGCTGCTGTAAATGCAGATGGCTTTTTCAAGGAGTTTAGCCAAGTAGAGAAGGAGAATTGAGCTGATAGTTACAAGGATTGGTAGATTCTACTGAAGTTTTGTTTTTTGTTTATTTTTTTGGAGGGGGCAGGAGTGTTTGTAGACACTGAGAAGGAAGCGGTAAAAAGGAAGAACTTGAAGATGAGAAAGACTGTGAGGAGGAAGGGATACCTAGTAGAAGGCAGTGTGCAGGAGAAAACAAGATGGAATAGGAGCAGGGTTGCCTGTAGAAGGATTGGACTTGGTGGACTCTAGTTAAATGATAGATCTAAAGTATATGCTAAGTTCATAATTGTTTTAGTAAGTTGAAATAATACTGTGAACTTAAATACAAATTTTATTTATTTATAATAAAACCCTTCTTTTCTCTGAAAAGAAAATTTATATATTTCCTCTAATTCCGATAATTTTGTTAATAGGTTGAACTTGGATTAATTTAGGTATTTACAGTCAGGCAAAAAGCAAGTAGGGAAAAATGTATTGTATATAATATTCTTTTTCTTTCCAATTGTATGTAATAATAATTTTAACATTTTATTTTCCAAAATTTTGAATTCCAAATTCTTTCCTTTCCTCCTTTCTCTCTTCCTTAATGTGGTAAGCAATTTGATCTGAGTTATACATGTATAATTATGCAAAACATACTTTTATATTAGTCATTGTCGTGAGAGAATGCTCATATAAAATCAAAACCCCAAAGTGAAAACATAAAGTGAAAAATCATATGATTTGATCTGCATTCTGACTTCTAATTGTTCTTTTTCTGGAGGTGGATAGCATTCTTTGTCATAAGTCCTTCAGAATTGTCCTGGATCATTGTTTTGCTGAGAGAGTAGCTAAGTCTATCTCAATTGATCATTGTACAGTATTGCTGTTACTATGTATAGTGTTCTCCTGGTTCTGTTTAATTTACTCTGCATCAGTTCATGTAAGTCTTTCTAGTTTTTTCATTTACTTATTTTTAAAATTTTGATGAAAGGGTTGTGATGATAGTAATGTTCAGTTGTGTCTTTACTCTTGGTGAACATATTTGGGGTTATCTTGGCAAAGGTACTAGAGAAGTTTTGCCATTTCCTTCTTTAGCTCATTTTATAGATGAGGAAATAGAAGCAGATTTAAGTGACCTGCCCAGGATCACTCAACTGTCTGAGTGACTAGTGTCTGAGGCCAGATTTGAACTCAGAAAGATGAGTCCGAAGCTCTATACATATACCTCCTAGCTGTCCTCTTAGGTTATCTCCAAGGTCAAGTTTGGATATTATAATTACAGAAATCCAGTTTCCAGGTTTTTATTCTTTCCATTGGTTTCTTTGATTCTCTTTCATTCTTCATCATTTCATGTCTCCCTATGTTTCTTTGCATTCTTCATATTTGATACTTCTTACAGCAAAGCAATGTTACAAATATTACATAGTAATATTTATTTAGTCAGGTGCTATAAATTATATGTAATCATAAATATATATACATATATATATATAATTATATGTAATGCTGTAATGACCAGGTCTGAAGTCAGAAAGACTCCTTCTGAAGTCATATCTGACCTCAGACATCCACTGTATGACCCTTGGCAAGCCACCTAACCCTCTTTGCCTCAGTTTTCTCATCTGTAAAGTGAGATGTCTGTCCAGCTTTTTCTGAAATCATTAGCACAGTAGTATTCCATCATAATCCTATGCCACAGTTTATTCAGCCATTTCCCAATTAGCATTTTTTGTCATGTGTTCTTTGGAATCATTTTAGATCATTATATTGCTGAGAATATCTAAGCCATTCATAGTTGATAATTATACAATGTTGTTCTTCTTGTGTACAGTGTTTTTCTAGTTCCGCTCATTTCACATTATATCAGTTCATGTAAGTCTTTCCAGGTTTTTCTGAAAGCATCCTGCTTATCATTTCTTTTTATAAATATTTTATTTGTTTATTTATTTAAAAATATTTTTCTATGTTTACATGATTCATTTCTCCCCCCCCTCCAGAGCCAACACTGCTTATCATTTCTTAAAGTATAATAGTATTCCTTTACAATCATATTCCACAATTTAGTTAGCCATTTCCTAATTGATGGATATCCTCTCGATTTCTAGTTCTTTGCCACTACAAAAAGAGCTGCTATAAATATTTTTGTACAAATAGGTTCTTTCCCCTTCTTTTTGGTCTCTTTGAGATACAGACCTAGTAATAGTATTGTTGCCCTTTGGGCATAGTTCCAAATTGCTTCCCAGAATGATTGCATCAGTTTACAACTTCACCAACAGTTCATTAGGGTCCCAGTTTTCCCATATCCCCTCCAAAATTTATCATTTTTCTCTTTTTAAATTTGCATTTTCCCGATCAGTAATGTTAGGGAGAAATATCTAAAAAGCTAGACTTGAAAGCTAAAATTTACTATGCATCTTGGAAAATATGAATCATTTTATGGGGGAAATACTTTCCTTGTGAAGACTTTAAAATATGTACATTTAAGTGACTAAAATACAGTTTTCTGACTTTTTATTCCAGAGGATAAAAAGGTAGTTAAAAACATTTGCTATAAGATTAGCTGTGTCAGTCTACATTTTTTAGTTTTTCCATTTATATTTTAACACAGTAGCTACATTGAAATTTTTGAAAAGGTAACATTAAGGTAATTAGGTGTATTATGAAAGTATTATGAAAGACTTAGCTACTCTGTTCAAGATAGTGATCTAAGACAACTCTAAAGGATCCATAATGAAAAATGCCTCCAGATAGGGAACTGATGAACTCTGAGTTCAGATTGAAACATACTTTTTTACTTTATTTTTTTTTGTTATGTAGCCAATATGAAAATGGTTTTTATAATTTAATACATATACATATAGTATCTAATTGCATACCTTCTCAAGGATGGGGGGAGGGAAAGTGAGGGGGAGAGACTTTTAGAACTCAAAATTTTAAAAATGAATGTTAGATTTTTTAAAATATGTAATTGGGAAATACTTAACAAAAACAAAAACAAAAATATGTTACAAAAAAGAATTAAGCCATGTGGGACTTTCATCTTAAGTGTCAGTTTGTTTTCCTAACCTGTGTTATTTTGGGGCCAGGTAGACACCAGTTAGACTTAGGGAGAAGTTGCTGAAGAATCACTCCCATACAACCTTCATACTTGAGCTGCCATGAAGAAAAGCAGACACTCCTGCCATGCCATCTTGTGTAGTGCTAGGTGCTTGGGGCATCTTTTTTAATGCATGTCTCCAGAACAGTCTGCCCCACCAAACACACACTTTAGAACCTCAGCCAGTTCTACTCTACTTCCTGTGCTTGTCTTCTCTTTCCTTCTGCATGCACAAATACTTTTCCTCTCTTGCCTTTTTTACTGCTCTGGAACATGGGAAGGGAATTTCTTTTCTTTTTGTAGCCTAGATTTTTATTACTTAGAATTTTTAGTGAACCTAATTTAGGTGTCATCAGTACCATTTGGTCTTTTAATGTCTTAAAACATGTTATCTTCTTCCTTACAATCTCTATACCCCCTTCCCACAAACATGTTCAAGATATGATCTAAGTGGAAGCAGAATCTTCATTCACATAAGCCTTCGATTATTGAGGTTCTCTCTGTTGTATAAAATGTCAAAAGACAACTTGCAGGAAGCCATTATTCTGGGATGTGGGTGATGCTTTGTATTTGTTGAATAGCATTCATCAGATAGCCAGCAAGTCACTCACTGAGTAGTAAACCTGAGATAAACTTACTTTGTATGTTATAAAGGTTTTGGACTTAACGTGTTATTTTAAAATTTGTTATATGACTGTAATTATTTGCTTTAATGAACAATTTGCTGGGGCTTGAGATCATATTCCATATGTATTCATTCCATCCTATTTGATTCTTAATTTTGTTCCTTGACTATTATCTTTGTGACATTATTATGGTGGTTTAAAGGATCATCCTCATATGTTTATATAATATTTGGCATATCCTTTTTCATCATGTAAGAATTAAATAGGTATCCCTATTATATTTAATATATATTTTATGAAAATTTAAAAACATGGAAAATTGTTACAGTGAATATAATTCTTTGTTCTTTATAGAGACTGCTTGGCATTTTGTACAGAGCCAGTATGTGCGAGTTTAGCCAATGTTCTTGGGAACTGGGAAAATCTGCCTTCCACAGTGTCTCCTGATATCAAAGATTATAAACTTTATGATGTAGAAACAAAATATGGGTTGCTTCAGGTATGTTTGTATCTGCTGGATTTTTAAAAGCAAAAAATAACTTTTAAAACAACATTTTCAGCTAGTCTAATTTATGTGTATTTCTCTTAATATTATTTTTTTAAAAACTCATACCTTCCGTCTTAGAATCAATATTGTATATTGGTTTTAAGAGAGAAGAGTGGTAAGGGCTAGGCAGTGGGGATTAAGTGACTTTCCCAGGGTCACACAGTTGGGAAGTGTCTGAGGCCAGATTTGAATCTGGGCCTGGCTCTCAATCCACTGAGTCACCCAGCTGTCCCCAATATATTCTTTATTATAACTCTTATTTTCAAATTTCATCCTTACCTTGGTTAAGCTTTCATGTAATAATACCTTACATTTGTAGGATGCTTCATGCTTCTTATAGATTTTTTTTGTATTCTTCATTAAAGTGATAAAAAATTGCCTAAGTTCTGCAGAAGTAATATGAACAATAGGATCTTCTTTCATATAAGTTTTGCTATTTTTTATGACTCTTAAGAAGTAATCCTTTAGTACTTTGGTAGCATGTTAAATAAGCACATTACCTTAGGTAATACCATCATTTTCCTATTGTCATAGCTTACCTTTGAGCAATAATCTTTATTAAGCAGTATGATCTACACTTTAGTCGCTCCTATATTTTAGTTTAGGAGCTTATGAAAAGTCTTTGAAAATGGTTTTCATGTAATTTGTGTGTCTTGACTAAGAAAAATTAAGCATCATAATCTATCACATGCTATTATAAATGTAATTTTTGTTACTCTTATATTTCCACAATGAAAATAATTAAGTTGAGAAAAGGAGAATTGAGGTAGGAAAAGGAGCTTCTGTTTCATTTTAACATTAGGCAAAATAGACTAACCATTTTTATCAGTTTGTCATAAATTTAATGGTAATCTTGGACAAAAGTATAAAAGGTACTGAATATACTATAGAATTAGGATAAAATTAGTTTTGTGTTATATTGAATGTTTGAAAGGTAAATATGTCCAAGATTGTTAGATTCCACATAGGATGTCATAAAGCTTTTAATCGAATTTAAGTAATGAAACTTTGGAGGAAATTACAAAGTACAGCAGAAAATTTTCTTTCTTCTCTGCTTATAACCATTTGTAGGCAGGAATTTTAAAATACTCACTTTATCCTTTTTGTGCATAAGACTATTTACTCTTGCTTTTTTTTTTTTATAAATGCAACTTGATTGTTTAATCTCAGAAGAGTGACTAATGCAGTTTTTTCTTTTATATATAGGGAGTTAAATAATTGTGAAGTCATATAAAATTTTAATAAAAGTATAGAATTTCACTTTTAAAAAAACCTTATTTTAATTTAAGTATTATTAGCAAGAAATGAGTTTTTCTCCATTTACAGGTTTCTGAAGGATTATCATTTTTACATAGCAGTGTGAAAATGGTTCATGGAAACCTGACTCCAGAAAATATCATATTGAATAAAACAGGAGCCTGGAAAATAATGGGCTTTGATTTTTGTATACCATCAACTAATCCTTCTGAACAAGAGGTAATGATTTTTTTCCTCTGTAAAACACAAAACAATGCTTTAGTTATTACATTTGTAATGGATCATAGAAAATTTCCGTTGGAAACTTTTCAGAGAAATAATATGTATAAGCAGTACTGAAAGTGCTTATGTTGCAGAATCTGTTTTCAGAAAATGGTGACTGACATCCTGTAGTGTTTCAACTGGGCTACTCCCCCCTCCCAGCATAATCTCCTTTTAGCCTCACCACAGCCCTGGGTAGTAGGTTCTCTGGCTCTTACTAGCCCCATTTTACAGATGAGGTTATTGAGGCTAAGGAAGAGTAAATGACTGGCTCTTAGTCATATAGCTGGTATCAAATTAAAATACTTATTCAGCTTCCAGTTTCTAAACCTGTCTACAACACAAAACTATTTTTCATTGTGATGTATAAGTCTGTTACTTATATAGAAAAGTTATACAATTCAGTAGAACTGACTTCTAATGTTAACTTTGGAAAACAAGTTATAAACATTATAAAACTGATGGTTTAGATTACATATTACAATTGTTTTGCTGTGAGTAGATGTTATTAAAATCATAATTTTATTTATACTGTACTTAAATTCATATAATAATGAACTTTTAAAAATAAGGCCTCCCAAGAAAGTTTAGACTATATTATGCATATTACATGTAATATATACATTGGAATATCTACAAATTTTGTGTTTTCTTCTCTGTGAAACTTAACAGCACTTGCCAGAAAATGCTTATTATAATCCTTACTCTTGATAATAATATGTCACATCTGCCTTTTGGAAGTAAATTTCATTGGCCTTAAGAATGTTGTCAAAATTCTTCTGTTCCCTGGCTTTATTTTACTAATTGCTTAGTTGGAACTTAAAAAAAATTTTTTTTTCTTCTCAACCTTGCATGATTGATTGCAAATTTGGGAGAAAATTGTTGTTTAAGCTTAATTTAATTTTAATTTAAAATTTTATAACTATGTTTTTCTTTTCCCTCCCCCCCCCTTTTTTTTTTTGTAGCCTAAGTTTCCTTGTAAAGAATGGGATCCAAATTTACCATCATTATGCCTGCCAAATCCTGAATATTTGGCTCCTGAATACATACTTTCTGTGAGCTGTGAGACAGCAAGTGATATGTACTCTTTAGGAGCTGTTTTTTATGCTGTATTTAATAAAGGAAAGCCTATCTTTGAAGTCAACAAACAAGATATATATAAGAGCTTCAGTAGGCAGTTGGATCAGGTATTTCTTCTGTCTACAAATATTTGTTTTAAGTACCCTCAAATTTCAGTTTCTAAATTATTTCCAAGACAACTTATCTAAACTAGAATAAGATTAAAGTATCACATTTTAAAATTGTCTATAAATCTGACTTTTTTTTTTAGTAGCATGGATGAGAAATGTGATTTAACTAGTCTAAAGATATCTTAGTTTCTTTAGTAGAATTAGACATTTCATTTGGGCTTAGATATCTTTTTAGATATTTAAAAGGGTTATTTGAAAATAATATAATTTGATGGCCTTTTTTTATAGTTTTCTTTTTATTCAGAGTTGCTATTTAATCATTCCTTTCACTAGCTAAGTCGTCTGGGATCCAATTCTCTTCAGAACATACCTGAGGAAGTCCGGGAACATGTGAAATTACTTTTAAATGTAACTCCAACTGTCAGGCCAGATGCAGATCAAATGACAAAGGTAAATAAATCAAAGTTATAGTCTTGGAGAGTTGAAACCTTCATCTTCAATGATTTTGCCAAGTAGTATTTACAGTCAACATTTTTATTACCTTTTTATGTACCTGAGGAGCATTTTGCAGTCTTCATGTAGACTGATATAGTTGAAAATTTATGTATTTATTGATATAACTTTGCTGAAGAAATTAATATTTCAAATGAATAGAATCATATGATTAGCATGGTTCTGTCTTGAGAGAGTCTTGTACTCTAACATTAGTAGACTCATAGACTTGGTCTCTGTCTTATTTCTCTCTTGCTCTCATACACACATATTTATTTATTGAAATACGTTAAAAGTGTTGAGAATTGAACAGTAAGTGAGATAATGATACAGGCCATAGGATCATCAGGTAAATCTCATTTTTTCCAGCTCTACAGTCACCCTCTCTGTGGCTTTTGGTGAGTCATTTAGCCTCCCTGAGTTGTAGTTAACCTTATTGAAAAGAGAGAATTCATTTCAACAGTAGGATCTCATATTCATCTGAAATTTTGTGATCCCTTATGTTTAGATTCCCTTCTTTGATGATGTTGGTGCAGTCACACTACAATATTTTGATTCCTTATTCCAAAGAGATAATCTTCAGAAATCACAGTTTTTCAAAGGACTCCCGAAGGTTCTGCCCAAACTACCCAAGGTTTGTTTTCATTCAGTTTCTTGTTGTGACCTAGATTTAAAAATCTTAAGCCGATTGCTGATTTAACCTAATGGTTAGCCCAGAGAAGTGAGATCATTGGCTTTTAATCTTAGGCTTCTCAAGAAGTGTTTTAGCTACAGTCCCTAAACCAAAGGAAGAGAAGTCAGAGAAATACCATGAAGGTGGGAATGAGCCCTGGGCTGGTTGAACCAGTGAGAGGCTTTAGGCTAAGATGGAAAAATTGGTTGAATTGTTTAGGCCAGTGATAGGCCTAAGAGGGGGCCAAAGGAAAGGAAATACTCATCTCTCAGTCTATTTCTAAGGCAACTGTTTCAAAGTTTCATTGTATTGTATCCTACTCATTGTATTCATCAGATTAGGAATAATGTCATGGGGCTGGATAGAACATTTCAGGGCGTCATATCTGGCCTGTGAGCCATAGTTTGCCCATCACTGGTTTAGGTTATTAGGAACATAGTGCACCAAACAGTAATTTTTAGTGAATAAATCCCTTGTGGCATAAAAGTTAATATCATCATTAGTCAGCAAACATTTTAATCAGTCATTTGTAAACAATGTATTAAGCACATACTGTATGGTGTACATTTATTAAGAACCTGCAGAATGTTAGAGTCCTTCCCTTGAGGAGTCTACCTTCAATATATATATATATCTTTTAGGAAGAACAGTATAGGAGAGGAGCTGGGGCTTGATTTGGGCTGTGCTCCTTAAGAGTCTTTTTGGCCCTGGACAAGTCACTTCTTTTGCCTGATCTTTATTTTTTTCATTTGTAAAATGTAGATCTTGGATTAAATGATGTCTAAAGTCTCTTCTAGCCTGAAATTTTGCTATTCCTTTACTAATGAGATCTATAATCCTTCACCATTATGTAATAGAAAACAATATTTTGAGTTGATTTTATTCCTTTGTGCCCTGTGTTATGTTGATGAATGTCTTAGCCCTTTCCTAGGTAGTCTGGTCCCTACTCTGTAGGGCTTTTCCTCTGTGGTGTTATAGATCTGTAGGAGTTAGTGCTCCATTGGGCATGGCCATCAGGAACTTATAAGACATATATTAGAAGCTTATAAGACATTTTTAGTTTTATTTTTTTTATCTTGGTGGACATAGAAAAAAATCTTCACTTGTTTCTCTTATACTATTCATCTACTTTCTTCTCCTTTACAGCGTGTGATAGTACAAAGAATTTTGCCTTGCTTAACCTCAGAATTTGTAAACCCTGATATGGTACCTTTCGTTTTGCCCAATGTTCTACTAATTGCTGAGGAATGTACCAAAGAAGAATATGTCAAGTTAATTCTGCCAGAACTCGGCCCCGTCTTTAAACAGCAGGAGCCTATCCAGGTGTGTTTGGAGAGTTTTTGTGCTTTGGAAACAATCTTGGTAACTGCTTCATCTGCATTCTTATCAGAGTGGGTTCAGAAGAGCTAGTTATTTCAGGCACTAAAGAAAATATTGGGCTGAGGTGGTAAGGCAGAGCTATCTGATTTAGGAAATAGAAGGCTTTTGAATGACCGTTAAGCACAGAGAGCATTGTGGGGCATGACAGGGCTTATGCAGTGATCTGCTTTCTGAAAGGCACTCATGTGCATGGTTTGTGCTTTTTGTCTTTCATGCCTTCAGGCCAGCAACATGGTGAGTGATTCTTTGTAAGACATTTCATATGTTGGATTGTTTAGAATCTTTTCATTATATAGTTTAGTAAGGCTTCATAATTTTCATGTGATTTACTTTTTTAAAAACAGATTTTGTTAATTTTCCTGCAAAAAATGGATTTACTGTTAACCAAAACACCTGCGGATGAAATAAAGAACAGCGTTCTACCAATGGTATATAGAGCCTTAGAAGCCCCTTCCATTCAAATTCAGGTAAGGTGGATGATGGGACAATTTAGGAAGCTTGATTCATAAAGCAAAAGAAATATGGGAAATACATTTTGCTTTGAAAATTTGAACAAAGATTGTTGGAAACTTTTTTTTTTTTTTGGAAACTTACTTGTTAATCTGCTTTATTCCATTTAGAAGGCCATTTCGTTTGCTACATTTTTTTTAGGGAATATTAGATTTATATAAGTGGGGCCAGGGTGGGCTTTCCTGAATATTTAGAAAGAATTCAAAGTAGTGTGGCCCTCCTCTTGAAGTAGACAGAGAACATTGTGCTGCAAGCATCTTTTCTGGGAATTTCAAAGTTGTTTGGTGTGTTGAAAAGCTATTGATATTGCTATTTCAAATATTTCCCCAAGCAATTCTGAGAAGCAGGTAAGTCAGCCACAGGGGCATCATCATTTTGAAAGAAGCGTATGTAATAGTACAAGGTCAGAGCTGTGGCAGATGGTGCTCATTTGAAGAACCTGGAAGAAAAAAATGAGAACAGTTTGTCCAATTATGTGTAGAAAATGCAACATTAGAATGTCATGGAAGTGAATATTAAAGTTTGAGCCAAAATTTATTGCTGAAAAAGAATCAGCCTATTAAAGAAGGCATAGCTTTCAAGAATGAGAAGAATGAGGAAAGTTTCTGTGTTGTCTGCCCTAGTCAGGCTACATCTGGGGTACCCAAAATGATATAGAACCTTAAATTCAGGTCATTTGAGGATGGGTTTAAGGAGCTGGGGGTGTGAATAGCCTGAGAAGAGGGAACTCAGAGAGATGTGGTAAATGTCTTCAGGTTTTGAAAATCCCCACATGGGAGAGGAATTAGCCTTCTTTTTCTTGGCCATAGGAGTTGTAGGTAAAATCTGCAAAGAGGCATATTTAGGCTGGCTATTAGGAAAAATTAGAGGTGTGTAGAGGTAGAGGGATAACTGGGCTAAGGGATCCTTTGTCTTTTGAGGTCTATCAGGCAGCAGCTTAGAGACACTTTGTCAGGAAGCTTATAGAAGAAATTCCTTTTCAGATTTGGTTGGTCAATGTAGCCACAAAGGTCCCTTCTTGTTCTGAAGTTCTGTGATCCTGTCTTTAGAAAGGATTTAGAAAAGTAATCAGGCTCAGATGTAGAAGCATTTGTAGCTGTGAAACTTTCTTGGAGAACATTGCTTTTTCTTCTCTCAGATATAATATGGTTTCAGTAGAGTGAAAGCATAGCAGTAAGAAGAACACAATAGAAACTGGTGGGAAATAACCAGCCCTGGAGTTGGCCTGCTGTGTGCTCTATAGCCTTTCTTCCTCTTCCTCTTTACTCTTACCCATGCTAAGGAGGCCAAAGGCAAAGAAAGATTTGATTCTTTTGTTCCTGATTACACTCAAAAAAGATACATTCTGTTTATGCCAGTTTTGGTATTTTCCATGGTATTATATTATATTCCATTGTTAAGTACAAAATGTATGTTAAATATAAAATATATGAGTTGACAGGAAGTTCTGATAAAGATTTGGCTCTTTCTTCCCTACTTGAAGAATAATAAAGCTTTTTATTGTTAAAAATCAACTTTCAAGGACTGAGAGGTTTGAGAGCACCAGACTGAAATCAGACTTTGATTCTGGCCATACAGCTTTATCTCCTTAAGTTTTTTTTTTTTCTTTCACTTGTACAATATAAGGTTAAGACTTGCCTTTATATGTATGTTGTGAAGATTGGATGAGATAATGGATATGTGAATTTTTAAAAAATTCATTTGAAATATTTTTCCATGGTTACATGATTTATGATCCCCTCCTTTCCTCCCTTCTCCTGGAGCTGATAAACAATTCCACTTGGTTCTACGTGTATCATTGTTCAAAACCTATTTCCATGTTATTCGTATTTGCAATAGACTGATCCTTTAACATCAAACCCCCAGTCATGTATATGTTAATTTTAAGCATGCTACTGTGGCATTTAAAATTATTGTAAGCCCTGGCAGACTGTCTCTCCCAGGGCTCCCCAATACAACTTCCCCCTGACACTTCCCCCTTCCTTTGTGGGAAGTGTCAGAGAAAGTATAAAAGAGAAAGTTTGGTGCTTCTTCCGGGCTGCTCTGCTCTCTTGAGCCTGGAGGCTGGTTGATGCTATCTACCCTGATCTCTCTCTTGGCACCTTTTTCCTTTTCTGTCTACCTCCTAGTTTTTCTTAGACCTTCCCCTTTCTAATTTAAATAAAACCTATCTATTCTAAACCCTAAAGTTGCTCTCTGATCTTTTATTTGAGCCCTGAAGGGATCTAGTCAATTTCCCCCTGCTGGGATGCTACCTTCCTTTCCCTTTCTCTACCTTCCTCTCTTTCTCCCATTCATCCATCCTTCTACCTTCATCCCTTCACCCCCTCACACTATGTTAATATTAAACTGGCTAGATTCATGTTTATTAAAATGGCTAAACATTTTTTTCTTATTATAAGATTGATACGTTTTTTTTTCCTTTATAGGAACTTTGCCTAAACATTATTCCAACCTTTGCAAACCTCATAGACTATCCATCCATGAAAAATTCTTTGATACCAAGAATTAAAAATGCATGTTTACAAACATCTTCCCTAGCTGTAAGTAAATAATTAATTTTTGCTTATTTGCCTGACCTTTTTTCTTGTGGTTGTATTTTTCCCTCCATATCATTTCTTCTGAACAATTTTTGTCAGCCCTTGGTGCTGTAGATGAATTTCCCTTTGTTGATATGTCAGTAACATAAATGGAGGGCTAGGGCTTCAATAGCAGGCATGAACTATGACTTTTCTCAAGAGTGTCATTTCCCACTGATATTTTTTCAGTTCATTTTTTTTGGAGTATTTTATTAGTAGAGAAGTATGTGAGAGAGAGGGAGGGAGGGAGGGAAGAAGGGAGAGAGAAGTGTGTGTAAATGTATAATACCTTTTATTAGGGGAAATCACTTTGCTTCTCCTAGACCTCAGTGTCCTCCTTTTGAAAATGAAGGAGTTCAAGTAGGTGATTACAAAGGTCCTTTCCTTCCCCCTTTAAATCTATTATCTTAAGATCTCTGTTCATTTTGTAGATAGTTTTCTATAAGCCATGGGAGTTGAGGTCAGTTTTGCCATATTATGGGTTTATAATAATTTCCTTTAGAGGCAGTTCAGAGGTGGTATAGTGAAGAAAACTCTGGACTGAGATTCAGGAAAACATGAAGCCAAATCCTGCATCTGTGTGACCCTGGGCAAGTCAATTAACATTTCTCAGACTTAATTTCCTCATCAACAAAATGCTACAAAAATAGTATCTACCAACAACAAGGTAATGTTGTGAGGATCATAAAGCACTTGACAGACCTTAAAGTGCAAAATAAATGCAGCTCCTGTTAAAATGATGATGATATTAGTAATAATAACAATAGTTAACAATTGCCATTAATGTTACTTACTATTTCTCTTTTTTATTTTGAGAATGTAAATATATATGGTAGTTTTGTACAGTTGCATCATAAAAATTTATAATCCAAACAATTGCATTTTGTTTTATAGAAATACTTATTTTAGACCAGCAGTTTCATTTTGGTTTTAATATAGATCACGTATTTGAGGTATCTTCCTCTAAATTGGAGAGAGAAAAATGAAATTCCTTTCTGATAAAATTCAACATGTTTTGGTAGCAGGCTTTCTTTTTTAATCCTAAACAATTAATGGTGTTTTTGTTTTAAGTAGGGTAGCAGAATTTAACTTAAATTGTCATAAATTACACATGTTCTCCTTCAACTTTAAGGAAGTAGAAGATGGACATTGGATACTTTACTGAAATGATTGATATGAGAACCCAGAAGTCCTTGTAGTTTCATCTGGAGATGCAACTGGCTCTTTGGGACTCTTTATTGGGATCTGTAATGAAAGTAATTAAAATGTGACTTGTACTAATTAGCTTATATTATAATAGTACCTTTGGTGATAGGGCTTTCTACATGACAAGTTGTAATTCATTGTATCCTCAATATGTGTGCATAGAATTATTGATTTCTTCTAAGATTTAGAACATTCCTTTAGATTTAGAACAGATTTCTAAAATAATAATGGGGCGCTCATTTCTGTACCACAGTACATAAGACTCCTGTCCCACATAATATAGTATATTGCAAATAAGATTTGATATAAAAATAATCTTTAAGATTTGATAAAAAAATATATATGTACATATATATTATGTGTAGTGCCCAAGTCCTTGAATATCACATGAAATAAAACCAAAATTGTAGTTTTAAACTCACATTGGCAATTTTCACAAGAAGCAAATAGGGAGACTTTCCCTCTCTTTCTCTTTTCTCTGTATCTTCTCCCAAATACCATTCTCCCTTCATTGGCAACTTTAAAATGTCATTCTCTAACAAATTTTGGATTGTGATCCTCATTTAGAATTTTGTCCCAAATTTGTGATGTCCATATCTTGAACCTTTGGCAACTGTGGCCAAACTTGAACTTTATAGTTCTTTTGTAGACTTTAGCATTTTGTGGTTTTCAGGTGGCCGTCTGAGCTCTGTATCATCCTAAATCATGCTAAAAGTGTTCGACTTTTAAAAATTAACTTTGCAATTCTCTCTCCTTTTCAGAAGTGGATGTTGGACTTGTTTTCAGTGGGAGCCCATTTTTTAAAGTAGAATTCTTAATTATTTTTTTTTTCAAAAAGCATTTATAAATATTGTGGCCATGATTACTAAAGGCTTCCTAAAGCATTGAATCCAAAGCCTTTACCTAGATTTGGCCTCAGTGAGTTGGGAGATTCAGGTATTAGCAAAAAATCAGAAAATAATATTTATAATTTTTAAAGTCACTAGTCATTATATCCAAGTCTGTAGAAAATATTGGAATTTTATAATTATCATTTTACAGATTAATATAAATGCTTTTAGTAAAATGTAACCGTAATAATAGGAGCTACTATTTATGTAGTGTTTAATATGTGTCATTGTGCTAAGTGCTTTACAATTATTATCTCATTTGATACTTAACACAACTTTGGAAGAGAAAGTGCTATTATTATTCTCATTTTACAGAAGAGGAAATTGAGGCAAACAGGTTAAGTGACTTACCTATGGTCATTCAGCTATGCAGTGTCTGAAACAGGATTTAAACTCATGTCTTCTTGATTTCAGGCCAGGTGTTCTACCCTTTGTGTCATCTAGCTGTCTAAAACTTCACTAATTTTGTATTCCTTTTTTTGGGAAAATATTGCATGCTCTTGTTAATAATCATATTTCAAACTTAAATCAGAGCATATTTTGCCCAGTTCTTTTGTTTCAAAGTAATGCTATTTTACTTTATTAAACATTGGGAGCTACTGTTTTTATTTTAATTTAGTTTTTGTAAAAAAAAATTAAATTCCTGTCCAAAGAATATATTAATTTACTAACAATTTGCCTTTTTAATAGGTTCGTGTAAATTCATTAGTGTGCTTAGGAAAGATTTTGGAATACTTGGATAAATGGTTTGTACTTGATGACATTCTACCCTTTCTACAACAAATTCCATCTAAGGAACCTGCGGTCCTCATGGGAATTCTAGGTAGCTGAAATTTTTAAATTTTGTTTTATGCTACTTCATCAAATTTGTAGCTTAAATAATCCTTACATAGCACATCTTTAAATTTATTCTATAACTTTACTTTTCTTTACCTTCTCTAGCTAATATAATTTGTTAAGAAGTTGTACAAAAGCTCTTCAGGAATGTTAACTGACAGTATGTTTACTTAATTCTATTGTGCCCTATAAAATAAAGTGAAAAATACTATGCTTTCAATCGCATTCAGATTAGAGTTGGATAGCAGGTTATTCATGATTCTTTTTGAATTGTCTTTGATAATTGTATCGTTGAGAATAGCTAAGTCATTCACAGTTGATTGTCACATTATTGTATATAATGTTCTCTTGGATTTGTTCACCATCACTTGGTATCAATTTATGCAAGGCTTTCCAGGTTTTTCTGAAATCATCCTGCTCCTCATTTCTTATAGCACAATAGTATTCTAGTCATAATCATAAACTATGGCTTGTTTGATCATTCCCCAATTGATGGGTATCCCCTCGATTTCCCGATTCTTTGCCACCACAAAAAGAACTACTGTAAACATTTTTTGTACATATAGGCCCTTTTCCCTATTTTTTTGGGGGGGATCTCTTTGAGATACAGGCCCAGAAGTGGTGTTACTGCATCAAAGGATGCTTACAGTTTTATTTCTTTGGGCATAGTTCCAAATTGCTCTTAATAGTGGTTGGATTAGTTCACAATTCCATCAATAATGCATTAGTGTCCCATTTTTTCCCACATCCCCTTCAATATTTGTCATTTCCCTTTTCTGTAATATTAGTCAGTTTGATAGGTATGAGATAGTATATAGGGTTTTTAAATTTGTATTTCTCTAACGAGTAGTGATTTGGAGTGTTTTTGTTTTTTTATTTTTGTCCTTAATTTTTGTTTGAAAATTACCTGTTCATTTGCTTTGACCATTTATCATTTGGAGAATGACTTGTATTCTTATAAACTTGACTCCAATTTTTATGTATTTGAAAAATAAGGCCATTATCAGAGATAGTTGCCATCAAATTTATTTTCCAGCTTTCTGCTTTCTTTCTAATCTTGGCTGTATTGGTTTTGTTTGTGCAAAATCTTTGTAGCTTACTCAAAATTATCCATTTTACATCTTAAAATGTTTTCTGTGGGGCATCTAGGTGACTCAGTGGATTGAGAGCCAGGCCCAGAGATAGGAGACCCTGGGTTCAAATGTGGCCTCAGACACTTCCTAATTGTGTGACCCTAGGCAAGTCACTTAACCCCCATTGCCTAGCCCTTATGACTCTTCTGCCTTAGAACCAATACATAATATTGATTCTGAAATGGAAGCTAAGAGTTTAAAAAAAAAAGTTCTCTTTCTCTTGTTTGATCATAAATTCTTACTCTTTCCATAGATATTTTTAAAAATGGGGGGCAGGCTGGTTGTATGAGCTCTAGAGGTGGGAAGGACCTCAGAAACATTGAATCTGACCCTTCATTTTACAAAAGTGACTTCCTCAGTTTCAACCAGATTATAAAGGCCAAGCTTGGATTCAGGTCCAGTTTCTCTCTAACTCCACTGCACTTTTCCACACTTCTTCCTTCATCAGAGTGGTTCATGTTTGTTAGGTGTAAAAGGGGAAGGGAAAAGGGCGGAAGAGTAAGTGGATTAGCCTTCCTGGAAAAGTTTGAAGTGTGGGCTTGCTGTAATTGACTTTGAAGAGCTCTTTTCAGTTTTATAAAGGCAAATGATTCAAGGGATATTTTAGGAAGCCAGGTCCTGGAACAGTGCTATGATTAGGACAAGTAGACACTAGAGATATTGCTCACAGAGAGCGACAGTAATCCACATATGAAGTGATAGGACCAAGACTGATACTGAAAGGACCACAGTAATGTGCCAGGGATGAATTCAGTGCAAGAAAAATGAACAGCAAAAGGTTACAAGAAGAGAAAAGACATAGGTAGTTCTCAGACTTTTTAGGCTGGAGAACTAGAGAAATGCTCTCTTCGCACCTCATAGGTACCTAGAAATTGTGGGCTGGAACTTAGATGATAAAGATCTTTTAGGAGTTTTGAATTAATACTTGAGTCTCCAAAGAGAGAACCAATTCTCTAAGAACAGTAGTATGGAGAGAGGCCAAAAGATTTTATTTTGATACACATCCTCGGGGTGGGAGGAGGAGGAAGAGGAGGAGGAGAAGGAAGAGCTTGCAAGACTCGAGTGGAGGTAGGAAGAGAAAGCAGATGGTTCAGTGCCTGACCAGTTAAGGAGGAGAGAATTGAGGAATATTGTGAACAGAATCACTCTGACCTGTCATGATAAATAACAGGTATTTGTTAGCCTATTAAGAACCTCTATGAGCCGTGCTGATTTTTAGTGTAATATTTAGCATTCACAAGTAAATTGGAGTAGCACCTGGAAAGGACATTGTATGAATCACCTCTGCTGCTGCTGATTTTTGATCTGCCCAAATTCTCTGCTATATGAAATTTTGTTTTAAAAAAATACACTTAACTCTAAGGATAAGGGATAACTCTTTCACTATTAGATTTGGAAGTGGTACTGAAAATTCATTCTAGCCCAGAGGGAAAGTTCTCTGTTGAGAAAGAAGTAACTTCTGGGATTGAACTTCAGCGGGTAGCTTAAAATAATGCACAATTTCAGGAGGCTTCAATCCAGTTCTGTGCCTCCATTTCTACTTTAAAATATAGCTCTTGGTAGTTGCACTATTTTGTGAATTCTTATTTGTTGATTCATGGTTAATGAATAATTTCTCTTGGTCTTTTTATATAGGTATTTACAAGTGTACTTTTACTCATAAGAAGTTGGGAATCACCAAGGAGCAGCTTGCTGGAAAAGTATTGCCTCATCTGATTCCTCTGAGTATTGAAAATAATCTTAATTTCAATCAGGTGAGTCTGGGGTGGTTAGTGATTTTTATTTATTTAGCAGTGAGTTTCTACAGTGAAGCCCAGTGTGAGGCTTCTGGTATGCGGGGAAATGTAGGGACAAGGAAATGACACAGAAGGGTGATAAAAATTAGGCATGATGTGAGGTCCCTATAAAGGATCCTGGCGTTTTGTTTGGCCGGGGAGCCAGAGGATGCTTTTTGGAAGAAGCAGTATTTAAGCAGGACTTTGAAGGAGAGCTAAGATGTTGACAAGCAAAGTTTTTAGCCTCCTTCTGGACAGGAAAGTGAAACAGAGTCAAGAAATGGGAGGGGCAGCTAGGTAGCTCAGTGGATTGAGAGTCAGGCCTAGAGACGGGAGGTCCTGGGTTCAAATCTGACTTCAGACACTTCCCAGCTGTGTGACCCTGGGCAAGTCACTTGACCCCATTGCCCACCCTTACCACTCTTCTACCTATGAGCCAGAACACAGTATTGACTCCAAGATGGAAGGTAAGGGTTTAAAAAAAAAAAAAAGAAATGGCGAATGATCCAATTGGAGCATTGAGCATGCCTGAAAAACCATGGAAACAGGTGGACTGAAGGCTTTAAGGATCAGACTAAGGAATTTTGATTTGATTGGGCAGGTAACATAAAATTACCACTGATCAACTTCAAGTGTGTATGTTTGGGAATGGAGGGGAGTCTCTGTTGTGTTCTAATTCTAATATTCCAGAATACTATGAATCATGCTTTAGAAAATTATCCTGAGCATCATTTAATTGGAGGTGATAGTTGAATCTGAGAGAGTGTGGTTGAAGTCAATGCTGCAAGAGAAGAAAAGAGGATCTGCCTTGAGGAATGGAGGAAAACACAAGTTGCTTAAAGTAGAAGAAGGGTTCAATGGCCAGCACTTAGTGCTACAAGAAGAGAGAGCCAAAGAGTGAAAACCAGGCCTTTGGACTTAGTTGAAGGTGATCAGTAACCATTGAGCAGTCATTTTGGCAATGTTTGCAATGGTGAGCGCCATGTTCCAGGCAGTAGAGGACCTTGTATTTCAGGGATCCTAGAATGGTCATTTTAGAAGAGACTCTTGAGAGCCATATATAGCCTCTATTTATGGCAGCAGTGGTCAGGCTAGATCAGCCATCCTAGAGGAATCTCAGTCAGGTTCTCACCTGACTCTCTGCCACTCACTGATTTTGTGACTTTTCCATCTGTCCTTTAGAGTGAATAATTTGAAATGGACAGTCCCATGAGCCCTTTGCAATTGGTGCTGGGAGTCTGCAAGATTGGCATCCTCACATAATAGTTTCATTAACTTAATCGCTGTTTTATTAGGGATTACTACCATTCATGTAAAATAATGTGCCAGCTGTTGTATGAGGAAATAGATGTAGGTATAGTGAGTGATGCTGCTGGCCTTGTCAGGAAGATCTGAACTTGAGTCTGGCCTCAATCAGTTACTAGCTTGAGGACCATGAGCAAGTCATTTTGCTGTTTTTATGGCCTTATCTGTCAACTGGGGATTATAATAGAATCTACTTCTCTAGGTAGTTGTCAGGATCAAATCAAAGACCTGTGTACAGAGCTTTGCAAACTTGATAGAGCTAAAATGCCAGCTCCTTTCCCCGAGATTATCTCCAGTTTTTCCTGTAGATATCCCTTACTAATACATGGTTTTTTACTTATTGTCACTGCTATTAAAATTGATCCTGGAGAGAGGAATGAATTCTAAGCAAATCTATTCACATAAGATAATTCCATTCCTGAACAGATACTACTTAAAAAAAAATCCTTACCTTTCTTCTTAGAGTCAATATCGAGTATCAGTTCCAAGGCAGAAGAGCAGTAAGGGCTAGGCAATTAGGGTTAAGTGACTTGCCCAGAGTCATGTAGCTAGGAAGTATTGGGGCCACATGTGAACCCAGAATCTCCTGTCTCCAGACCTGGCTCTCAATCCATTGAGCCACCTGGCTGCCCTAAGTACTATTTTTAAAGAAATGGAGAGCAAGATATGTAAAAGATCAAAATCACTCTTGATTCAATGGAAAACACAGAGACTTTAACCCTGTAAGACAAACCAGTAGGATGTGAGGCTGAGGGGTAGGCAATCCTGTTTTACATACATCAAAGCAGATTTGAGCAAACAGCCACTAATTTGGGTCTTACCTCCATACCTTTAACATGTGCTGGAGAGAGAGAGACAGAGAGAGAGAGAGAGAGAAACAGAGCAATTGGCATTGTTCCTGAGCATAAGGAAGTAGAGGACAGTTAGAAGTTATGAGGAACAACTTTGAAGAGAAAAAGTCAGCATTTTCCCCTCTAAGTAATCAGTTCTTGGTCCCTGGAAGGAATAGAGGAAGTAGAAGTACAGAGAAGAAATTGCAGTGATTGTTCTCAAAATCCTCAGAGAAACCCGGACTTACTTTTCCTTCAGCTTCTTAGCTGTATGTGATTTTAATCAGGTTTCCTGGAACTTCACTCTCTTATGTCTAAACAAAAAGTGGCTGTTTCAAAATTTGCTTGAATTGGATTGGGTATTTTCCTGAAAACCTATAAACCATAAACTCAGAGTATCCCCATAAATAGAATCCCTAATGGTAGCCACCTTTTAGAGAGGTTGGGATATAAAACTCCAAATTCAGTTTATATCCGGAAACTTTATGAGATGGTTGATTTAGAGCTGGAAGGGACTCTGAAAAGGCTATTTAGTTCAACTTCTTTATTTACAGATGAAATTTAACTCACCTGGCCAAATTCCCTGAGGCAGTTAAGTGACAAAATGAGAATTAAAAACCCCATACAGTTTTAAAAGGTGGCCTGATTTACTGAATATGCTTAGCAGAGATGGTGTCCCATTCTCCAACACTTCTGTCATTAAAAAAAAAAAATCTACTGTAATAAAAATAAGGAATATTTTGATAAATGACTGCTTACTTTATTTACTGCCAGTTTTCAAAGTTGTAATCTGGTCTAATTTTAAATTTTTAGTTCAATTCTTTTATTTCGGTCATCAAAGAAATGCTTCATAGATTGGAAGTGGAACATAAAACTAAGCTGGAGCAACTTCACATAATGCAAGAACAGCAGAAGTGAGTTGTTTTCTACTGAATTTCAATTGTTGTGGGTATGAGAGTAGCAAGTTCTCAAGTTTATTGTTTTCCATGAGTTATCAGGAAAAAAATTAAAAACACTTGGGTTTTAATTTGATCGCAAGCCAAGCAGTTTACCTTTCTTTTTTATTTAGATCAGCTTTAAGTTTAGGTTAAAAGAGGACATTGTTTAAAAATTAATGCATTAATTTAATAGGAAGAATGTTCATTCCTCAGAAATTCTTTTATCAGCATTGCTCCTTTGCATTATAAACATATATTGATCTGTACCTATAACTAGGCTTCTAGGGACATAAACTTAATAGCATTCAAAAAATTATTTGGACTCTTTGTTCTGTTTTTGGAGTAGTTAGAAGTATTTGTGAATTAATTCCATCCTCCAAAGCAGTGAGGTCAGACTAAAATAAGAATGGATCTTTGCAAGCCATAATTACATATTCATATTATCTAGGTTGTATTTTTACTTCTTTTGTTAAATGTTTTTCATTTATACTGTGATTTGGTTTGGGTGGCACTCACCTCTGCCCTCAGGGCTTTTTCAGTTCCTTGATAAGGAATGTTCCTCATTCCCTAGATAGGGTCCTACCTAGCTAGGGAAAGAAGTAAAAAGTACAACTAGTTACCCATGAAGGGCTCTCCATCCTTCTCTCCTACCCATTTAACTTGCAACAGAATCTGCTTTGTAGAAGTCAAGAAATAACTATCTTTGAAAGATCTTAAAGGGAATAGAAGTAAAAGGAAGTTCCTTCAAGTAGTGAGACTTTCCTGACTCATTTTAGGGCATGAGACAAAGACTTGAAAGTAAATACATTTTGTGTGTGATAAGCTGAACAAAAAAGCCTTTTTTAATTAGATCAGACCTGTAGCAGATAAAATACCTTAAATATCATTTATCCATTTAGTGTCATCATTGACATTGCCTTTTTAAAAGACAGAATTTATTAAAGCAAGAAGGAAACATTTCTCTAAATAAATTTGTACATTTGTTTTGTATAATGTTTGTCCTTGCTTTCCCTAGACTCTGTCCATCTATTCCTGCCCATTCTTCAGGGCTTGCTTGAACCTAATCATCTTCCTGAACTTTTCACACCAACTTCTCATCACATTAGCCCCCTCTGCCCTTTCAGTGCCTTTACTGTTCGTGCTAAACATTTGCACATTTAGATTCTGGTAGCATGGTTTTTCTGTCCTCTCCAATGAAGTGATGCCTGTTTGAACTCGCGGAGGCCAGTCTTGCTTATTTTATCTTCTTCTTTCTACTAATCCTCTCCCACTGCTCCCCCAGCAATACTTTATCCTAGACTTAGACCTCCATCTAGTCTGTCAGATGGAGCAGAACACTAGATGAGGCATCTACCATCCCAGAAAAGTCCTAGTGTGTGTTGGGTTTGTTCAGTGAGCAGGAATGGGAGGAACCCTGCAACATGACCTCTTTCAGGCTGTCAGTAAACAGTTATCAAGCACGTACTGTGGGTCAGTTTCTGTGTTAAGCACTAGAGATATGCATTTTATTGTGTTCTCTCACTCGGTAATAATTGGGCTTGACCTTTCAGGTCTTTGGATATCACCAATCAAATGAATACATCTGAAGAGACAAAAATTCCTAATGCTGGTAGTCAGGTAAGAGAGTTTTGAGGTTTCTTTAATTTTCAAGAGAGCTTAAAAATAGGATTCTACACATCCAAGCTTTAAAAAAAAAATGATGACCTCACTAGATTTCTTTTTATTGTCTGTTTAACCAGCTGACTTTTCTAATTTCAACAGATTGACAAAGTCTTTAACAACATTGGAGCAGACCTTCTAACTGGTGGTGGATCTGACAGTAAAGAGAATGGGGTACAAAATACACAGAAAAGAGTAAGTTTTTTTGTTTTTTTTGCATTTGCTATCTTATTTGTTTGTAGAACTGTTCAAATGTGATAAAATTTTATCAGAAAACACTTTTATTTTTAGTGCTTTCTAAGAATCATCAAGTAAATGAGTTTTGTTGAACTTTAAATATATGGATAGAAGAAACTTGCTTTATTCAGTGTATCATAAAATAAACAATTGCTAAATTAGATCTCTGATTATAATTGCTAAATTAGACTCAGGTTCAGTTATTAAACAATGGCAAATTGATGTTAGTCTTTCTCATTCCGTCACTAAAATATTTTCTTCAGGTTTCTTTTTTAAATTTCAAATTATTAGTATTTAATTTCTTTACAGAAAATAAGTTAAGCTTTACTATCAAAACAAATCAATGACAGTACTTTATAGATTTGGTCCATAGAGTCACAGCTCTAGCCCTAGGAGGAACTTTGAAACAATTGAGTATAGCCCTCTTGTTTTACAGATGAGAAAAGGAAAGCCCAGAGAGAAGTGACCTGCCTCCTTTTTACACAAGAGTTACTTGCTCTGGTTTCCTGTTGCAACATTAAATGATATGCTTTGGGAAGTCATGACTAACAATTATACTTTTAGGTTTCTAAAAGAGCATTAAGTTTATCATATTACGAAACTAATTTTATGCAGCTTTAGATGTAAATTGCAGATTTGTATATATTTGCCTATGAAACATCAAACCATTTGCTCACCTGTTATATATAACAGTCTCGTGGCATTTTCATTTTGGTAGTTCATGCCATTTGCAAATGATGCATTAATCACTTAAAAAGATAATGAGCATAACTGGTAGCCAAAAAAGATTCTTTCATTTTCATTTCATTCATTTATTTATTAAACACTTACCTTCTGTCTTAGAATTGATCGTAAGTGTCAGTTCTAAGGCAGAAGAGTAGTAAGAACTATTCATTTGGGATTAAGTGATTTGTTTGGGGTCATACAGGCAAGAAACATATGTGGCAAAATTTCAATCCTAGGCCTGCCTCTCAACCCTCTGAGCTGCCTCCAAAAAAAGATTCTTCTGGAGCGTCTAAAAAATGTGTAGTCTCCTAGCATTTATTGGTTTTCAGTATTGGGAGTAGAAGAGATAAGAGACCGAATCTTTTATCTATTATCTGCTTTATTCCTGATTAGAATGTATATTCCCAAATTTCAATCCTTTCTCAACAGTATCTGAATAATTGTAGTCCACCATACTGAAGAACACATTTATATGACAAGCTGTTGCTCTGTTCTTTTGATTTCCTTTTAAACACTTTTTCCTGCAGATTTAGTTCTCTCTAACCCTAGATAGCCAGTTCAGTGACATCATGTTTTCCTGAGACTTCTGATTCTAGCCCCAGATTACAAAACAGCATTTGTCTCATTTGTTAACTAAAGAAGCTCAAAGTAGAGTCCTGGACTCAGCTGCGTATGGGAATATCTGTCTTTTGCTCAGAACAATTTTAATTCCTTCATATTTATTGACCATCCATTCTATGTAAGACATATAGAATACAGAGCTGTAAAAGATAGGATCCCTTCCTTTTAAGATGTTTAGACCCCAGGAGAGATGCATAATTATCTAATCCTGTAGATGGAAGCCTAGAATGCCTAACTAGGTATTGATTTGTTCAAAACTGTTCTGTCCTTCTGATATTTTGGGTAAGATTTTGGGTTGTTTTTTTTTTTTTTTTTTTGTTATGTCAGATATAAGGTAAATTAAAGTTGAACAAGGCCTTAATAGAGTGGACCTCAAAAAAGGACTTTTACTTCTCCTATGGGACATAAAAAAGTGATTCCAGTATCTGAATTTCCCTAAGTAGTGGTTTTAGGTGTAGTTAGAAAGTCTTATGTAGTTTAACCAGGACAAATTTAAATCTTCTTTAAAGTGTTTGTGTGAAATTATTCATTATATCAAACTACTTGTTACTGTTTTCCAACCATCTAACTCACATTTTTATAGAGCTTTAAGATTTATAGAGCTTTAAGATTTGCCAAATACCTTCCTCATAGCTACCCTTTGAGCTCCGGAGGGCCAGTGTCATCATGCTAACTTTGTGTAGGAGGAAGCTTTGCCTCTGAGAGGTGATGAGCTTTCCAAATTCAGTTGCTATTCAGCCCTGGACCTTGAGGCTCCAGCCTAGCTAAGGTTAAGCAGAGTCTGAAACATTTCATCTATGCTATGCTTAGTGAAGAATACCTTAATAAACCTAGTTTGTGAAATTCCAGGCTTAACTGGAAGATCCTTGCCTTAAAAAAATAAAATTCTAACATTACCACATGAACTGTCTTTTGTCACTTTGAAGGCATCACTCACACTTGAAGAGAAGCAAAAATTAGCAAAAGAGCAAGAACAGGCCCAGAAGTTGAAAAGTCAGCAGCCATTGAAGCCCCAGGCCCATACCCCTGTGGTACCCGTGAAACAGGTCAGAGTTTGTTTTTTTTTCCCTTTTCTATCATTTCATTCTATTCCTTCTAGGACACTAGTCACATAAAATTAGTTTGCTTACAACTGTGCTCAGAAGACATATTTATAAAGGCTTCTTTAAATTGCATATTCTTGGAGGATTGTGGTTAGGATTGGGGAAAATTTTCACAAAAAAAGTTAGATGACAAATGCAGGGCCTTCCTCTAGATTCAGGTCTGGCAAAAACTTGCCATTCCTAATTCTTTGTAAAAGTAGGGAAAATGAGCTGACCCTTTCTATTGCTACTTTTGTGTATAATTGTTTTGTTCTTGTTTTTGTCTTTTTTTTTTTAAACTCATATTTCAGACTGGCAAAGATCCTAGAGTCATATAGATACAGTTCAGAGAACTGGTCCTTATTGGTTCATGTAGGTTCCATACAATTTCAATTGGGAGCAGGAATAATTTGATTTTTTGTTTTGTTTCTGAAGGTTTCTTTAAACTCCTTGGTAATATTGACTGGGGGGAAAACTTCTCCCTCTGAAAAGATGGAGAGAGATGAGCATAAAATATGCATCACAAAGCATATTTAATAAATTTCATTGACCATGCATTCTTGAACTTAACTTTTCCTATCAAATGTTAACTTGTTTTATGTGATTTAAGAGTATAGTCTTAATGCAAAAATAGCCATAATCACACTACTGTTTTATATATTTTGCAGACTAAGGACTTGACAGAAACTTTGATGGATAATATGTCTTCTTTGACCAGCCTTTCCGTTAGCACTCCCCAAATCTCGGCTTCCACTAGCTTCTCTTCGGTTCCATCCGTGGGGATGGGCATGGTTTTTTCTACACCTGTCGATAACACAAAGAGAAATTTGACAAATGGTCTAACTGCTAATATGGGCTTTCAGACGCCACCATTCAGCCTGCCAGCCAGTGCAAACCAGCATCTCTTCAGTGGCCCAGGCACACCGGGAGCAGGCCAGATGACCCTCGGGACGCCTTCTAGTTTATCGAACCTGCACACTCGGAGGCCTTCAGCTGGAGTGTCACAGCAGACCCCACACAGACCCACTGATATGTCTGCTCTGGACAGTCTGTTTGGGCCTCAGAAACCCAAAGTTAGCATGAACCAGTTATCTCAACAGAAACCAAACCAGTGGCTTAATCAGTTTGTACCTCCTCAAGGGTCCCCAGGGACAGGCAGTTCAGTAATGGGAACACAGCTGAACATGGTAGGACAACCTGCCTTTGGTCTGCAGGGTAATCCTTTCTTTAACCCACAGAACTTTGCACAGCCATCCAATATGACTAGTAGTAGCTCAGCTAGCAATGATTTAAAAGATCTTTTTGGGTAAGGCATCTTGTATTCATTTTGAAGAATTGATTGCATTTTAATCATGGGTAAGCTGATTTCCATCTTGGTATGTTTGTTCAAATATCTGGCTTGGAGGAATTTTCCCTACAGGAAGGAATCTGAGAGGTTTGGTGGAGGAAAACAAGGGCATCCACGTCAGCATTGTAGTGATGTAGAATCCTGTCGTTTGTACACCTTGAATGCAGTTTGATTTGTTCCCTCTTGCCTTCTCCCACATTCTCCCCTCCCCTTCTCAGTGGTCTGAAGGCATGGCCCTAACCAGGCTTGTTCTGAGCTGAAAGCATTGGTGTCGGTGGCTCCTCTCTCCCTGCATAACTTGGAATGACAAATCAGTGACAAAAATAAGTCAGTGGTATTTGCAGGTTTTATCAGCCCAGTGCCACCAGGGTCCACTCGCCACAACTTTCCAGTCTTAATTTTGATTTGTTCTTAACCTAGTTCCTTCATTGATCCCTGAATTGGTGTTTCTCTTAAGTAAAGCAAGCTGTAAGCGTATAGAAAGGCTCAGGTCATTTGCTTTTTGCAATCCTTATTACATTTGTTGTTTTCTAGACAAGTCTCAGCAAATATTGCAGAATTTCACTCATCTTGCTTCTCATTGGTTCAAACTGTAAAAGCCTCATAAACCATCTTTAGTGCAAGATTAATCATTGTAAAACCTGGTTAAGCATGGTCTGCCTCAGTGGCATACTGGATTTTGTTCCTGGGTTCCCCAAGGAGCGTTTGGGATCATTTGACTCTTTCTTCCTTGCGTCTGTCTGAGCAGAGGAGCCCCGTTGGATGGGTGTAGTCAATTGGCACAGCCCTCTGTTGCAGGGTGATTGCCCTAATTCTTCTTGCCTTCTTATTTTGTTTGCATTGAAACTTGTGAGGTTGCATTTTCCAAGGCAGATTTGTAAGAATCCAAGTGTATTTGGTGAATAAACTTTTTAAAGTTTACACTGTATTGCTCCAAATGTAATAAACTTGACTTCTCCAAAAATGAGCAGTTGTATCTCTGCCTGCCAACAGTGATGCTCAGCTTGCCCATGATACAGTCTGACCTCTTCTCCGTTAATGCCACTGAATGTTAATTCTTCCTTTCCTAGGAATTTCAGGAACCTTTATTCCAACCTTTTGAAGTTCAGAGTTGATCATTTGGTGGAAGGAAAGAATTAATTCTTTAACATTTTTACAGAAAACCTACATGCTTTATTTTTTAAAGCCTTTCACTAATGATATTGTTCTTTCATTTGCTGCTTCAAAAAAAACCACAGGGCCTTATGCTGTAAATGTGATTTGTATTTTGTTAAGTTATATTTCCACAGTTTATGCAGTGATAAATTTAAACACATTTTTCAAAGAACTCTGTGTATGTGTGTTACGGTTGCTGCCTTCATATTTTTATTTTGAGTTCTCTGGGACCAGCAGTGGTTTTAAATAAACTATGTGAAGTTTTGTGTGCTGTTGATACTCTTGGTAGGTGTCCTGGGTTATACTGAATTTCATTATTAAATGTGATTGGATAATAAAAACATTCTTGCTGCCAACATATGAGGGGAATTTTTAAATAATAAAACTTTCACATCTGATTTCTGCATGAGCTGTACTTTATTATATCTGATGTCTGAAATGACTTATGTGAGGAACTATTTGTGATAATGTATTTTAAGAAATGACAAACATTGAGAAGAAAGTGATTTTGTCATAATGAAGGTATATTTTTGATATGATTGAATTCTTTGTAAATGTGTTTTTTTATAACTATAGACAGTTCTTGCTTTACACAAATTTGCATTACACAAATTCAACTTCACATAAAGAATTCTAAAAAATCCACATTCTAAAAAAAAAACCATCAATGACTTTACTGTACAGTGCTATGCTTTCTCCGTTCCTGTCTCTCAACTTGATGTTCTGTGACCTCCCAAATCCCCCACCAAAAAAAACCAAACACCTTCCAAGTGAAAGCAGATGAACAGAATGGGGAGAGTATACTGCTACTGCAGGTTTAGGGGCTTGTCTTTTGAGACCTCCAGTGCAGAGAGGGAAGGCTTTTGTCCCACGCCATATACCTGCCCAGTCTCTGTGCCCCATGTGTTGCCTATCCTCTTCTGTCTGTGTCCAGTCCTTCACATATTTGCCCCTTGCATGCTCTTTCTCTTGGTTCCAGTGAAGCCCCCCACATGTCCGATCCTGACCTCTGTGAGTTCTTTCTTTTCCTACTTCTCTGTCCCTGGCTCCCATGAGTCCTTGAACCATGTACTGGCCTGCTTCTTGCCTCCTTCCCTTCCTCATGTCTGCAGGCAAATTCACATTACATGTAAATCGCTTTACATAGAGGTCTGTGGAATCGCCCTCTTTTGTAAAGCCAGAACTGTCTGTATTGGGGTTGTGAATCATGTTGGAAAAGTTCACAAATGTCTTGAATATTTTGAAATATCTTTTCTTTGTGATAGTTAAAAGTAATCATTGTTTAGCAGAGACATGTCCTACTTATGTAGTATATTTTATTCTGAATCAGAGAGTTGGTCATAGGCAGGAGGGATGGGGAGGACTAGGGATGGTCATAAGCAATTTATACATGTTACCTGCTAAGTCTTGAAAGAGATTGTGATCATTTTTGGTGGAGGGGTTAATAACTAGATGAAATAAGGTTCTTGCAATTGAGTTCTTAATAATTTGGTTTTTAGTTGAAAATTAATTCCTCAAACTCTTGGAAACATTGAGATATATTCCATCACTTTAAAGAAAACCATTATCCTATTCATTTCACACATTATAAAATTTTTTAGTATATTAGTTGCTTTTGCTGCCACTGTTCTACTCCATTGGGAAATTGTTTTGGGGAGAAAACTATGATAAATTTTTAGTGGGATTGGAAACTATGAAAAGATACTTTTAAAAAATCATACCATCTACAGGATTATTTTGTCTTCTTGAATTGGAACCCTAATGTTTGGAATAGATATTTATAATTTGAGAGGGATTTGTAATTTTATAAACAATTGTGCTCTTCCTTTTTTTCCTACCAGGTTCATACTTTGCCCATGTGAAAAAGTATATACAGCATTCTAAAAGGGGATACAAATAGACTTTATTTTCCTTTTATCAAAGGAGGTTTTCTGCTTGAAGCTTAAGTGAACAAAACTCACTGGTAAAATGAGAATAAAAAGCTTGTGTTATCTACCTCACAGCATTGTTGGAAGTCTCAAATGTGATACAGAATATGTAAAATACTCTGCCTGTGAACATTTGAATTGTAATGCTTTTCATGTTAAAAGTTGTGTTTTTTGTTTTTGTTACTTACAAAATAGTCAGAAACAAATTGATATAAGATTGTTAAAGTCATAATTTTCTAGCAGGAAGAAGGCACCTGAGAACATCTGGTCTACTTTTTATTTTTAAGAGAGTTTTCTTTTTCCTCTCCTTACTACTTCCTTCCTTCCCCTCTTCCCCTGTCTAGGAAAAAATAAAAAGGAAAAATAATGTGCTTTTCATAAACATTTATAACACATTGGCTACATCCACAGTGTTTGTCTTATTCTACATATCCAAATACCCTCTTTGTCAAGAGGTAGGTAGCATGTTTCATAAAGTTGGTCCTCTGGAAACATGATTGGTCATTACACTAATCAAAAGTCTTTCAAAGTTGCTTATTTTTAGTGTTGTGCTTTCAGTTCTAATTGAGTGCATCTCGGTTTGCTCTTTATCAATTCATATAAGTCTTCCCAGGTTTCTTGGAAAGTTACTCCTTCACATTCTTTTTACAGCACAGATGATGATGATGATAGCAGTTCTGTAGTGCCTACTGTTGTGCCTAAGTGTATGAGTATATGAATATGCCACAGTTTGTTCAGCTATTCTCCAAGTTGATAGGCATCCCTCTGTCTCCTTAATTTTTCACTTTTCATTGTTCAGATAAGGAAGCCAAGATCCAAGAAAATACATGGACTTTCCCAACAGCGTTTGCGAGTTAATTGAAGAACCAATCACTGTTTCGCATAGAACATACTGCCTCCATTGTATGAACATTGAAATTGTAGTGTCTGATTCATCCAGCAGACAGTTAATGGTTGTAGCTTTAGACCCTGAAAGATTAGGAAGAGTACCAAGAGTTGAATGAGACTGTGTAGAGGATCCTGAATGCCAGTTGAATGAGTTTGAACTTTTAGCCTTTAGACAGGTGATGGCAAACCTATGACACGCATGTAGTCATTTTTGATGACACAGCCACATACAGAGAAGTACGGGGCCACATGCTGAGGATAAAACATTGGCTGTACTGTAGTATAGACGCTCTGTGCATGATAGATGATTCCACCTATATGAATTTAACTATTTTGGTTTATTAAATACAGTTATATATTACAATTATACATTTTTGTTATTTAAACTATAAATATCGCAAAATTATGGGTTTTTTCTTGAAGTGACACACCACCCGAGTTATGCTTGGTTTTTGGGTGAATTACCATCACTGCTTTAGACAGAGTAGAGCCATTCGGGATTCTGGTACTCTGTACTATTAAAAAAGATTCTGACCTTTTTTCTAAAATTTGGAAACCAGATCACAGATAGAACAGAACAGTATCAGGCATAGTCTGGCATTTAACTGACTCCCACAGGATTTTTAGAGACAATTATGGAGCCGCAATGGGCTCGATAATGGGCATGATTAGGCTATTTTGGTAATAGGCCCAAAGAGTGCTTTTAGCAGACTGAGGACCACATTGCTCTCCCCCGCCTCAGCAATTCCCTATCTCCTCCCCATTGTCAAATACAGACTCCTCTGATTGTCACTGGGAGAGCTTTGGAACCCAGCAGCTTCCCAGCTTATTGTACATTCCTCCCCTTCACACCTACAGATCTGCCAAAGTAGCCACCATGTTTGTGTTTTTCATACAGCACTCTTGTCTGTGTGCTTTTGCCCAGGCTCTTCCTGATGCCTAGAAGGCTTTCCTCTATCTCTCAGATGTGCCACTTCTACATGAGGCTTTTCCGGATCCCTTAGCCTACTGATACTTTCCTCCCAAAGTTTTTTTTGTACCATCTGTATTTTACTCATAAATACATGCTGGTTACCCCTTTGCAAAGCAAATTAAGGGCAGGAACTGTTTGCTTTTTTTTTTTGTAGTGCTGCGCTAATATAGTAGGTCTAATAAATACTAGTTGAATTAATGAAAAATGTTAACTTACTAATATTTTTCCAATTACATCATTTTGAGGTTAAAGTGAATTTTTGTGTTCTTCAACATTTCTTTGTGTAAGTAAGGAATTCTCTTTAGCATATCCTCAGCTAAAGCTTTTCTCCATCCAGTGCTTTTCCATAGTAATGATGCATCTCTGGGTTCTCAGAACCCATGTTGTGACAATCTAACACTGGTAAAGGTCTGTTGGTTGTAGGAATGCTTGTTTTCAGATAAAATAGTGAATTGGGGCAGCAAGGTGGCACAGTGAATAGAAAGCCAGACCTAGAGTTAGGAGGTGCTGGATTCAACTCTTACCTCAGGTATTTCCTAGCTGTGTGACCCATTGCCTAGCCCTTACCACTCTTCTACCTTGGAATGGATACTTAGGTATCCATTCTAAGGCAGAAGATAGGTTTTATTTTTTAAAGGAAGCCAATGAATGCATGGATTTAGCAGAATTGTAGAGATAAAAAAGAAGCAATCAAAGCTTTTGAGTCAGGTTAATTTATTCCATATTTATATATTAGCTAGAGAAGATTTTCTTTTTCCAGCTTGCTAATGATTGATGTGTAGGTTTGTCGTGCAAACCCAGGCCAAACTTTTATTCTGGTTTTCTAAAGCTTATCTTCCACGTGCATTTTTCTTTGATCACAGATGATACTTTTATAATATGATTGAGGGACAAGACTGAAAACCCATGTTATGAGTTAATTTGAAGTAGCAAACTTCTACTCTTGTGAGTTTGTGTGCACATTGGCAAGTATTCTGTGAGAACATCATGCCGTGGCAGAAATGGCGATCTGTGTGCATGTCTTGGCTCTTTCACTTTAATTTCTTACAAAAGATTTCACTGGGAAACGTGAATAAAAATGCAGTGTTGGGAACCTCACAATAAGCATTCTTCAGTACAAAGACAAAAAACAAATCAATAGACTCTAGAGACAGCTAGGTGGCTCAGGGAATAGAGGGCCAGGCTTGAAGACAGAAGGTCCTGGCTTCAAATTTGGCCTCTGACAAGCCTAACCACCCTTATCAGTCTTCTGCCTTGGAACTGGTACTTGTATTGATTCTAAGATGGAAGGTAAGGATTTAAAAGAAAAATCTGCTCTGAGGGACCTCATATTTTGGGGGGAAATCACATATATAACAAGTAAATATGAGATCATTTGTGAGGGATTAATAAGGGGAATGTATCAGGAAAGACTTCGTGTTGGAGGAGAGGCTTAAGCTGACCTTGGCAGGTAGCCAGATGATCCAAGAGGTGGGGGGCAAGGTGAGAGAGCACATTACAGGAACATGGCTCATGGCATTGCCCTGAGTTCTGTCCCTGCTGTGGTTTCTGGTTCCTGGTTTTGCAGTTTACCAAAAAAGTCTGAAGTGTGTCTTCAAGGATCATAAATTTAGCCTTGTCAATCCATTTTATTGGGATCTCCAAACTGCCAATGCTCAACAGCCAAGCAGTCCTATTCTCGAATTCCTCCCTGGCCATTTTCAATGTTCTCGGTGGAATCATTTAATTCAGCTAAAATTTATTTAAGCACTGACTCTGTGTGCAGATTATTCTGCTAGGTAGGTGGTGGGCGGTGATGCAAAATGTGCGAGATTATCACTCACCTTCCTGGAGAGTTTTACAGTTTGCAAAGTGCTTTCTAATCCAGCACCCCACAGGAAGCCCTATCTACTAAAATACTTTCCAACAGAACAAAGCCAGGATCTCCATCCCTTGAAAGTGAAGCAGGCACCTGGACTAGGCTAGTACCTAAAATCATGACAGTTGGGGAACAGTTGAACCAACTGTGGTTTGTCAGTGTGACAGAATATTTTGTTATAATTCAAAGTAATAAATGAATAATACAGAGAAATGTAGATTATTAAATATATGAAGGAAAACATACTAATTTTGAAGGAATAACAAATGTATGGCACTTATGTGTCAGGCATCATACTAAAGGATTTACTAATACCTCAAAACAACCCTTGAGGATGAGAACTGTTATCTCTGTTTTATAGTTGAGAAAGCTGAGGCAAGAGATGAGTGGACAAGCACAATGGAAAAGGATACTGAGGGAAAGGAATAACATGTATAGACATTAGATGAAAGATGATGTTTTAAACTGTAGTTTTACCCTTAATTTGTTTTTGTTTTTGCTAAAGCACCATCTCTGTGATGCTTTTTACCTGATCCCTCTAATTGTTGGTTCTTGCCCTTCAAATTGCCTTCTATACATTCTATATCATATGTGTAGACATTCTTGCTTTTCCCCTTTTCTCCCTATAGGATGCACGCTCTTTGAGGGCTGAATGCTTTCATTTATGCCTTTTGAATGCCTGGTGCCTAGTATACTCCTTGGCATATAGTGGATGATCAATGCATGCCTGTTGATTTTTGTTAAACTAGAATGATTTTTATGAGCCACACCTGTTCCTCCCTTTTTTGTGGGGAGTCCGAGAGCAGAACTACTTGAATTGGGGTCTTCTATTTAGAAATGGAAGGGACCTTAATGAGTCATATAATTCAGTAACTTCCATTTTACAGATGAGGAAACTGAGACTCTGTAAGAGGAAACAACTTTCTCCAGGTCACACAGTATATGATAGAGGTGCACTGAAACCCAGTGTACTCTGACTCCAGTTCCATGCTCTTCTCTCTGTATCATATACATGCCCTAGCACAGTATCTTGAATGTAGTCATTTAATAAATGTTTTTATCAGCCTTTAAATTTGGTCCCCATTTTCCTCTCCCCTCTTCACAAATGCAGAGCTGTATTCACTTCTGCATAGAGTTGCTCATTGGCCATTGAGATTGGGCAGAATGGAGGCTGACCCTCCATGCATTACACTGGGACCTTCTTGTAAGGCTTATACAATCCACCATCAAACATTTACTAATTATTCAGTATGTAACAGTACGGTGAATTTGTTCAGTTTTCATTTGTGTCTGACCCTTCATGACCCCATTTTGGGAATAGAGTGGGCTTTGCCGTTTCCTTCTCCAGCTCATTTTACAGGTGAGGAAATGGAGGCAAACAAGGTTAAAGTGACTTGTCCAGGATCACACAGCTAATAAATCTTAGGCCAGATTTGAGCTCAGGACTTTAAGTCTGGTACTCTATCCACCACACCACCAAGTTTCCCCTAGGTACCATGCAAAGATGGAAAGGAAGACCATTGAAAAAACGTGAAATTTTAAATTAAGTCATAAATTTAACTATCCAGCCCCAAACTTCGGTGGAGGGGAGAGAGAGGGGATAGTGGTAATCCTAAAAACAAAACCTATTGGTCTCCCCTGGTATAGAGGATGAAGTGCTGTCCGCGGTATTAATATGACTTGGGAGCAAGTTCTTTCTGTTACTCACTAGCTGTGTAGCCATGGGCAAGTCCCTTAACCTCTGTCGGGCTCAGTTTCATCATTTGTAAAATAGAGAGAAAAAGCCCCCACTCAGATTGTTAGGAGCCTCAGACTGAGAATATATAAAGCATTCTCAGTCTGAGGCTACATGTTTGTGATTCCTATTATTATAAACTAAAGGGGCTGAACTCAGTGGGCTTTCAGGTCCCTTTGAGCTTTAAATCTGTGATTCTCTGCTAAGAGTAGGTTGGGTTGACTTGACATGAAGTAGAACTTAGTTATGCTGTAGAAGGATCTGTTTATTTACTTCCAAAGGTCTTTGATTTACACTGGAGTGGATCCTTTTAAGTCTTTCTCTGTCACTTCCCCGCTCTCTCTTTGCCTCTCTGTCTATGTGTGTGTCTCTCTCATCTTTGTCTTTCCCTTCCTCTCCCCACCTGTATCTCTCATTCCCCTATGTCTGACTCTCCCTATCTCTTCCACTCTCTGTGTCTCTGTGCTTGCCTGGCTCTCACACACACCCCACTCCGCACACAACCTGTCATTGTCTAGTCAATGCATCTCTGGTAATGAATCTCTCAGAATTTAAATTGGTCAAACCTCAGATGAATAATCCTTTCCAGCTTAGAAGAATTTGCCAGAGCTTGTGCTCACCCCTCCCACCAGGTGCCCTTGAGGGTCCCTGGTCACCTCCATTCATCCATCCATCCCTTATTTTTTTTTTTAAACCCTTGTACTTCGGTGTATTGTCTCATAGGTGGGAGAGTGGTAAGGGTGGGCAATGGGGGTCAAGTGACTTGCCCAGGGTCACCCAGCTGGGAAGTGGCTGAGGCCGGGTTTGAACCTAGGACCTCCTGTCTCTAGGCCTGACTCTCACTCCACTGAGCTACCCAGCTGCCCCTATCCATCCCTTCTTGACCCTTCAAACGAGCTCTCACAGTGGGAAGCACTCCCATGGTGGAACTTGGCTTCAGTGTTTCTTGCCTGACTGGTGCCAAGTAAGAAATGAATAAAAAGGTCTTTATATTTAGCTAAAGGATCTGGAGACCCCATTGCTTTAAGCTGAGTTTCTTCAAACTCTTT
Organism: Gracilinanus agilis; assembly: GCF_016433145.1. Taxonomy (NCBI): domain Eukaryota; kingdom Metazoa; phylum Chordata; class Mammalia; order Didelphimorphia; family Didelphidae; genus Gracilinanus; species Gracilinanus agilis. Next base: position 230,666,268 of record NC_058134.1, on the reverse strand, counting down.
TGTTCTGTAAATGTGCCATGTCTCCCAATAGCCAGAAGGTGCCACTGTAGCTTAAATAATTTACAATGACGCCAGTATACCAAGATCACTGTACAACTCTACAGGCTTTAGAAAAACTCTGTCTTCAAATATTTCTCTTGTTCTGGACTATCTCTGAAAGGGATGGATGCTTATTAAAGAAAGTGGTGGCCAAAGGCTCATGGCACTTGTTTGCTTCATTTCATAGATTTCCATCTGGACAGGAAATGAGTGGCTATCGAGTCCAATGCCCATATTGCATGGATGAAAATCATTGAGGTAGTAAGAATGCTTGAGGCAAAATTTGAACCCAGGGCTTCTGATTAAAAAAAACCAAACCCTTACTTTCTGTCCGAGAATCAATATTAAATATCCATCCTAAGACAGAAGAGTGACAAAGGCTAGGCAATGGAGGTTAAGTGACTTGCCCTGGGTCACACAGCTAGGAAGTATCTGAGGCCAAGCCTCCTGGCTCTAGACCTGACTCTCCATCCACTGACTCACCTAGTTGCTAGATCCTCTGATTTAAAATCCACTTCTTTTTCTATTGCATTCAACTGTAGTTATGTTCACTTGGGTCATTGAGTGATAGTCTCAGTTTGACTCTCTTCTCCTTGTATGCTACTTTATTCCTCCCAAACCATCTTTGAATTTGTGAAAACATGATGTTAGGTCAAGCCACGTCAACTAGTTGTGGGACCTGCGTTATAATTGGAGCAGCCAACCATGCTGGAGTTGTTATAATGTATTTTTTAACCCTTACCTTTTGTCTTAGAATCAGTACTCTATATTGGCACTGCAGAAGAGCAGTAAGGGTTGGGTGATGGGGGTTGAGTGACTTGCCCAGGGAAGTGTCTGAAGCTAGATTTGAATGTAGGAGCTCCTGTCTCTAGACCTGGATCTCAAGCCACTGTGCCGTCCAGCTGCACATAGTTATATTAATGATAGGGAGACTGGAGAAAGTGCTGGACTTGGGAGTATGTGAGACCTAGGTATAGATATGACTCATTAATAGTAGAGCCCTGGCTAAATCACTTAATCCCTCTGAGCCTCAGTTTCCTCATCTGAAAAATGGGGATATTGACACCTATAGCACCTATATAATAGGTTTCTTGTGAGGATCAGTTGAGATAAGGGATATAGAAGTCTTTGCTGTCTTCAAGGCATCGAGTACTTACACAACAATCATTAGGTTAGTGATGCTGATTGAGGAAATCCTTGGCATCAACCCATAGACTTGGTTTGAAGATCAAATGATACGCTATATGTAAACCGCTTTATAAACCTTAAATATAAACGTTAACTATTCTATGCCCAAATTATGCTGTCACCCCCATTAGAATGTAAGCTTCTTGTGACCACACCAACCTAGAGTTCGCTCAACCCAAATATCCCAGCAATTTGGGCAAGAACTCCCTATTCAACAAAAACTGATGGGAAAACAGGTAAGCCAGCTGATAGAAACTAGATATAGACCAACCATCTCACACCTCATACCAAAATAAACTCAAAATGGGTATGTGATTTAGATGTAAAGAGTGATAGCATCAGCAAATTAAGAGCATGGAAAAAATATGTCAGATGTATAGATAAGGGAAGAGCTCATCATAAAATGAGAAAGAGAGAGAGGGAGGGAAGGAGGGAAAGTGGATAATTTTGATTACATAAAATGAAAAAGGGTTTGCAAAAAGCAAAACCAAATGCAACCAAAATTAGAAGGAAACCAGGAAAACCTTTTTTACAGCAATTTTCTCTGATGAAGGTCACGTTTTTCAAATATACACTAAAGACCCGAATAAAATTTATATTAAAAAAAACATTCTCCAATTGATAAATGGTCAAAGGATAGGAATAAGCAGTTTTCAAAAGAATAAACCAAAACTATCAATAGTCATGAAAAAATGCTCTAAGTCACTAATAATTAGAGGAATGTGAGATAACTTTGCTATACCACCTCACTTCCATCAGATTGACTAACATGACAGAAAAGGAAAATGACAAATGCCGGAGGGAATGAGGGAAAATAGGGACACTAATATGCCAGTTATGAATTGGTTCAACCATTCTGGAGGACAATTTGAAACTATGCCCAAAGGGCTATAAAACTGCATAGTCTTTTATCCAGCCATACCACTACTGGGTCTGTATCCTAATAAGATCAAAGAAGGAAAAAAGGACCCCTGTGTACAAAGATATTTGTAGCAGCTCTTTTGTGGTAGCCAACAACTGGACATTGAAGGGATACCCAATAAATTGGGGAATGGCTCAACATGTGATGGTATATGATTGTGATTGAATATTATTGTGCTAAAGGAAATGATGAAGGGGATGGTATCAAAAAACATAGGAGGACTTATATGAATGAACTTAGGCAGCAGAAGAATATTGAACACATTAATAGTAATATTCCAACAACAATCAACTCTGAAAGACTTAGCTACTCTGGTTCATACGATGATCCATGACAATTTCTTTCCTTCCTTCCTTCCTTCCTTCCTTCCTTCCTTCCT
>NC_058134.1:230570829-230643781 GCF_016433145.1 Gracilinanus agilis | reverse complement strand
TCTCTCTCTCTCTCTCTCTCTCTCTCTCTCTCTCTCTCTCTCTCTCTCTCTCTCTCTCTCTCTCTCTCTCTCTCTCCCCCCTTACCTTCAGTCTTAGAATCAGTACTGTGTGTTGGTTCCAAGACAAGAAGAGCAATAAAGGGTAGGCAATGGGTGTTAAGTGACTTGCCAAAATTACACAGCTAAGAAGTGTCTGAGGCCAGATTTGAACCCAGGACCTCCTGTCTCTAGGCTTAGATCTCAATCCACTGAGCCACCCAGCTGTGCCCTAGACTTCCTTTCTTGACCTCTTAACATTCCCAGGGACAAAGAATACTTAAAGATTGGGTTTTAGCTCATGTCTAGAATCTTCCTAAAGGGGAAGAACACAATATGTATATCAACTATGGACAGGTAGTCATTTCCTCTTCATAAAAACCTCCCCAACCTATTTAATATAGTTAGGTTGCCAGATGGCATGGTTTAGAACACTGGGTCTAGAGTCATAAAGATCTGAATTCAAATTCAACCTCAGACACTTACTAGCTGTGTGACCCTGGCAAATCACTTAGACTTCTTTGCCTCGGTTTCCTCATCTATGAAATGAGCTAGAAAAGGAAATGGCAAATCACTGCACTCTCTCTGCCAAGAAAACCCAAAGTGGGGTCATGAACAGTCAGACATGACTGATTTGACTGAACAGCAACAATACAAAAATCTCTTACGAGTAAATGATGTCAAAATTTAAGCAATGAGTAAAAGAATTACTGTTATACCCTCCCTGGAAGTTGAGACTTAAAATCATTAAAATACAGGGCTTTTGGAGGACATTAAGGCTGAGAGGTGGATACTTTTATTATTTTACAAAGGAGGAAACTGAGGCTGAAAGAGGTAGTGGCATCATGTAGAGCTTTAGTTCTAGAATGATAAGAAGTCCTAGAGACTATGCAGTCCAATTTCTTCTTTTTCAGATGAGGAAACTGAGGTTCCTAGAGATAATGACTGCTACTTCTTAAGTGTTTGTGGTAGGATTCCAATCCAGGTCTTCTTGTCTTTAAATTCAGCACTCTTTCTCTAGTACCACATTGCCTCATAAATAAATTGTTGTTGAGTTGTTTTTCAGTCATTTATGACTCTTTGTCACCAGATTTGGGTTTGTTTGTTTTTTGCAAAGATACTGGAGTGATTTCCTTTGCCTTTTCCAACTCAATTTACAGGTGAGGAAACTAAGACAGAGTTAAACAACATGTCCAGCATCACATAGCTAGTAAGTGTCTGAGGCAGGATTTGAACTCAGTTCTTCTTGACTCGAAGCCTACCACTCTATCCACTAGCTGCCTTGGCTGCCCTCTCATCCAACAGTCAGTCAGAATTCTTTCTACTTGATTACCCGACTCCCTCTGCACATCGTTGCTGTGCCTAAGCAAAAGATGAACCAAAGGTAGGGATGGACAGTCAGCTGTGTCACGTTAAAGGTAAGTTAGCACACTTGCCAGAACAAAAGGAAGTGATCTCTCACTGTGGGGCCAGATTGTTTTTTTCTTTCAAGTTTCTCCACAATTATTGTGAGCATTTGAACTGTGAGTAAATTCTTCTGGCAGCACCCAAGGGCTAAAGCACATGACTCATTAGCATTCCTTAAGAACTGGGCTCCCCAGTGCCATAAAACACTTGTCTGGGAAGAAGGACCATTCACACTAAAGCAGCCCACAGAGAGCTCCCTTGCCTGCTGCATTAATTAATTAATTAATTAGTTTATTTATTTGTTTGTATGTTTTTTTTAAACCCTTCCATTCCATCATAGAATCAATACTGTGTATTGGTTCCAAGGCAGAAGAGCAGTAAAGGCTAGGCAATGGGGATTAAGTGACTTGTCCAGGGTCACACAGCTGGGAAGTGTCTGAGACCAGATTTGAACCCAGGACCTCCCATCTCTAGGCCTGCCTAGCCTGTATTTAGAGGAACAATAATAGCCTGGCAGTTTTGAAAAGAATCTAAACCAAAAGACCTACTGGCATCAAAGGACAAGGAAGCATCCAGGAAGCTCCTTGTGGGCAGGGAGTATCTTTTCCAGGCACATAGTAGGCACTTAAGAAATGTTGATTGACTGAGGGGATGACTTCATTTCTTAGGAAAGAAGTTCATTTCTAAATGGTAACCAGATGTCTTTGGTCTCTAGGCAAGTGGCATAAAAGATGCCGTCAGCCAAGGGTGCTGGCATAAGGAAACATCAATCCTAGGCTACCTTGCGTGGGGTGGTAAGCATGGGTGGGGTGAAAGAGGAACTCACCCCGGTGATGAAGGACTTGCAAGTACTATCAGCACCCTCAAAATTCTGAGCCCTGCATCAAAGCCCTGGCTAGACTCACCACGGGGTTGGGATGATGTTGGGTTTTCAGAGGTTAAGCCAAGCTCTGGCAGTATCTTATCACACTGGGAAGGCCAACCCTCTCTTATAGTTAAGGAAACAGACCCAGAGAAGTGTAGGTGCCCCAGATCACGTGTGAGGGGCAAGCGTTAGAGAAAGGATTTGTCCCATCCAGCACGGCTCCTTTTTTCCAGTGTACAATCATTCCATGTTACATTCCCCTTCTCAAACCCTGGAGATTTTTCAGACTATTAAACATAGAATCTTAGAGGGACCTTAGAAGCCGTCAAATTTTTCCTTTCCACAACCCACCCCTTGCCTTAGCCCAGGGTTTTAATGTCCTTCCTCTCTCTTATTCCCTTGTGTTATTTTGCATACGGGTCAGTAAAGAGACTCAGTGAAGAGAGTAATCGTGAAGAACTGAAATCAAATCATGCCAAAGACATTTACTGTGTGACCCTGTGCAAGTCACTTAGCCTTTCCCTTCCTCAGTTTCCTCATCTGTATAATGGATTATAACAGCAACTTGGGTTTTGAAGATAAAAAAGGTATTTATAAAGTGCTTACTTAATATAGTGCCTGACACATAGTAGGTGCTATTTAAAATATAGATCTAATCATATTTTCCATTTCTTAGAAAAGCTTCAGAGGCTCCTAATTGGTTCTAAGGTAAAAAAGAAACCAACCAAAAAACTTCTCTATTGGATATTTAAAGCTCTTCGCAAAAAGCTCCAACCTTTCTGGATTAATTTTCCATTTGACCATTTGATCTAACCCTTCCTGTGTTCTAGCCAAACTGGTTTAATTGCTATTCCCTGGTCAGTTTTCTGCCTTTCCCCTTCCCCCACTCCTTCCCTGCCTCCTGCTTCCCTCCCTTTCTTCCTTCCCTTCTTTTCCTCTGCAGTCATTTTTTTTTGAAAGAAATGCTTCTTCTATTCCTCTGCCTTCTTCTCCTCCCTTTCTCTCCTTAGGACTAAACTTCATTCAAACCTCAAGCTGTAATGATGGAAATATTGATGGGGGTCATCCTTTAACAGCCCAGAAGTCATCTTTCCAGTGGTTTTCACTTGGGCAAGGTGTTTGGTGGGCCTCATCACTTGAGGATTTCCCAAGGGTATCCTTGGAATGAGTGTGATTTTTCATAGATTTCTGCAATCCTTTGAAATGAATAGATATCATTTAGTTTTGACCAGCTGCTTTTTTTCCCTCTTTATTTTTTATTCTTTGTTAAAAGGGATGACTCACTGGGGAGGGGAGGGAAAGGGGATACTGATGGAGATGAAGGTGAAACAAAACAAAAGTTATCAACAAAAAAAGGGAAGCGATAGAGTGGATTTTCATCAGTAGCCCAAGAGCACAACAGAATGACTCAGAGCTGTTGTTGGCTGTGGATGGACTTGTTGACCTACTGGGATGCTCCGTCGTGTGTGTGTGTGTGTGTGTGTGTGTGTGTGTGTGTGTGTGTGTGTGTGTTGGGGAAGCTCATTTAGGGTCCAGGCTCAAATTGCTACTAAAGTGATACATTACCAACAGCTCCATAACGACCTAATTTTGCATTAAAGGAGAGAATTTGAAATTGCCTTTGCAGAAAGAGCAGCTGGTTCTGGAGTCCAAAGATCTGAGTTCAAATCCCAACTCTGACAGGTAGAATCTGTGTGATCGTGGCAAGTCACTTAGTTTCCCCAGGTCCTACCTTCTCCTCCTACACATTGAGGAGGTTGGACTATATGACTTCTGTGATGCCAATTGCATGGCCTGATTGGAAATGGTAAATATATATATTTATATACTTTCTGCCCCTCTCAAGACCTGGGCGAGGGCTTCATTTGCTCTATTCTTGTTATGGTTGATTGTCATTCATTTGGGCCCTACGGGGATACATTGGGGTGACACAAAGCAATGCCTGAAATGACCAGGATTTGTAAGGAGACTTAGATTCTTTCAGGAAGAAAAAATAAACAGTGTATAGATCTGGGCAAATGTCCCCATCTTCTAGTTCCAATGAACACGTTCTTGGAGGCTGCTGATTGCTGGGAGCATGGCGAGCTGCCAAGTTTAGGCCTTAGAAAGACTGGCTGGTCAATCAGCTCTTTCCTTAACTATTTTGCTTCCTTACCATGGAAAGAGGACCAGTTTTAAATTTCTCTAGTGATTATTTGTGAAGCAGGAGAAAGAGTTAACAGGACAAAACCTTGATGAGAACATTTCTATACATACAATAAGAAGTATTAAAAGGTACAACAATTTCTTTTAGTATTCTTTTAAAAATCCTTAACTTTCATCTTAGAACCAATACCACGTATTGGTTCCAAGGCAAAAGAGCGGTTAAGGCTAGGCAATAAGGGCTAAGTGACTTGCCCAGGATCATACAACTAAGAAGTGTCTAAGGTCAGATTTGTACCCAGGACCTCCCATCTTAAGGCTTGGCTCTCTATCTATCGAACCACCTAGCTTCTCCCTCTTTCATTCTTGATAAATGATGTGTAGCTTGAGTTATGCTTTCTTAATGGAATGAACTGCAATGTATATAGTATCTCAACTGAGCCACAAGATTTTTCTTAAAAAAAAAAATCTCAGGGGAAGCTGGGTAGCTCAGTGGATTAAGAGTCAGGTCTAGATATGGGAGGTCCTGGGTTCAAATCTGGCTTCAGACACTTCCTAGCTGTGTGACCCTGGGCAGGTCACTTAACCCCCTTTGTGTAGCTCTTACCACTCTTCTGCCTTGGAACAATACACAGTATTGAGTCTATAGTGGAAGATAAGGATTTTAAAAAGAATTCTCTCTAGCTGGAAAAGTGTCCTCCAATTGGGATGCAAATAAAAGGGGGAAAAATCCAGTCCTCTAAATTGCCATTTCTCCATTATATCACTCTGCCTCTCAAATATTGAATTATGCAATATGAAATAATTCATCAGGCAGCATACTTCTGATATAGTAACTCTTAACAGTGTTATGGAAAAACTTCTGTTATAAAATTTTCCAACCAGATAATTTTAGTAGAAAGAAGACAATAGAAGCAATTAATCAATTTGAACTATCTTTATAAGGGAATGAATGGCAGCATTCCAGAACATTTTGCCCTGTGATTGAATTCTTAAGTTGTGTGCCAAGTTACTCCTCTATGGCCCCACCAACCAACCAGGTGACTTTTTTGATCAAAATTCCCCTCTTCCTTGGCCACTCCTGGTCCTCACTGTGTCATCTCCCTCTATTAGAATTTTGACTACTGGGGCAACTAGGTGACTCAGTGGATTGAGAGCCAGGTCCTGGGTTCAAATATGACCTCAGACACTTCCTAGCTATGTGATCCTGGGCAAGTCACTTAATCCCCATTGCTTAGCTCTTACTTCTCTTCTGCCTTGGAACCAATACTCAGTATTGATTCTAAGATAGATAATAAGGGTTTTAAAAGAGGAATTTTAACTATTTGAGAGCAGGGATTGTCTAGGGGAAGAGAAGAAGGGAACAAGAGTTTATGTGGTACCTACTGTGTACCAGGCACTGTGGTAGGAGTTTTACAAGTATTATCTCATTTGATCTTCACAAGAACCCTGGGAGATAGGTGCTCTTATTAGCCCCATTTTACAGTTGAGGAAACTATGGTGGACAAAAATTAAATAACTTGTTCAGAGTCACACAGCCAGCAATTAAGGCTGGATTTGCACTCAGATCTTTGTCACTTGTACCACCTTGCTGCTTGAAGGAGGTCATTTGGGAAATGTATGATGAGAAGAGAAGATGAGCCCATCTTCAGGTGGCAAGTGTACGTGACAGTAGGGGGCCAATCAGAGTGCTCCCCTGCACTCTTGTGATATCAGATGGTCTCCTTCTTCCCCATCTTCTAGTATAGTTCTTCCTCCAAATGTCTATGTATTTATTTTTTAACAGTTTTGCATAGACTTACATTTGCATCTACTGTTGTCTTAGAATGGAGACCTTTTATTTTATTTTTTTCAATTTTAATTTTGAATATTTTCCCATAGTTACATGTTTCATGTTCTCTCTCCCCCAAACTCCCCTAACTCCCCCCCCAGCCAACGCACAATTCCACTGGGTTTTACACGTATCCTTGATCAAGACCTAATTCTATATTATTGATAGTTGGACTAGAGTTATCGTTTAGTGTCTTCATTCCCCAATAATATCCCCATCAGCCCATGTGATCGAGCAGTTGTTTTTCCTCTGTGTTTGTCCTCCCACAGTTCTTCCTCTGAATGTGGCTCGTTTTCTTTCTCATCAGTCCATCAGCCTTGCTCTGGAGCCTTGCATTGCTGCTAGTACAGAAGTGAATGGAGACCTTCTAAGGGGTGGGGGTGGGGGGAGGCCAGGATTTTTAATTTTTGTCTCTGTGTCTAACAGAGTGGCCTAACACAGTGACAGGTATAGAGGTGGTGCTCAACAGTGCTTGTTAGTTTATTAGTTGAGCCAGAAGAAATCGAAGCCCTCTAGTATTTGGGGCAGATGTCCTATGGCGGATCTATGGAAGAACCCAGACAAGTGTCCCACAGCATCCTCAGGCATGAGTGGGTCACCATATGCATCATGGGAAACCTCGTCTATCCATGGATCATCTATGTTTGAGCATTGTGAGCTTAGTGCAGGCATTGGGCTAGACTGAGGAGACAAAGACAGTCCCTGAAACAGTCTCTGCCCTCACAGAGCTTATGTTCTACTGGAGGAGAAAACTTTTCTCCCTATCAGTATCTACAAAATATGGAGTGTCCCAAAAGTCTTTGGGTTTTTTTAAAGGGTCAGTGATCTGAATGGGAGGGAGAGATGTCATCAGGGATGCTGGGAGCAGGAGACAGGCTGGTCAAACAGTAACGAGCGATAGCAGGTCGATCGCCGGAATGTTTGATAATGTAAGATGATCCTCCAGCTTCTTGTGTTCGTTTGATATTACTGTAAAGCTTCAAATGGCACTATGACTTTTGGGACATCCTGTCTATACAAAATGAACACGAGTTCATTTGAGTGGTGTGTATAAATGACTTATATCTGAGAATTAAAGCAAATCAAACCAACACATCCGAAGGGATTCACGACAAAAGTTTCATTCCCTGCGTAGAGTCATCATTTAAGTACTAAGAAGAAGGAGGTGAGCATTAAAAGCTTTAGGAGTCGTTATTGGGAAGGTAGAATTTATTCCCAGGAGCTCTTCCTCAATCAGTAATTATTTAGGCTTACTATGCACCAGGTCCTGGGGATTTAAGGGAAAGGCTTTGGTGAAAGAAAACATGGTTTCTGCCCTCAGAAGCTTACATTCTAACTGAGGAGATAAAGTGGATGCAAACAAAAAAGTAGAGTAATAATAATGAGAATAACTAGTCATTTTATTATACTTTAAGGTTTGCAAGGCACTTGACATGTATTACCGTGTTTAATCCTACTAGGTGCTACTGGAGATCACTTTTATAGGTCACGAAGTGGTCTGAGAATTGTGACTGGGTGGTGAGTCACAGAGCTAACAAGTGTGAAAGGGCAGAATGTGCACTTTCGTTTTCTTGACTCTAATTCATGTCCCTCCATGAGGCCACTAGCTGCCTAGGTCCAGGGAAGATGGCCCTGCTCCCACTCTTAGAATCCTGGTATTCCTTCCATGCCCAACGTCATTCCCTTCACTAAACCTTCACCAAACCTCCTCTTCTCTCCTCCTCTTTCATTTTCCTATTCAGAAAAATCGATGGGACCAATGTGGAAGAAGACAACATTGAGCTGAATGAAGAGGGGAGGCCAGTGCAGGCTCCAGCTCAGAGCCCCACTCGATGCGACTGCTACTGCTGTGGGATACCCAAGCGCTACATCATTGCCATCATGAGTGGCCTGGGTTTCTGCATTTCCTTTGGGATTCGGTGCAACCTCGGGGTTGCCATTGTGGAGATGGTCAACAACAGTACTGTGTACGTAGATGGGAAGCCAGAAGTCCAGGTAGGTACATGTTTTAGGGCATAAATTCATTCCTCCTGGAGTGGCTGGTTGGTTGTTGCCCCTCATACTAGAAGACTAAAATGACATCATTAGGGTGATGCCTTTTTACTTGAGTATAAATTGGATTCAAGTGAGGCAGAGCTGCTCAAAGTCACCATCCAGAGTCATCAAAGTCCTCACACTCACTTAACCAGTTTCAAACTGGATCCCTTTGATAAGATCCAGATAATGAGAGGGAATGCAATTCAGATTCTATGGAAAGATAGGGCTCCACTGATTATCCCATCCCACTTAAAAGTACCTGAGGGGGGAATGCAGCTCAGGTGGGGCAAACTTTCCACCTGCACAGGTAAGAACATTTCTTGTTTGACTTATTATACAAAGGTATTTATTAAGCTTCTGCTACGAGCCAGAGGCAGTGTGGTAGAGTGGAAAGAGAGCTGACCCGAAAGCCAGGAAGACAGAAGAAGAATTCAAGTGCCAGCTCTGATACCATATGGGAGTATGATTCTGGATAAGTCGTTTTACTGCTTTCTCTGGGCAAATCTCTAAAATGAAAAAAAAGGGACCTACATCGATAGAGGGAAGTTTTTCTCTTGGAAGTCCCTATGTTTCAACAGGACTGGAAAGCAGGTCATGTTGACCACAGCTCACCGATTTAGATCTGGAAAGGACAAGGAACCTAAAATATGGCAATTTGATGCCTTTTTTAGAGCAAGGCATTAAATCGAGGCAATATTTTTATAAAACCCTCACCTTCCATCTTAGAATCCATACTTAGTATTGGTTCCAAGGCAGAAGAGTGGTAAGGGCTAGGCAATGGGGGTGAAGTGACTTGCTCAGGGTCACACAGCTAGGAAGTATCTGAGTCTAAGTTGAGGCTGTCTTTAAAAAAATGGATAAACCAGAGTTGTTAATTCAGTCAACACAGCTATTTTGCAAAGCCCTAAGGATACAGAAAGGGCATCCTTGCCCTCGAGGAGCTTACTCCTCCATTCTAAAGGGAGCATATAGTAAGTGGTGGGCAGGTACATGACTCAGAATTCTGACAGTGCTGGGTCTGGAGTCAGAAAGTTCAGGTCAGTTGTTTTTCAGTCATGTCCAACTCTTCATGACTCCAAAGGATTTTCTTGGCAAAGATCCCGGAGTGGTTTGCCATTTCATTCTCCAGCTCTATTTACAGATGAGGAAACTGAGGCAGAGTTAAGTGACTTACCCAGGGTCACATAGCTAGTGTCTGAGGTCAGATTTGAACAGATGAGTAGTCTTCTTGATTTCAACCTCAATGATCTACCAGATCCACAGCACCACTTAGCTGTCCTGGAGTCAGAAAGACCTGCCTTCAAGACCTGAGTTCAAATTCGGCCTTACCTCATTGCAAATTGGTAAGATAATCAATTAGCATTTACTAAGTGCTGCTCTGTACCAGAAATTATGTGAACTATTTAGGAAAACAAGAAAGGGAAAAGACTATCCCTCCCCTCAAGGAAATTACAGTTTAATGAGGAAAACGCCAGGCAAACAACCATGTTCAAACAAGATATGCGTATAAGATAAATTGGGAATTATGGGGAGGATAGCTAGTATTAAGGGGGAATCTTGAAAAGTTCCTTATACAAAGTGAGACTAACTAAGACTTGAAGGAAGCACATAAGTGGTTAGGTAGGCTCTGAGAGTTTGAGTCACATCGTAAAAAAGAATATTAAATTTGGAATCATAGAATCTGTGTCAAATGGTAATTGATATGTATTATCTGTGATCTTGCTGAAGACCCTTCACCTCAATCCATGTTCCCTTGTATGTAAAATGTTCCTTACACCTGACATTTCATCTCCAGCCTCCATGCCTTTGCCTAAGCTGTTTCCCATCCCTGCGTCCTAATTACTGCCTTTTAGAATCTCTAGCTTCCTTCCACTCACAGCTCAGTCATCACCTCCCATAGGGGGATTTCCTAGGTGTCAGACTCTCTCCCTTTTGAAGTTTCTTGTTATTACTTTATATATTCTATCTTTGAATTTATTTTTATTAGGTAATAAAATATAAAATAAAACACAATAAATTTATTTCATTCATTTATTTGTTTTTATTTTTATTGAATAATATTTATTTTAAAAATATTTTATTTATTATATTTATATTTTAAATAGATGTACAGACACATCTATAGACACGTATGTCTACATATGTGTATGCCTGTATATTTGCATGTATATGTAATATATAGAAATATGTATGGGAATATGGCTAGTGCTCTATTCAAAATACAACAGATTAAAAAACCAAACCATTTTCATTGAGTAGTTGCCCACTTCTCCAGCGAGGGGAAGGGGGAGCCAGGATCCTTGTCTTCAGCCAGAAATGGCTGTCCCCAAACCGAGGCTGGCAAGGAGAAATGTTGAAAGGATCTTAGAGTTTCGATATGGAAACCCTTTATTCCAGACGGTCCCAGGTTTGGGGGTGATGAGATGCCCGGGCCAAGGAAAAACAAAGAGAGCCTTCCAGCTGCCAGTTTTTTTATCCCACCTTCTAGGAACTGCATCGTAGGCATTTTTGGAAGGCTCGTGCATATTAGCGTGGCTTCAGATGTGTATCGCATGTCTTATTTCAGTCCTTTGTTAGCGAGCCCACCTAATGAAAAGCCTTCTGCTGAGCCCCAAGAAAAAGGAGTGGTGGCTTTGTGTTTGTTTATTGCCTGGAAAGATAGATCGGGATCAATAGCATGGCTTTGTGGAAAGCCATTTTGATAAGCCCCCCAGAACAATGCCAGTGGGGGCTCTTCGGTTTCCTCGGTTCCAGGCCCCCCACCCTTGTCTCCACTGGAAAAGCCGATTCTAATTTAAGTATCCTCCACCAGCCTCTCTCAGGGTCTCAGCCACAGGCTTGGTAATATTTTGAGAACAAGAATCCGATTCTTGCTTTGGATGCTTTTGGAGGCTTGTTGCCCCCCCCCCCCGGGGATCCAGGGTGGTCTTCCTCCTTCATTCATTTCAATATTATCTTTACCATCGTTACTGACAATGTCAAAGAAAGAGGCAAATGATAATAATAAACAATAATAAGGATAAGGATGAGGATAGTTCACATTTAGGTAGGTGACCCTGGGCAAATTCTTTTACTTCCTCTGGGGCTCAGTTTCTTCATCTGTAAAATGGAAGGAGGAGGAAGGGTTAGACTAGATGGACTTTCTGGTTATGAACCCTCAGTTCTGTGTAGAATTTTTGTATTTTAGCTCATCTGATTGTCCTAACATCCCTGTGAATGATAATAGAGATAGAGCCTGGACCTTTGATTTCACTAGAATTCTTGTTGCTGTTCAGTCATTTTTCAGTCTTTTCCAACCCTTTGTGATCTCATTTGGAGTTTCCCTGGCAAAGATACTGCCATGGTTTGTAATTTTCCTTCTCCAGCTTATTTTCCAGATGAGGAAACTGAGGCAAATAGGGTTAAATGACTTGCCCAGGGTCACACAGCTAAGAAGTGTCTAGAACCAGATTTAAACTCAGGAAGATGAGTCTTCCTGACTCCAGGCCTGTGCGACCTAATTGCCTGTAACTTGGTATAAAAAGCTCCCAGGGGAGGAACCTCCCTTCACCAATGCAGATCACTACCTTCTCTGAGACTTATGTTCTTAGAGTGTGGTCTAAAGTCCTTAGAGGTTAAGTGAATTGCCTAGGAAGACACAGCTAGGATGTGTTAGAGGCAGGACTCGAACTTGGGTCTTTCCAAGACTAGAATGCTAGGCATCTTGCCGTGGGTTCTTTTTTTGCATCATACATCTTCTTAGCAGTGTGGGAAAGCTTATGGACCCCCCTCTCAGAATGAGGCTTTGTTGTTTAGATTCATAATTCAAAGAAATATTCTGTCTCAGTTAGAGGTTAATAAAGATAAAGATTTGTTTTTCGCATACAAGTTCATGGATCCCCTGAAGTCTATTGATGGACCAGTGGACCCCAGGTCAAGAACCCCCCTTGTATGGTGCCAGGATGCCTTGGTGAATGATAATAACCAACATTTAAGTAGCCTTTTAAGGAGTTCAAGTGGCTTTTTATACATTATTAAGTCATTTGATCCTCATGACAACTCTGAGAGGTAGGTACTATTATGATTCCTTGTGAGGAAACTGAGGCAAACAGAGTCTAGTGACTTGTCCAGGGTCATCTAACTGGTAAGTGTCTGAGATGCATCTGCTCATCTCAGTAGATCTACTGATCTAGAGATGTACTCTATCCACTGGGCCACCTTGCTCAGGGTTGCATCTTTGGTGAGATTAGAACCCAGATCTTTCTGATTCCCAGTTTAACTCTTCATGAGTGCTATTGTTAGCTCCATTACATAGATGAGAAAACCGAGGCTGGTGGAGGTCAGTCACTTGACCCCAGCCACACCTGGGATTTAGCCCCCCAAATCCTCCTGACCACAAATCTCAGGCATTGGAAGAAGATCCATTTCTGCCAAGCCTAGCAGACAAGAAAGGGTCCGATTTAGCCAAGGACGTTGGACATTGCGCCTGGGTGTGGGGTGGGGAAGACAGTCCTGGCTCACAACCAGACAGCAACCAAAATGACTTCATTGCCATAATGGAACGTGTTCAACCTCATAATGAAGCCTGAAATGTCTAAGTGAGAGAGGAAGGGCTCTGGGAAGCTGCTGACGTCTCCTTTGGCTGGTTTGTGCTGAAATCCTTTCTAGAGTCCGTCCAGAAAGGAGGAGAAACGCCACCCCGGGGACCCAGCCATGGGAAGAGCGTCTCGTCCAGGCTCTGGACTATTAGTCAGTTCAGCTCAGTCCAGTGTTTGCTCTGGGTACTCTCTGTTTAAATCTCATGGGCAAGTATGTAAAATAAAATAAAATGTGAGGCAAGTTTAGAATACCCAGAGCTGCGTGTTCAGGATCATTTTAAGGCTGATCTACCCCCCAATACCCTGAATTTCTGTAGCACTCTCAATTCAATCCAGCAGGTAAGTATCAAACAACAGGTAGGATTGGGACAGTTAGGTGGCACCACAGTGCCCATCCTCTTCCTGAGTTCAAATCTGGCCTCAGACACTTAAAAAGTGGGTGACCCTGGGCAAGTCATTTAACTCTACCTCAGTTTCCTCATATGGAAAATGAGATAGAAAGGAAATGGCAAACCACTCCAGTATCTTTGCCAAGAAAACCCCAAATGAGGTCAGAAAGTATCTTAAAGATGAATATTAATTATCATTTGACAAATGAGGGGATTGAGGCGCTGGATCTCAGGTATGACTTTGTACAAGTAATTTAACTTACCTGAGTCTCAGTATGTGAAATGAGAAGACTGAATTGAATGGTCTTGGAGGTCCCTTTTAGATCTAGATCTAGATCTATTGGTCTATGACTTGTGTTTTTTCTTTGAACTCCTAACCTCATTGAGTCACTCTGTGTTTCTTTACCTTTTGATGTCATGTTTGTTCAGGAATGTCTGAATCTTCATGACCTCTTTTGGGGTTTTCTTGGCAAAGATACTGGAGTGGTTGGCGATTTCCTTCTCCAGCTCATTTGACAGATGAGGCAAAGAAGTGACTTATCCAGGGTCACAAGGCTTGTAAGTGAATGAGGTTGGTTTTGAACTCAGAAAGATAAGTCTTTCAGACTCTAGACCAGGCTCTCTGTGTACTTTGGTGCCACTTAGCTACTCCTGATGTTATAGATTCCTTTGGAAATTTAGTGAAGCCTCTAGTCTAGATCATTCTACAGAATCACATTTTTAATGCAGAACATAAAATACCTAGGCTTACCCAGGAAATACCTATGATGAAATGAAGTTATCAGGATATTAATAACAGGTTTGTGGTCCCCTGGTGAAAATTCCCCAAATAGACCAGTCAGTGAAAGTGGTTATCAGGCTTTTGATGATAAACAAATCCCCGACTGTTATTTTTTTCTCATTCACAGAAAGCACAATTTAACTGGGACCCAGAGACAGTAGGACTTATCCATGGATCTTTTTTCTGGGGCTATATTGTGACACAAATTCCAGGAGGCTTCATCTCAAATAAATTTGCTGCAAACAGGTAAGAATCCTGAAATAACACACTTGTCAGTTTTAAATTTAGCTTCTTGTGGCCACAAAGTATTTCCACCCAGTCCTCCCTCAGTATTTTTCTAGCAGTTCTTTCAAAGAGGACTATTGACATCAGAGGGTGATGTCTTGACTTGCCTATGAGCTGGATTGAAGTGAAGCAGCGTTATACAAAATCCTTGGCCTCACTCTCTTCCGGAATCATCAAAGAGAGGCTAGGGGCTCCCTGGAAGACTTAGTCCCCAGACTGTGGTTGTTGTTCAGTTGTTCTTATTGCATCTGACTCTTTGTGACCCCTTTTGGTGCTTTTTTTTTTGGCAAGGATACGACAGCGTTTTCCATCTCCTTCTTCAGTTTGTTTTTCAGATGAGGAAACTGAGGCAAAGAAGATTAAGTGACTTGTCCAAGGTCACAAAGATAGTAAGTGAATGAGGTTGGATTTGAATTCAGGAAGATGAGTCTTCCTAACTTCAGACCCAGCCCTCTATTCACTGCCCCACCTAGCTGTGATTCCCAGATATCCAATTCCAATATTTCCCTAGCTAAAGTAGTTCTCCTATCCTGTTTCTCTGACTAGTATTTACTATAATGAGCATCGAACTAGGAGAACATCTGGGGACCAGATCCAGCTGGGTCAGTAATTTGCTGTGTGACTTTGGGAAAGTCACTTCCCTAGGTCTCAGTATCTTCATCTGTAAAATGAACAAGTTGGACTAACTGAGCTCTAAAGTCCTTTCCAGCTCTAAATCTATGAATCTTATGGCTAAGCCTGAGTTACTTCGTCTCTCTTGGCTATAGTTTCACTCTGCTCTGCCCTGGCCACCATCCTTGAGCCGTATCATCTGTATTCTCACTATTATTCTCATCCTCCTCATCCATGTCCCACTGGAACCTAGGACTCACTCCAGGATCTTTGCCAAGAAAACCCTGAATGGAGTCACAAAGAGTCAGACGTAACTGAACAGTAACTAAACAAAAACAAACATTTATAGATGAGTTGTCGATCTTCACGGGTGAATGGAGTTTACATTCCCAAAGTTCTCCATATTGTAGGCATCTTGGTTCTGAACTGTAAATTCCTCCCCCTCCTCCCCCCTGAGCATTAGAATCTGTATTCCATTGGGTTCATTTCTTATGTGATACAGATGTTTGTTCTTCCCTCCAGAGTATTTTTTTCTAATAACCATGTCTGTTAACCCCAAGTCTCTCTTTATTGCTTTCTCTTTGTAGGGTATTTGGAGCTGCTGTTTTCTTAACTTCCACCCTGAATATGTTCATCCCTTCAGCAGCCCGAGTACATTATGGCTGTGTCATGCTGGTCAGGATTCTCCAGGGGCTGGTGGAGGTACGAGATCCATTTTTTAATGCTTTTATATTTCGTTGGATAATGACATTTTAAAAAAATGCCATCTTTGGTGTCTTGATTCAATTTTGCTTTAAACCCTGACCTTTAGTCTTAGAATCAATACTGTGTATTGGTTTCAAGGCAGAAGAGTGGTAAGGGCTGGGCAATGAGGGTTAAGGGACTTGTCCAGGGACACACAGCTAGGAAGTGGTTGAGGCCAGAATTGACTCCAGGACCTCCTGTCTCTGAGCCTGGCTCTCAATCCATTGAGTCACCTAGATGCCCCAAATTCTTCATTTAAAAAAAAGTTTCAGCCAAATTCTCACCTTTCCCCCTTCTTGGCCCCTTTTGATTTGATTTTAAGATGGAAATTCCATGCCTGCTTTTCTGGTTTGCTATCTGTTTCACTTTTGTCTTTTATTCTGTCTGGCACATAGAAGGTATTTAATAAATACTTGCTTGCCATTTCTCTGCTTTTTTCCCCATTATTGAATAATTATTGAAGAATATTATTGAAGAAGTGAAATTATCTCCAAATGTCATTCTAAGATAAAACATAATGAATGGTCATTTCACATAGTATCATTAATTTAGAACTGGAAGGAACTTCAAAAGCCACCTTGCCTAATCTTCTCACTTTTACAGATGAGGAAACTGAGGTCTCTGGAGTAACTTGGCCATGGTAATCTAGGTAGAGACTTTCTGCAGCTCTGCTGCACTTAAATCCAACACCTCAAGATGTCATTGGTTCTCTTTGAAATGAAGGATGAACATCAAATTTGAACTCAGATCCTCCAACTCTGAATTTAACATTCTTTGCTCTGGGCCATAGATTGGATCCACAACCATAGCAATTTTTTTAAAAATTTAAACCTTACCTTCAATCTTGGAGTCAATACTGTGTATTGGCTCCAAGGCAGAAGAGTGGTAAGGGTAGGCAATGGGAGTCAAGTGACTTGGCCAGGGTCACACAGCTGGGAAGTGTCTGAGGCCAAATTTGAACCTAGGACCTCCCGTCTCTAGGCCTGGATCTCAATCCACTGAGCTACCCAGCTGCCCCCAGCCTTTAGAGGTAGAAGGGATTTGGGTGCCATTTAATTCTCCCTTTCTTCTCTTCTCTGCCCTCTCCCTATAATGTAATCCCTTCTACAACAAAGAGAGATCATCTGTTCTCTCTGGGCATTTCTTGTGGTGGGGAGCTCACCATAGCTGGAGGCTGCCCATTTTATTCCTGGCCTCTTTTAATTGTTAGTAAGCCCTTCCTCTTTTTGGTCAGGACTTGTGTTTCACTGGTAGGGAAGGTCCCTAGTGAGGAAATTACTTCCACCAATGAAGAAACTCCCTCTATTAATTCATCTCAGCAATTCTTCTATAGCAGAAGACCAAAGATTCAAAGCTGGATGGAATGTCAGAGTTCACATACTTCAACCCACTCATTTTTATAGATAAGGGAATTTAGGCCATATTTATTTTTAAATATTTTTAAAATATTTTTAAATGTAAGTTATTTTAATTGAGTTAATAATTAATAACAAATTAAAAATTAAGTTAGGTATGTAAGTTTTCCATATGATAAGCATCAGAGATGGGAATGTATGGTTTTAAAAGTTAATTGACAAAGGGCTGCTGGGTAGCAGAGTGGATAGAGTTAGAGTCAGGAGGACATGGGCTCAAATATGGCTTCAGATATTTCCTACTTGTGTGACCCTTAGGCAAGTCACTTAACCCCTGTTGCCTAGCTCTGACCACTCTTATGTCTTGGAATTGATGCTAAGACAGACTTAAGAGTTTTAAATCTGTATCTACACACACACGCTCATTTTTATTTTAAAAGAAGTCAATTGACTTGCCCAAGTCACAAAACCAATTTGTTTCAGAAATAGTCCTCAAATCCCTTTCTTCCTAACTCAGGTTAGCTCTTTATCCTCTTTGTAAAGCTACCTTCCCCAATTCCTTCCATATATTGTGTCACATCTGCCTTTCCATAACTCAGGAGCTAGGTAGTAGAGTATATAAAGTGCTGAATTTGGCATCAATAAGTCTTCAGTTCATATCTTGCCTTACACATGCAGCTGTGTGATCCTTATTGTTGCTGTTGTTCAGTCATGTCCAACTCTACATTGGCCATTTCCTTCTCCAGTGTTTCCCCATTTTATAGATGAAGAACTGAGGCAAATAGGGTGAAATGACTTACCCAGTGTCATACTGCTAGTACATGTCTGAGGCTGAATTTGAATTCAGATCTTCCTGATTGCAGGGCTGGTGCTCTATCCATTGGGCCACCTACTTCTCCTGTGACGCTTTGCAAGACATTCAACTACTTTCTGCTTGATGTTCCTCATATTTAAAAAGAGAGTGGGACTCAGTGGCATCTCAAGTCCCTTCCAGCTCCACAAGTTATGCTCTTACAAATTTTAGTCAGTTGCTCCTAGTTCTCCCCAAGTGGCCAAGCAGAATGAATCAACTACATAATAACTCTTCAAAAGCTTGAGGAAGACTATCATGAATTTTCTCTTGTCCAGCATCCCCCAATCCTTCAAAGTATGACCTCTCTGCACCTAAGCTGCCTTCTTTTCTAGCTTATTAAGATGTGGTGCTCAGAATTGCACTCACTCCTCTAGGCACTCGGCTAGTACAAGAATGTTTCTGCAAAGCATCGATTGTTATATTTAGAAGGGATCTTTGCAGTGTTTATATCATTTAAGTCCAACTGTTCATTTAAGCAATGGAGCCGAGAGAAATTAAGCAAAGCCCCCAGTTCCATTTCAGTATTCCTCACACATAAGCTTCTGTTTTTGTGAGCTGATAATAATTAAAATGGAATGACTGAGTATTTGACATAGTCTAAAATTAATGGCTTGTGTCAGATAAAGGGGAGACGAAGTTAGAAAATAAGTGAAATGGGGGCAGCCAGATAGCACAGTGCATAGAGTGCCAGGTCTGGAGTCAGGAAGACCTGGGTTCAAATCTAATCTCAGATATTTCCTAGTTGTGTGACCCTAGGCAAGTCACATAATCCCCATTGCCTAGCCCGGACTGCTCTTCTGTCTTAGAATTGATTCCAAGAGAGAAAGTTTTAAAAAGTTTTAAAAGCTTTAAAAAAAATAAAAGGAAAGAAGTGAAATGGAATGAAATGAAATAATGCATTTTTGACATATTTTATAGGGTGTCACTTACCCAGCATGCCATGGGATGTGGAGTAAGTGGGCACCCCCATTGGAAAGAAGCAGACTGGCAACTACCTCGTTCTGCGGTAAGTACCTTAGGATTATGAAAAAAAATTTAAAAAGTATCTATTGGCATCATTTTGTTTTTTCCATTGTCTATTTCAAGTATATTTATTCTCCTTCCTTCACTAGTGAGCCATCTTTTCTAGCAAAGAATAAGAGAGACAGAGAGAGAGAGAGAGAGAGAGAGAGAGAGAGAGAGAGGAAGTGAGTGAGTGTCTGGGAAAATCAGCCAAAACATCAGGGGAGACTGACAGTATAGATAATATTCTCCACCATGGTCCTCTACCTCTGGAAAGAGAGAAGAACATTTTCTCTACTCTGTCATGACCAAGATGTTTGGTCCATATGAGTGAACAATGTCTGCTTTCAGTTTTTATTCTTCCTGTCAATATTGCCACAGTCATTGGGTATATGCTATTCTTCATTCTGCTTAGTTCACCTTGTATCCATTCATACGTGTCTCTTCCTACTTCTCTGAAGTATAAGGAGGTTCTTGTGGAACTAAGAAGGAACCTTAGAAATCAATGAGTTCATTATTGTTGTTTAGTTGGTTTTAGTCATGTCCTACTCTTCTTGGGCTCATTTGAGATTCTTGGCAAAGATACTGGAGTGGTTTACTATTTCCTTCTCCAGTTCATTTTACAGATGAAGAAACTGAGGCAAACAGGGTTAAGTGCTTAGGGCCACACAACTAACCAGTGTCTGAGGCCAGCACGGGTCTTCCTGATTCCAGGCCCAGCACTCTTATCTATTGTGCCATCTAGCTGCCCCCTCGTTTTACAGAAGGAGAAATTGAGGCACCAAAAGAGTAAGTAATTGGCAAAGAGACTCCAGTGTGGGATGATGGAAAAGAGCTCTAGATTTGGAGGTGCGAACCTTTGCCACTTACTGCTTGGCTCATATAGGTGACTCTTTTCTCATGCTGGGCCTCAGTATCCCTACCTGTAGAATGACAAGGTAGATCCCATGAAGTCATGTCTCAGAGAGTTAGTAGCAGGGCTCGAATTTGAATCCAGATATCCTTACCCTCGATCCATTGTTCTTTGCACAACACTTTTATATTTCTAATATATTCTTATTATTTTTCAAGGTATTTTAATATTTTTTCCATTGATGTATTTAGCACAAATAAAGAGCAAAGGAAATCTTGGCAAGACCCTAGACAGGGGGAATCACTTTTAAGCTGGAATCCCCCACTCCCACAGGAAGGAAGTCCCTCCTCTCCTAACCACTGCTCCAGAAAGTAGCCTCCCCAGTCACCTTAGTGTTCCTGTGCCCCCCAAAGGGCTTGCTTGGGCAGTAACTCTATTTATTCCAGTGAGGGAATGTTTCATGTTTTCTTCCATACTCTTGTTGGAGTGGGGAATGTTTTGAAATGCTCATTGGAATGCAAATGGAATCTCTTCTCGTGACCCATTCCAGAGAGAACCTGCATGTCAGGTTTCTTTATGTATTCTCCTAGCTTTTTTCACTTTTGCATTTGGGCAGGGATTTTGTCCCTGTTAATTTTTAAGTCCCTTTTTAACTTTTTGCTGTCTAGATTCTTCTCCACAGAAGCAGTGTGGTATGGTACCCAGAGATCTGGTTTTAAGGTCCAGACACTTCTCGTTAAGTCATTTTGGTCATGTCTGACTCTTGGTGACCTCATTTTGGAATTTTCTTGACAAGAACACTGGAGTAGTTTGCTATTTCCTTCTCCAGCTCATTTTATAGATGAGGAAACTGAGACCAACAGGGTGAAGTGACTTACCCAGGGTCACACAGATAGTATGTGTCTGAGACTGGATTTGAACTCAAGTCTTCCTGACTATAGACCTGGTGGTCTATCCATCGCACCAGTTAGCTGCCCCTGCCAAGCACGTACCACCTCTATCGATAGAGAGCATTTCTTCACTTGGATAGCTCCGTAAGCTAATAAAACCACCGATTTGCTTCTTATCCTTTCTAATTAGAATGATCTATGCCCAGGACCAACTCCATATGGAAAGTACCATTGGGTTCCACCTGCCCTTCAGCTCAAGTAGACCCTTGATATATAATTTCTTCCATAGACTTTCTTTTGTATGTCTCTTGTTGCTCTGTGTTGACTAAAGGGGAGTTACCAACAACCACTCCTACCTCCTGGCTGCATTGCGCAGCCTTTTAAAGGGAAGACCTAGAAAATGATTGAGCTCCAGAGAAGAACTATTAAGCAAAGGTCAAGTGCCTGCTATGTTCTGGCTAAGGTGTGGCCTTATCTTAAAGCATTATCAGAACTGGAAATGTTCCCAAAGCCATCTCACCCAACCCTTATTCCAGGCTCATAGCAACCTATTAAGTTCTGAAACACCAAAATCCTCCTCTTGGATGAAAATTGGTGGTCGTCCCAACTGACCTTATTCTTCAGCCTCATAAAGCTCTCTAGTTTTTTTTTTATTGTTGCTCATCCACTTCAGTCATGCCATTTGGGGTTTTCTTGGCAAAGATGCTGTAGTGCTTTATTGTTTCTTTCTCCAGCTCATTTTATAGAGAGGCAAACTGAGACAAAAAAGGTTAAGTGTTGTGCCCAGCATCACACAGCTAATATGTGTTTGAGGCTGAATTTGAACTCAGATCTTCCTGACTCTATGACCAGCACTCTATCAGCTGTGCCCCCTCGCTGCCCCTGGTCTTTTTAATTCTTAATAATTAACCATCTCGATTTTAGATTTATTTGCCTCTCTACCTGGCCTGCACCTCATACATAGTCAACTAATTCATTGATGAAATTGCTGCCACTCTAGAATCCTTGGACTTTCTGCCAATCCTGCCTTGCCAGTCCCCAGCTCTAAAGAGCTTCCACTGTATGATGTCTATGTTTTTACTCTATAGTTATTGGAGAAAAGTTGGTTTATTATGTCAGTGAAGTCCTCTATAATCACAATTTACTGAATCTCAAATGGCTTCCCCCTCTCCACCTTTTTAATCTGGGAAAGCCAGTCATTTGTCTCTTATCATCCATTTATCCCATTCCATGAAGTACTTTCTTTATTCCTCTCCAGCTTCCTTGGGGCCTTGGGCTCCATCACCTGATCCATTCCTAGCAGGTGACCTTATACCTTCTACTGAGATCGAGGCTATCTAACCTGAATTCCTTCTGCTGCCGTTCTCTGCTGCAGAATCTCTATGTTTTTGCTCAGTAGACTCGATGATCTCCAAAAGCACTTTTAACTTTTAATCAATAATTCCTCATCATCTTACATCTGTGTGACCCTAAGCAAGTCATTGAATCTCTGTTTGCCTCTGGAGATACCCAAGTGTCTGTGCCAAGAAAACCCCTGTATTTTTTTTAACTCTTACCTTCCATCTTGAAGTCAATACTGTGTATTAGCTCCAAGGCAGAAGAGTGGTAAGGGCTAGGCAATGGGGGTCAAGTGACTTGGCCAGGGTCACACAGCTGGGAAGTGTCTGAGGTCAGATTTGAACTTAGGACCTCCCGTCTCTAGGCCTGGCTCTCAAACCACTGAGCTACCCAGCTGCCCCCAAAACCCCTGTATTGACAGTATTGAGGTGCTATGATCCATAAGATCATGAAGAATCAGACACGACTAAACATAATTGTTTCATAGTTGTCTAACCTGGGAAAGTCACTTCACCTTACCATGCTTCAGTTTCTTCATGAGGAGGTTGGACTACAGAACCTTTACAATCTCTTTCAACTCTAAGTCCATGATCTGAAAACATAACTGGGCAAATCACTAATCTTCCCTCAGCCTCAACTTCCTCATATGTAAAATGAGGGGATCTTCTAAAGTCCCTTTCAACTCAAAATCTTAATGCATGATTAACTATTATTAATCCATGATTCCAATTGCCCCTTCTTCATCCTCAGCCTTTCCCTCTTTACTAGCTTCTTTCCATCTCCCTTGAAATATGCTCTCTTCTCTCTATTAAAAAAATTCTTTATCTCTATATTCTTAAATTCTGTTCCAAAAGTTCACTTACTTGATGAACTTTTTTCTTTTTTTTGAAAAAAAAAATATCCCTTACCTTCCGTCTTAGAATCAATACTGTGTATTGTTCTAGGGCAGAAGAGTGGTAAGGGTAGGCAATGGGGGTTAAGTGACTTCCCCAGGATCACACAGCTACAAAATGTCTGAGGTCAGATTTGAACCCAGGATCTCCTATCTCTGGACATTACTCTCAATCCACTAAGCCACCCAGCTGCTCCATTAACTTCTTTTTTCTTCAAAAAGTATTTATTTCACAAGTATTTATTGTCTCCCCTTTCCACCGTACCCACAACTGAACAATAAAAGAAAAAACAAATCCCTCATAACAAACATGACTAGTTCAACAAAACTTGTCCAGAAATGCATGTCTCATTCTGGGTTTTCAGTCCATCTTCTCTTTGAGTGTTGTGTTTCATTCTTAGTCCTCCGGACTCATAGTTTGACATTGCATTGATCAGTGTTAGAGTTTTTTCAGCGCTGTCTTTCTCTCTAGTGTTGTTTGCCTTGGATAAAGTGTTCTCCAAGTTCTACTCACTTTACCCTGCATCAGTTCATAGTGGTCTTCTCATTTCCCTCTGAAATTGTCCATTTCGTCATTTCCAATGGTCAATAATATTCCATTTTATTCATATATCACAATTTAACCATTTCCTAATAGGAGGGCACCTCCTTAATTTCTAGGTTTTGACTACTATGAAAAGAATTGCTCTCGATATTTTGTAGACATGGGTCCTTTTCCTCCTACTTTAATATATTTTTGGAATATAGACCTAGTGGTGGTGTTGCTGAGTTAGATGGTTTGGTAATTTGGATTTATATGGAATTATATGGAATTATAGTTCCAAAATATTTTCCAGAATGTGTAGGCTAGTAGTTCTACCAAGAGTATGTGTGTTTCCCATTCCATCTCACTACAGTTCTTAAAAGAGATGCTTATCTGTCTTTAACACCTTTCCAAACCCTTGTTCTTTGGCTTCTGTCTCCATTATATGCCAGGTATTTTGCTCCCATTCACTAGGAGACCTTTTACATTCTTCTGGGAAGCTCCTTGAATTCCTGCCTTGTCCCAACCCAATAGTCCTTGACAACATTTGCATTGCCTTGTAGTAGATATTCTGGAGCATGTGGCTCTTAACTATACCTTTGACAGAAGATTGGATCCTACTTAGGAAGATAGGCTTAAGTTGAATCATCTGCCTAATCATATCTGTGGATCTGCTTACTGCCAACTGTTGGCATGAATTCTCAGCTTGGGATTGTGGGGTTTGAGACTGGGATAGAGATAGGACCTAGAGATAGAGATTTGAGATGAATCAAAATAAGAGATCAGAATTATGGGAATGGAGGAAATCAATAAGTAAGAAGAACCTTTCAAGTTTCATTGTTGTTTGCTCTTCGAAAGTCAGATACTTCTTATCCATGGTCAAGGGTAAGTCTCAGATTAGAGTTTTTCAATTGAGTTAATATTTATTGGAAATTCACAGGATACCCATCACTAAGCTAGGAAATATGGTATTAAGAGAACACGGAAAATGAATCAATGCCCTGTAGGACTCACAATCTTGTCTAGACAAGATAAAGAGCCAGAAGAGATAAGTATTTACCAGGTTAAATGGTGAAATAAGCAGGTTGCATGGGAAGGAATGCTACACTTGAATGATGAACTCAATGAAGTGGTTGGGGTGCTGGCCTGGGAGTCAGGAAGACTTTGGTTCAAGATTCACCTCACGTATTTCCTAGCTGGGAAAGTAATTTTACTTCTCCGTGGCTCAGTTTCTTTTTCTGTAAAATTAAGGCATTAGACTCACTGGCCACCAAAGTCCCTTATAGTGACAAGTCTATAAGTCTATATTCTGACTCCGACACTTAATAGTGGTATGACCTTAAGTAAGTCACTTCCCTGCTGCATACCTCAGTTTTGCCATCTATAAAATGAGGAGGTTGGACTTGACCACCTCCAAAAGGTCTTCCAAATATAAATCTATGACTTAAGAATATTAATAATAGCCAAAATTTATATAGAACTTTTAAGATTTGCAAAATGCTTTATCCACATCATCTCACTTGATCTTTACTGCAACACTAGGAAAAGTACACATTATTCTCCTCATTTTATAGATGAGGAAATGAGTTGTTTGGGTGTTTTTTAATCATATCTGACTCTTTGTGACCCCATTTGGGGTTTTCTTGGCAGAGATACTGGAAAAGTTTTCCATTTCCTTCTCCAGCTCATTTTCTGGATGAGGGTTAAGTGACTTGCTCAGGGTCACTGAGCCAGCTAACTGTCTGAGGCCAGATTTGAACTCACAAAAGTGATTCTTACTGATTACAAGCCCTGCCAGGCCCTATCAACTGTGCCAACTAGCTTCCCCCCAAAATGAATATATAAGTATATAATAAGTATATGTGTATAGATTTATAGATATGTATAGATACTATAGGTAATATCTAGTATAGGTGAGTAAAATAATTTGCCTACAGTCACATAACAGGATTGTGACCCAGATCTTCCTGACTCCCAGTTCAGCATTCTAAGCTCTATACTGTGCTTCTTATGAATACTGGTTGCCACAAGAGAAGGAGGTTAGTGCAAAAGGCACCATTGGTGGGATACCATTGAGGAAAGATGATGAAGTAGATCATAGAAGGAAGAGATGGTGGAGAGGCAGAGATTTTGGGAGGGCTTTAGGATTTGGACTGCCACTTAGAGAATGGGAAAGGACCACTGGATAGCCATAATCCTAACCCTCTGAGAGCCAGTGGAAGCTTCATTCACCTGCCATGGGGGCCCTCGGTAAGCAGCACATGCCCTCTCTTCCTAATATCGCTTCTGGACTTTCTCCCTTTTATTTTCTCTCCATCCCTCCCTTGCCTTCAGTTAGCAATGGGGCTGGTTGGTCATTGACCAATCAGATCTTTTCATGGAATCCTTATTTGCATATATCAAGGTTCTGGTAAAAAAAATTCCCTTTGGGAAATGTGGCTCAAGGTTTATGGACTGACAGGGGTCATGGTATGGAGATAGATCTTAGGAAGCTGAGGAGATAAAGAGGCTACTGTATAACTATGATCAGTGAGTCCCACGTTTGAAGTTAGCAAAAATTATACGTCTAAATATATGTTTGCATAAGTCCATATCTAAATATGTTGAATTAAAAAAAAACAAAAACCTTTGCCTTCTGTCTTAGAATCAATAGTGTGTATTGGTTCCATCCCATCTCTAGACCTGGCTTTTACTCCAGTGAGCCACCTAGCTGTCCCCTAAATAGCTTTAATTAAAAAAAACAAACAAAAACTTTACCTTCCATCTTGAAATCAATACTGTGTATTGGTTCCAAGGCAGAAGAATGGTAAGGGCTAGGCAATGGGATCATCCAACTAGTAAGTGTCTGAAGTCGTATTTGAACCCAGGACCTCCCGTCTCTAGACCTGACTCTTAATCCACTGAGCCATTCAGCTGCTCCCTAAATAGATTTAATTTAATAGGGTAGTAACAAAACTTCTCTGCTTTACTGTGTCCCCTTCTAAGCTAATTTCTCTTCTATGTATTTTTCTAAAATGTTTCTTTGAAATTTGAATCCCCAAAGGGACCCTAGATAGGTGACTTAAACTCTTTGAAATTTAAGTTGCTTATCAGCACTTTAAGGCCACAAATATTTCTACCCATCTCATAAGGTGACCATGAAGAAAGCTTCGAGGATGCTAAAGCACTATAGAAAAACAAATTTTTATAACATCTCCCTAAGCGCATTAAAAAAAAATTCATACAGTCAATGACGATGCTCAGTTATTTTCCACTTGTGTCCGACCCTTTGTGAGTTGGGGTTTTCTTGGTGAAGATATTGGGGTGGCTTGTCTTTTCCTTCTCCAGATTAATACATGATAGATGAGGAAAATGGGGCAAATAGGGTTAAGTGACTTGCCCAGGGTCATGCAACTAGTAAGCATCTAAGATTAGTGAGTCAATAAACATTTAATAAAAATGAAGATGAGACGACCCCAGAATTTAGTGCTGGGAGGGACCTCTAAGATCACCTAATTGAAACTCCCATATATGTCTTTGGGAAACCCTCATGAAAATTCACTGTTTCCAATTTTTTAGAAACCTGTCTCTTAAGGGGTATGCCTGTTTCTGTGCTCCATCCTAAAAGTAGTTAGTCCCCCAGAAGACTAAAATAATCCAGAAAAAGTGGAAGCCAATGAGTTTGGAAATTCACACCTTTCTTCTTTTTGTATGGAAAGACCCAAGTTGCATAGCAGCACATCAGGTCCCTGGAAACTTAGTGTTTCTATTTGAACAATGAAGGAGGATGAAGACCATGCCCTGAGGTGATACAAGAGAAGGTGAGGAAGAGGGAGAGAGGGAATGGTTAGTGTTAAGTAATCTTATGGTAGATTCAGAAATATTTAGGCTCAACACTTTTAAAAAACTAAATCTATTTTTTATCATTAACTTAAATGGGCAGCCCAGTGGCACTGTAGATAGGAGTATGGTGCCTGGAGCCAAGAAGATTCATCTTCCCAAGTTCAAATCTGGTCTTAGACACTTAATAGCAGGGTGACCTTGTATAATCACTTCACCCTATTTGCCTCCGTTTCCTCATCTGTAAAATGAGCTGGAAAAGGAAATGGCGAGCTACTCCAAGAAAACCCCAAATGGAGTATTGAAGAGTCGATGAACAACGCTCATTATATAACCCATTTATAAGTTATTATTTATATATTTACATATTATATACATTTATATATATATATATTTATGTTATTTTCTCCATTTCAACATAAGCCCTTGATGTAGGGATTGTGTTTTCTTTGTATCTTCCCTCCTTACTACAGTGACTAATCCATCTTAGGCTCTTAATAAATGCTTTTTTATTGATTAATAAAAATTTTAAGGTGTCCATTAAGTGTAACAATGTAATCTTTTGCTTGTATCCCCTTCTGAACTTCTTTTTGCTCTCTTCTGTGTATTTTGAAATGTTTATTCGACATTTTAATTTCTTTTCTTCCTTCCAAATACTTTCCCTACCCTCCTCACCCTCTATGAGGTGAATGATATCTGAGGGGGCAGTGCTGGTTTTCCATCTTTGAAATCCCTCTTTGATGGTGTCATGGGAGTCAGCCTGGCCAGCACTCCAGTGATAAAGCCTTGTTGCTCAGAATTCAGTGCAGCTCTGCGTTTCTCTGACCTGACCCAACATACCTAGAAAGTGCTGATAATTTTAGAAGGTTGTGTTTCCCATTGTTCTCTTGTCCCTAGGTTCATATGCTGGGGCAGTGGTCGCCATGCCATTGGCTGGAGTATTAGTGCAATACATTGGATGGTCCTCAGTCTTTTATATT
This sequence comes from Gracilinanus agilis, assembly GCF_016433145.1. Taxonomy (NCBI): domain Eukaryota; kingdom Metazoa; phylum Chordata; class Mammalia; order Didelphimorphia; family Didelphidae; genus Gracilinanus; species Gracilinanus agilis. The sequence continues at coordinate 230,615,573 of NC_058134.1, read as the reverse complement.
TACGGTGAGTTATTTTGTTTCATCAGTTTACCTTATTGGCTCAAAGAGATAATGTTTCAGTTCATTCATTCATTCATTCATTCATTCATTCATTTATTTATTTGTTTGTTTGTTTGTTTATTTTTTAATTTTTATTTAGAATATTTTCCCATAGTTACATATTTCATGTTCTTTCCCTCTCCCCCAAACCCCCCTAACCCCTCTTAGCCGATGCATAATTCCACTGAGTTTTACGTGTATTATTGATCAAGACCTAATTCCATATTATTGATAGTTGGACTAGAGTTATCGTTTAGTGTCTACATCCCCAATCATACCCCCATCAACTCATGTGTTGAAGCAGTTGTTTTTCTTCTGTGTTTCTGCTCCCACAGTTCTTCCTCTGAATGTGGCTAGTTTTCTTTCTCATAAGTCCCTCAGCCTTGCTCTGGATCCTTGCAACATTTCACTTTATTTGGTGTTTATCTAAGATTCTACTGTTGAAAAAGAGGAATAGTTCAGGAAAAACTCATTACATATATGGTATAAACCTGTCATACAACAGAAAGACAATCTAAAGATTTGTATTTTAAGTATCCAATTGGACATTTAAAAAAGATTTTTTAAAAAGCTCATTTAATTAATTAATTAATTAAGAATATTGAAATTAGACATTTTGAAATGAATACAGAAGTATTTTTATTTCTGTATCAGATCACCAAAAATAAACTGTTTCCTGTTAAGTGTTAAGAGACCTGCAACTATCAATAATATGGAAATAAGTTTTGACTGATCACACATGTTAAAACCAGTGGAAATGTGCATTGGATATGGATTGGGGATTGAAGGGGATGAAGGGGAAAGTAAAAACAAGAATCGTAACCATGGAAAATTTTTCTAAAAATATAAAATACTTAAATCTAAAAAAAAATAAAAGAGTCCTATGACCCCTGACTGTCATGATACTGCAACTTCTGACACAGGCAAAGCTGAGAAAACAGGAAACAGTTTAGCAGGTGTCATCAAGGAGGCAGTTGTCGATGGCCTGGTTCCCTGGTCATGGCAGCCTCGCCATTTTTAGGCTTTCTATACTTGAAACTTCAGCAGTTTACTCTATAGTCTGATGAATGAGACACTTCCTAGGAATATGCACACACACACACACACACACACACACACACACACACACACACACACCATAAGAAGCCACAGTGAGAGTCCCAAGGAAAGCCACAATGGTAACCATTCTTCCTAGAGCTAGACTCATCTGCTGCAAAGACTTTTCCCCTGGTTCTCTCATTCCACCTCCTATCTATACAATTAGCTCCATAGTCTAAGGACCAATTTTTGAAACATGAGACCAGGAGCCTGGGAGATCTTTGCTTCCATAAACTGCCTGCAGAGTGGCAGAGACCCTTTCTGGAGCTACGACAGTAGCTTCTACTTTCTCATTCCACAAAACAGTTTACCTTGGCATTTTAATTTTTTTAAACCCTTACCTTCTGTCTTAGTTCCAATTCTTTTTTTTTAAACCCTTAAACTTCCATCTTAGAATCAATACTGTGTATTGGCTCTAAGGCAAAAGAGTGGTAAGGACTAGGCAATGGGGGTCAAGTGACTTGCCCAGGGTCACCCAGCTAGGAAGTGTCTGAGGCCAGATTTGAACCCAGGACCTCCCATCTCTAGGCCTGGCTCCCAATCCATTGAGCCACCCAGCTGCCCCTCACTCCCCACCTTGGCTTTTTAATTTTGACAATACTGTGCAAAATTGTTTGGGACTATTAAAAAGCGTTTTCAAAATTGACTATTTAAAAGCAATGGAAGGAAATGAGAAGTGAGTGTTATTCTGTGTCCACCATTGTTTCTCCACACAGGGATGTTTGGGATTATTTGGTACATGTTCTGGTTGCTGCATGCCTATGAATGTCCTGCCTCTCACCCGACTATCTCCGAGGAAGAGCGCACTTACATAGAGACGAGCATAGGAGAAGGCACCAACCTGGTCAGTCTAAATGTAAGTATCACTAATGACCAGCTGAAGATTTCTGCTGGTGCCTAAAGAGCTCCCTTGAGAGGGAGAGGCTTCTCCCCACCAAAAACCTCATGGTTTTTCTTTTCTAGAAATTTAACACACCCTGGAAACGGTTTTTCACGTCGATGCCTGTTTACGCTATCATCGTGGCCAACTTTTGTCGGAGCTGGACCTTCTATTTGCTGTTGATCAGTCAGCCGGCTTACTTTGAAGAGGTCTTCGGCTTTGCAATCAGCAAGGTGAAAAGCAAAAGCACAACTTGGACGCTTAGGAAATGCTTCTGGGAACCATTTAGAGAAGACTTGGGCTGGAATCCCAGGACCGTTACTCATTCTAGCAGCCAGCTTTCCCATCCTCTGCCCTGGGGAGGGCCACACTCAGGATCAAATTCCTTTCTGTAGTGTCGGGTGGGGGATGTCCTGGATTTGGATCCAGAAAGTCAGGCTTCTATTCCCAGACCTGCTACTGCTCTGGTTGTGTGATGACATCGAGCAAATTGCCTAGACACTCTAAGCCTTGATTTTCTAATCTGCAAAGTGGGGATAATAATTCCTGCAGTTGTGAGGCTCTAGTGAGAGAAGATATGCTTTGGTCAATTTTAAGGCACAACACTCTGTATTCATCACCTCCATCATATCTTACATGCCCAATAAGATTCCATTAATAACAACAGATAATAATAATAGCTAACATTTAGATAGTCCTTACTCTGTACCAGCCACTGTTTCACATATTTTATTTTATTTTATCCTTGTAACAATCCCGAAAGGCAAATGCTATTATGTTCATTTTGCAGATGAGGAAACTGAGGCAGAAGTATCTAGCAACTTGGTCAGGGTCACACATCTAGTAAAGAAAGGGCTGGATTTGAACTTAGATCTTCCTGAATCCTAACCCAGGGCTCTATCCAGGGTACCACCTAACTCTCATTTCATTCATGTACGACAATTCATTTAGCCATCACCCAGTCAATGGGCTCCTGTTTTGTCTCCCATTCTTTGCTACCACAAAAAAGAGATGTTTTAAGAGGATTTTTTCCCCTCCTCTTGACCTCCTTGGAGTTTGGGCCCAGAAGCAGAATCTGATTTACATTTTCAGAGTGAAAGACTAAATAAAGAATAAGTGAATGCTGGACGAAGAAGCAAATCAAGTAGATAGAAATCTGAGTAATTGATTCTTTTCTGTTCCAGGTGGGCCTTCTGTCTGCACTCCCGCATATGGTCATGACAATCATCGTGCCCATCGGAGGACAGCTGGCCGATTATTTAAGAAGCAGAAAGATTTTAACGACGACAGCCGTTCGCAAAATCATGAACTGTGGAGGTACTGTGGATCCTTGAACTGTTTCACGAAACCTACATGGGATCAAAATTAATCTTAGCTTAATTATGAAACATTCTGAAAATTATATATTGTATAATAATAAATCTATTAATGAATGGTAAAATAGGACTGAAACGAAAGCCCATTTCTTTATTAGCAGTAATTTCTCAATGATGCTAAATGGATGTGAGTCTATGGAGGATTCACGTTGCCTCAGAGGCAAAATAGTAGCATGTGGCAGGCATGAACAGGCTTCAGTGTATCACCAATGAAAACTGTGACAAACCGTTCAGTCAAATGTACAAAGAAACTATTCCTGGATAAAAGGTGGGCTGGTCTTGTCCTGAGAGCAGAGGAGAATTAGCAGGTAGTCATTCTCCTCCATTGGAATCTACACAGTGCTAAGAAGTCTAGAGGAAGACTGCCATATTGGATGAAGCCCTAAAACAGTGGTTCCTAAACTTTTTTGGCCTACCGCCCCCTTTCCAGAAAAAATATTACTGGAAATTATGAAACTATTTAATGAACTCAGAATAGAATGTAACACAAAAACAGTGTGGCCATCACTGCCTTTCTGGATCACTGCAGCACTCGCCAGGGAGCGGTAGCACCTACTTTGGGAATCACTGCCCTAAAAGATCTTTTTTTTAAACCCTAGTCTTCCATCTTGGAATCAATACTATGTATTGGTTCCAAGGCAGAAGAGCAGTAAGAATTAGGCAATGGGGGTTATGTGACTTGCCCAGGATCACACAGCTAGGAAGTATCTGAGATCAGATTTGAACCCAGGACCTTCTGCTTCCAGACCTCACTCTCCATCCCCTGAGGCTTGTAGCTCCTCCTTCTAATAGAAGATTTACTGAAAGACATTATCCATTAGAACGAGATGGGTTGGGATGGATGGACACATGGATGATCTGTGGGGTTGCCCATATTGACAAGTTTAGAGATACATTGAAGTTTGGCTTATTAATTTCCAAGTTAGAAAAATCAATTCATTCATTCATTTGTCCAAAAACATTTTTAAGTGCCTACTAATAATTCACAGGCCACGATATATTAGCCCATGATGCTGCCAGAGATTATGCTTGATTTCTTGGCTGCCACATTCTACCGTTGATGCTTATTAATCATGTGGGTCCTTAATATTCCAAGAACTCTTTCATATGAATCATTGGCTAAAAACTGTCACTCTCTGGTGGCCTTTCTGCTCACAAAGTCTATGCTGGGTCATGGAGTAAAGACACAAAGGAAGAATTTAATTGGATCAGATGGATCTATTCTAACAGGAAGCTACGTTGTGATATTCTTTTGAGGAATTTTAGTTGGCTCAACATTCTTAAAAAATTAGCAAATAACAAGTCTTTCTTACTAATGACTGCTTTTGGCTCTCTAGAAACCTGGGTGGGCTCTCTTCCATCTCTTCTCCCAGCTAAACAATAACTAAGGCAACACCTACTTAAAATAAACAGAATGCCCAGGAGCTAATTGCTTCCTTTTATTTTGTGTTAAAAGACATAACTGGGACTGGGTGGCTAGGGTTTTGGCTCAGGGCATTGAATTTAGAAGGTGCTAATGAGATTTCTAATAAAATATAAACAATAGAGTTTAGCATGAATAATTAGTTACAATAGGAAAATACCAAGATGATGGACTGGAGTGATCTCTCCCCCATACTACCCTTTTCTTCCTGTTTTTTCAGTAGCTGCTCCTTCCTTGCTGGTGTGCCAGTGTCTTAGTCTCTGTTTTACCCTAGGGAGCCCTTCAAATTATTTGTCCCAGGAAGGTTCTCGTAAAAAAAAAAAAAAAAAAAAAAAAAAAAGATAAACAAAACAAAACAACCTAATAGTGGCTGTTCAGTTGCTGCTACTAATAATATACATTTGATATAAATAACAATTTATGACATATTTATATAATTTGTATATAAATATATAATTTATATGATTTTGCTATAACATAGTAAGAGCTTGCATATATATGATGCTTTAAGGTTTGCAGCATACCTTATGTCTATAATCTCATTTTATCCTCACCACAAACTGTTGAAAGCCGTTGGATGTAAAGAGCCAATTGGAGAAATAGGGTCAAATTTAGGGCCTGTTATCTGGATTCCCTACGTGACCAATCCAGGCTGAGGCAGTCTTTGTGTTTGGTCCTGGTCACCTGAGCCCTGAAAAGCTCTGGTACCAGCAGGTAGATTAATCCAAAAACAACTTGACCCCTCCAAGAGGCTATTAGGAGTCATTTAGAGAAACAGAGTCTGTAATAGATGTTTTATCTGGATCCCATTACAAAATCATCGGCAAGTAAAACTGTGTGTATGATTTTTCTGCACTGCATGTCAGATGCAGATAGAATGGACCATCTAAGGTAAAAATCTGAGGCTCCTCTTTTGACTCATTTTTAGATCCCCACATTTTCTCAATATTCTTATTGGAAAGCTTTGAGTCCTTAACCAGACCAGCAGCTACTAAGTTAACAATTCCTCTCCTTGACAATTTCTCTCCTTGATAATTAAGAAGCCTGAAACCTAAAAAATATATTACTTAGATAAGGACTGGAGCCAGACGATTTAGTCCAGACTATCTGACCAGGTGCAGATCTGTAAACCAAGGCAGAACACAATTAGTAAACATCTCCATGAAATTTATTTCTGTTTCCAGAATTATCCCCTACTAATTGGGGGTTGGAATTTGGCCCTTGTCCTTGCACCCATATCTCTATTTTTTAGACTTTAATGAATTGTGTATGATTTGTAACCCCTTCACAGCTGTGATTCTTTCTTTGTGTTCTTTGTTTGAAACCAGTATAAAATAAAGTCCAAAATCCCATAGCGTTGGATCGGCATGGGCTAACCGCTAGTTTGGCTGTTCTCAGTTCTTTTTCCTGTCGTAGCAATCCGACGCCGTAAAACGCCGCTCAGGACCCCTACCATATAGAGCTGGCCTTCTATAACAACCCTGTCAAGGAGATGCTATTATTATCCCCATTTTATGAATGAGAACACTAAGGCTTGGAGATGTAAAATGACTTGTCCAGGGTCACCCAGCTATTATGTGTCTAAGACAGTATTTGAACTCAGATCTCCCCAACCCCAAGTATAATATTCTATCCATTTTGCCAGTTGAATTTCAACAGTCCTTTTGGTTTAACCACTCTTTGTAAGCACCTTACCTTAACCTGTCTCTCCAGTGTACAAAGGCATTTCAGTTGAATTTCTAGGACCTTGTGAAGCTGTGGCATGCATACACAGTCGGCACTTGGGGAGCTGCTCCATTCCCCCTCTTCCCAGTGACTGAGGACATTTTGGCATGCCCCACCCCTCTGTCTAGCCATCCAAAGCAAGCACTTTCTCCCTCAACTCTCTCTGGTAATGTGGGGGCTCACTGACAGTTTGAATTTGCCCTCGGGGTATTCAAACTGGGAAAAGGTTCCTCAACCCTGTATCTAGGAGGCACATAGTTTTGGCTTCTGGACATTGAGGTGGCATGATCTGTGAACCTGACCAAGTCACTTCACCTCTATCTGCCTCAGTTTTCTCAACTATAAAATGGGGATATTATTGTTGCAGGGTGGTTGTGAGGATCAAATGAGATAACATGTAAAATTCCATTGCAATTTGGAAGTGCCTTGTACTGTTGTTATTATTGTTGTAGTTGCTATTTCTGTCATTATTAGGGTCTTGTCTCTCACCTCATCAGCTGCTTGGCTCACTCTGAAGCTCTTTTAACCCAAATTAGGATTTCCATCATCAAATGGCAGAAACTCTCAACTTAGGTTTCATGCCTGGTTCTGATTCCATTTGACAAGCCTTTCCCATGAGCATCTCTTGATTTCCCTTAGCTCTCTGATTGGTACCCTAAACCCAAAGACCCCTCAGTCACACTGGAGATGTCACAACTCCTGGGGTCTGTCTACAAATCTCACAAGTTGCTGCTAAGCTGCCTTTGAAAACTCAGCTAAGCATCTGGCTGAGACTTGTGGGGCTTCAGGGGTCGGTTTTGTTTTCCGAAGGTCTAATGATGTGCCAGCTCTCCTCCTTCCCTTCCTCCCCACCTCGAACTTGATTTTCACACAGCTTCTGCATCTGAGAATGAATTCTTCCAGAGAGTCTAGCTTCTGGCCTTCCAGGGATAAGGCTGTGAACAGATGTGTTTGATAGCACGGTGACCAAGGCAGCTGGAGGACAGACAGTGGGGTAGAGAATGGCATCTTGGGGACAGCTCTCCTGTTAAAAGAGAAAATGAAGGTGCCCCAAAGAGCATATATCCTCCTAAAGGAAACCACCTCCAACATATATGTAGGCAGAGTTTAAAGTATGAAACAGCTTATTTCAAATGGAGTATTCAGATTTCTTGATGGAGCAAATGATACGCGTATACATACATGCACATACACATGTATACATACATGCATATCTATATAGATATACATATATAGATGTATAGATGTATGTGTGCATACCTACATATATGTGTGTACATACACACATGTATGTATTCCTTTTTGCAAATCCAAAGGTGCAATATTAACAATAGCTATGGGGATGCACATGGGGATCCAAGTCAGAATTCTAGAATGGTTGGCCTGAAACAGCCCCCCAAAAGGACATTCACTTCTTCTTTTATCAAGATAGAGGTGTACTCTAATAGTCAAAGAGAAGTAACAGCTCACCCCTCTTGTAAAAGTTGTTGACATCCATTATAGTTGAGTTCTTCCTTTTGTTATTCTAAATCTATGTTATTGAATATTGAACCTGATTTCATTTTATCCTAGCCTTGAAATTAATGTGTGTGTGTGTGTGTGTGTGTGTGTGTGTGTGTGTGTGTGTGTGTGAGATGTTGTGGAAAGAGAACTGGTTTTGAAGCCAAAAGTTCAGGGTTTGAATCTTAGTTTTGACTTTGGATACTTCACTTTGCCTTGGATCCCTTATCTGTAAAATGGTGGGAGTTGGACTAGATGGCCTCTAAGGTTTCTGCACCTATGAATCTAAGATCCCAAATTCACTTATCTCTTTGGGACTCAGTTTCCTCATCTGCAAGATGAGACTCAATGGTCTTTAAGGTCCCTTCTGAATCTAAATTATTTGAGGTGGCATCTCTGGTTGAACTTTAATCACAGCATTGCTTCTCATGCATGAAGACAATGATAGAGAAACTACTTTGCTGATAATAGCTAAATAAGTGAGCTGGAAGGAATCATTCTATACTGTTTCTTCGACTGGAGTGTAGAGAACATGAGAAAGTGGATATAAATCTGGTCTTGGACTTGGGTTCACTTGGGTTCAAGTTCTCCCTCTGACACATTCTGAACTGTGTTACCCTGGGCAAGTCACTTCATGGAGTCTTGCTAAATTGCATAGAAAATGCTGAGCTGTATTGTTGGAGGAAATTTTCTCATCTGTGAGTTCTCTATATCTTTTACGTTTCAGGTTCAAATCCCTGCCCCAATGACTTTTTGGATTTAGAACTGGAAGGTCTTCTAGTCTAAAGATCCTCATATTACAGATGGTGAAACTGAACGAGAAGAGCACTGACTGTGGAGTTAGAAGATCTAGATTTAAATCTCACCTCTGGGGCTTCTTGTGTGATTTGGCCAAGTCACTTCACTTCTTTAAGACTCAGTTTCCCCATCTGTAGAATATGGAGGTTATTCTAGATGGTTTCTGAGGATCCTTATCCCTCAAGATCTATGATCCTAAGAAACCCAGAGATATCAAGAGACTTGACCAAGGTGACACAGGAAAAAAGTGACAAAGCTGAGAATTGAACCATTCCTTTGATTCTAAATCCAGGGTTCTTTCTACTCCACTGTGCCACTGTTTTTCATATTTTATTAGAGATTTAGAATTAATTTTTAAAAAGAGGTGATAGTCTCCTAACCAGTATTCCCAATTCCAATTTATCCATTCTCAATTCCATCCTACCTAGTGGTGCTGGATTAGGTCTCATCCCAGCATTCCTCTGTTCAAAATCCTTCACTGGTATTCCTAGTTTGGAGAGTCTCCACCCCAGCTCCCTTTTCTGAGCTTGGAAAGACTCACCACCAGGTGGGCTATAGGTTGATGAATTTTGCAGCCATGTCATCTCTCACAGACCAAGACCCAGAGGGGATGGAATCTGTGCCGCTGGAGAGAGTACCCACACCAACAAGGTCACAGAATTGAAATACAAACACTTAGAAACTGAATAAGAAACAACTGAGCCCCTGAGTATGAGAGAAAAAGTTCTGAAGACTAGTAGGTTCATGGAATACCTTTGGAGCGTATCAGAGCTTGTGAATCATGTGGGGTCTGTGTGGACATGATGATAGCCTATACTTAGATACTGGAATAGAATTAAATTTATCCCTTTTTCCTTTCCCTTTGCAGGTTTTGGCATGGAAGCCACCTTACTCTTGGTGGTTGGCTTTTCTCATACCAAAGGCGTGGCCATCTCCTTCCTGGTGTTGGCAGTAGGGTTCAGCGGTTTTGCCATTTCAGGTAAAACATTAGATCTGTGTTGGAGTAAAGGAGGCCCTATTTGGAGTGCCCTTTATGAACTCACTGGGGATAGGCTGAAGATGTAGGAGAGTGGAAACTCAACAGAAGACTTGCTTGCTTCTCATTTCTAGTTACATTAGTAAATAATGCATATGAAAAAGATCTTGTCATTCTTAGTGAATTTCAGATTCAACATGATTCAATGGTATAACATGACAGCCAAAAAAATGAAATATGATGTGAAGCCACATTGACATAATCACAGAATCTGAAAGCTGGAAGGGACCTCAAGAGGCACCTTGGTATAGGAGATAGGACATTGGTCTTGATGAGAGAAATTCAGGTTCAGATCTTCTCTTAGACACCAGCTATGTAAATGAAGGCTTAACCTCTCTGGACCTCAGTTTCCTCATCTGTAAAATAAGGAGAGTAAAGTGGAAGTTCTTTTCTTGCTATGAAGCTATGATGTTATGACACTGGTGGCCATTTGGTTGGAGAACCCTCTAAGATACCCAACAAGTCATACATCCTCTGCCAGAAGACTTTCAAAGAAGGGGAACCCAATCTTTTGAGGGAGAAGCTTTTTCCACTGTTGGACAGCTCCCATTGTTAGAAAGTTTTTCCTAACATTAGGCCTAGACTGATCTCTTTCATCTTCTACCGGATGCTCCTGCTTCTCCCCTCCTGCGCAAACAGACCAAATCTAACTCCTCTTCCTCATGATAGCTATTAGGTACCCCCTGAGTCTTCTCCCCTAGGTAAACAGTCTTGGTTCCTTCAGCTGAGTTGTTAACATATGGTGAGAGAGGGTGACAGTCTCACAGTCCTCTGCTCAAGTCTGGCCACATTTATATCAATAAGTTCAGCTTTAAATGTTAAATTCAGAGACATCAACAACTTGGTATGAGACCAGAGGAGGGCAATCAGCATAGGGGAACTTGACAGTGATTATGGTATTGGACCGAGTGACTTCCCCAGTGCTTGATCCATTGTAGTAGGTAATTAATAAATGGTTGGCTGATTGATTAATTCTAGGGTCCTTTACAGTTCTAAAATCATGATTTGTAGATTGAAGGAACTGGGGATATTTAGAGAGAAGAGTTATGTTTTTATGGATAATAATTTTATCAATATCTTCAAATATTTCAAATATGATCCTGAGGAGGAAGAGGATTCAGATTTGGTCTTCTTGACCGCCTGAGGCAAAAGTAGGACCAGGAGTTTTAGGTTTTTGAGAAGGCCAATTAAGTTGGCTTAATATAAGGAAAGATAATTCTGATCATTAGAGTCATCTGCTTTGGGGAGTAGTGAGTTCTCAAGCTTAATAAATGCTTATTGAAGGAATAGGCAGTGAATTAGGTGATCTCTGAGGACTCTCCCACCTTTAAGATGCTATCAAAAGCAGAGTGACGTAGATGGTCTCTCACTCTGCGAGAATTCAGTAATGTGGTAGAGATTCATTTCCTGTGTTCAAAGATATCAATTTGTTCATGGTTGCGCCATTGAGGAGCCTGGGTTGCATAGAATTATAATCAGAGGAGAAAAATAGCACAGCTCCAGAGTTGAGTGGAGCCTTTGGCCATAGTTAGTAAGACAGGTGAGGCTTGGTTATTCTCTCATCTCTCTTGAACAGAAATAGGGATAGGGCAGGTTTAAGGGCAGATTTAGGGGTAGGTGAGTAGTAAGAAGTTAGGACAAAATGGAAAAATAGGGCCTTAGAGTGTCTAGATATGTAAGATTAAAAGGAGGCTTGTAAATGTGATAGAAGCAAGAAAGCATAGTAGATAAAATATTGAATTTCTAGTCAGGAAGACCTGGGTTCAAATTCTGCCTTGGACACAAACAAGCTTTGTGACCCAGGGCAACTAGTTGGCATGGTGTCTAGATAGGGCACTGGACTTGTGGTTAGAAAAATCTGAGTTCAACTCCCTGAACTTACTAACTAGCCATATGACCTAAGCAAGTCATTTAACCTTTCACTTAGCCTCAGTTTCCTCACCTGTAAAATAGAGATAATAATAGTATCTACCTAACTCATATAGTATTTAAGAGAATCGAATGAGATAACATATTTTCCAAACTTTAAAGGCATATTATGGTTTTTATTAGCTATTATTGTTTATATTAGTTATTTTTAATTATTAGCTACTCTGACTATGAATTATCATTATTATTAATTATTACTCTGAAACCTCTAGGATTCTCATGTACTTTGAGGTTATAAATTATAGATCAGGGGTTCAACAATCTTTTTTTGAGTCATGGATCCCCTTTGACAGTCTGGTAAAGGCTATGCACACTTCAGAATCATGGTTTTAAATGTATCAAATAAAGATTATGAAGAAAACCAATTGTTAAAAATGTGCTTTTGTCTCCCATCCAAATTCATAAATGACTAGAAATCTATCAACGGATGGATACCTTGGCAACCTTTGGTCTCCAGATTAAGAACTCTTATTCTAGATGATTTGTGATTTGTTTCAGAGGAAATATTCCCTGTATGAGTGAAATCATAGATCCTTGATGTTTTGATGTATATGTGTGATTGTGGGATGGGGTATGAGGAAAAAAAAGGAGATGGGGCCCATTTTAGGAAGCATTCCATACATAGGTTTCTAGGAATTCCATTAGAAAGACAGGGTGATGGTCATTCCATGGAGGATCTGTAATTTCCACTGATTAGGGGATGCTGAATGTAGGAAATCATTCCATTAATTCTAATTGCACCTGGCAAGTCTTTTTTTTTAATTGAAAAGTTTTATTTAATTAGTTAATTTAGAACAGTTTTTCATGGTTACATAATTCATGTTTCCCTTCTAGCTGCCCCACCCCCTCATAGCCAACAAGCAATTCCACTGGGTTTTACATGTGTCATTGACCAAGACCTATTTCGATATTATTGATATTTGCACTAGGGTGATCGCTTAGAGTCTACATCCCCAATCAGATCCCCATCGACCCATGTGATCAAGCAGTTGTTTTTCTTCTGTGTTTCTGCTTCCACAGTTCTTTCTCTGGATGTGGATAGCATCTTTCTCATAAGTCTCTCAGAATTGTCCTGGGTCATTGCATTGCTGCTAGTAGAGAAGTCCATTACATTCGATTTTACTACAGTGTATCTGTCTCTGTGTATAAGTTCTCCTGGTTCTGCTCCTTTCATTCTGCATCAATTCCTGGAGGTCATTCCAGTTCACATGGAATTCCTCCAGTTCATTATTTCTTTTAGCATAATAGTATTCCATCACCAGCAGATACCACAATTTGTTCAGCCATTCCCCAATTGAAGGGCATACCCTCATTTTCCAATTTTTTTGCCACCACAAAGAGTGTAGCTATAAATATTTTTGTACAAGTCTTTTTCCTTATGATCTCTTTGAGGTACAAACCCAGCAGTGGTATGGCTGGATCTTTTAAAGTCCTTTGAGCATAGTTATGACAAGTCTTAAGAATAATTCTAAGTAGGAAACATCCTAGCTAGGGCCATTGACTCTGGAGGCAGAAGACCAGAATTCAAATCCCACATCTAATGCTTATTGTCTGTTTAACTTTGGACAACAAATAATATGACCTCCCTTAGCCCAGGTTTCCTCATCTGTAGAATGAAGGGGTTGGACTAGATGCTTGTGAGGTTCCCTTCTAGCTCTAGACCCAGAATCCCATGACTTATTCATGGTCAAGTAGCCAGGAAGAATCCAAGGTAGGATTTGCATTCGAGTTTTCTTTCTTTCTTTTTCTTCCCTCCCTCCCTCCCTCCTTTCCTCCCTCTCTCTCTCTCTCTCTCTTTCTTTCTTTCTTTCTTTCTTTCTTTCTTTCTTTCTTTCTTTCTTTCTTTCTTTCTTTCTTTCTTTCTTTCTTTCTTTCTTTCTTTCTTTCTCCTTACCTTCCATCTAAAAATTTATATTGTGTATTGGTTCTAAGGCAGAAAATTGGTAAGGGCTGGGCCATGGGTATTAAGTGACTTGTCCAGGGTCAACTGGACATTTCTTGTCCAGGGTCATTTCCAACTAGGAAATGTCTGAGGTCAGATTTGAACCCAGGACCTCCTTTCTCTAGATCTGGCTCTCAATCTACTAAGTGACCTAGGTGCCCCCTCCACCCCAAATCCAAGTTTTCTTAATGCCACATCTGCCACTCGATACACTATAGCCTGCTTCCCCTTGGTGACAGAAATAGCCTCTCAGCATAAGAAGGTGCGAAGAGCTCTTGGCAATCATGCAATCCAACCCCTAATTTTATAAGGGAGGAAGCTGAGGGCTTGCCCAAGGTTACCCAGTTAATAAATGATATCGCTAAAACTGGACCTCCACTCTAACCCTCTCAGAGCTGGTGGGGAGCAGGTCCAAGAGATATTCGACCAGATATTTCTCACCACCTCTGGGTGCCTAATGGTTTAATTCCCTTCAAGCTCCAGAGGATATGTTCTAAAGTCTCAAAGACTTTCTTTGTGTTATCTCTAACTAAAAGCAAAGCACAGTCTTTGTGGCTGAGCATAATGCTTGACAATCATATTAATTGCTTTTTATCTCTGGGCTCTTTTCTAATAAAGTGTTTATCACATTGCAATCAGGCAGTAGGTGTAATTAATCTCACTGCTAGTTTATATTCTGATTGTCTGCTCCTTTGGCATACTGACATGAAAGAGGAGGTGTGTTTATTAAAAAATAGAGGAGTTGGGGGAAGGCAGGAAGAATTGTTTAAAATTCCCCATAGGCAGAGGTCAGGAAAGGGGATCAAGAAGAGGAATAGAGGGGCAGCTAGGTGGCTCAGTGGATTGAGAGCCTGACCTAGAGACAGGAAGTCCTGGATTCAAATTTGGCCTCAGACACTTCCTAGCTGTGTGATCCTGGGCAAGTCATTTAACTCCCACTGCCTAGCCCTTACCATTCTTCTGCCTGAGAACTAATACTTAGAACTAATACACGGTATTGATTCTAAGATGGAAGGTAAGGGTTTTAAAAAAGAAGCAGGGCAGAAAAATAATTTTTTCCATAAATTTTTTCAAGCACTATGGATAGTTAGCAAAGGTTAAAGAAAAGAAAGAAAAGATTTTCAAATATTTTTAAAAACCCGGATACCCCTAAGCTTTGACCTGGTTGAAAGCATAGATTTGGAGGACAGAGAGTTGAGAGCTAATATAATGGCTGGCAGGAATAGAATCCAAAAGAATCTGACTGGCTTTGGATAATGTGATGAAATATCATGAGCTTAGATGTGAATTCTGACATGTGTTTGAAAAAATCAAGGCCACAAATACAGAATGGTGGAGGTGTAGCTAGGCTTCATATGCAAAAGATATAGGAGTTTTGGCAAATTGCTGAAGGCTAAGGGGACAATTGGGTGACTCAGTGGATAGAGGGTTAGGCCCAGAGACAGGAGGTCCTGGGTTCAAATGTGGCATCAGATACTTTCTGGCTGTGTGACCCTGGGTAAATCACTTAACCTCATTGCCTAGCTAGCCCTTACTGCTCTTCTGTCTTGGGGCTAATACTCAGTATTGGTACTAAGACAGAATGTAAGGATTTAAAAAATTTTGTTGAAGGCTCTGTAGGGGGCAACACTGATGTGTGGAAAAAAAACAAATATGATTTCTGGTTCTGGTGTTGGGGGAAAGGAACACTTATTAAGCATCTACTTTGTGCCAGGAATTGTGCTAAGCACTTTACAAATATTATCTTATTTGGTCCTTCCAACAAGCTTGAGCTAGTCGCTATTATTATCCCCATTTTATAATTGAGGAAACCAAGGCAGAAAGAAAGGACATTGACAAGTTGGAAGGTGTCCAGATGAGGACAGTCTGGACAACATGGGAACTAGGGACTATGACATACAAGGCCTGGTAGAAAGAAATGTAAATAATTAAGCTAGAAAAGAGAAGGCTGAGACATAGAGGAAAATGGTGACTTGCCTCAGGTAGTCAAAAGGCTATTGTGTGGGGATGTGTAAATGAACAAATGAATGAATGAAGCACTTACTATGTGCCAGGTACCATGCTTCATGCCAAAGATAAAAAATACAAGAAGTGAGAGTGCAATGTTTGTGCTAGTTTGATTTCTGTCCCTAGATAAAGAAGTGAGAAATGAAGGTGGAAATTCCTGGCTCTTGAACATCTGGATAGGTGTGATCTGAAGCATGGTCTTGGTGCTAAGAAGATATTGTGGGCTTAGATAGCACCCATTCACTTAGTGCCTAGCCAACATGGTTCTCCAGAGATGAACGGATCATCTTCCCCAGAGGTTTGATTTCAGGAAAGGGCTCTGGGAGCTAAAAATGGAGGGAGCTGATCTAAAGAGGGGCAGCATATGGTAGATGGCGAGATGGATGGGATATGGAAGAGAAGTTAGATTTGTTCTGGTTGGCTTTAGAGGGCAGCACTAAGAGAATGGGTAGAATCTTCAGAGAGGATTTCAGTTTGGAGTAAGTAAACATTTCCAAATATTAAGAGCTTCCTCAGTTTTTCCCAGCATAGAATGGGAGGCGTTGAGCAGCTGGGTGACTCTTTGTGGAAGATCTCGTAGAGATGATGTAGAGGTGACTCACATGTTCTGTGGACCTTAGACTACATGGAATCTAAGGTCTCTCTTCAACCTAAAAAGTGTAATTATGGCCCAAAGAACCAACCTGGAGCTTTGAGTGTGATCTCTGGGCATAGCTGGGCCCATGAAAATGAGTATTAATAGAGAAAATAACTTCCCACTGTTTTTACCTCTCCGAATGATCTCTTGAGGCACCATAATGAAACACTGGAGCCTTTCTCTACTTCCTAGCATCTTGTTTATCCTTCAGATAATGACCTATCCCTTGTCCTCACCATGTCTCAAATTATTGTTCTTTTAGTTAATCTAGCTTGTAACAAATTAGGGAAAAGCATGGCTAAGTACATAGACGGTTGGAACTAGAACTGGGAAGGGCTGGGTTCAAATACTGCCTCTGACCATTTTAACTGCGACCACGGACAAATCATTTAGCCTCTCTAAGCTTCAGTTGTCTCTTAAATTTTTTTTTCTTTATGATCCATAGTACCTACCTCAGAGGGTTGTTGTGAGGCTAAATTAGATAATGTATGTAAAGTGCTAAATCAATGACATACAATTATCATATTACTGGCAGGATTAACCCCAGGAAAAATTACAAATGCCTTCAATGTTCCTCTCCCTCTTCTTCTTGATACATTTCCTTTTCTTCTCTCCCCTTTGCACTTTCTCTCCAACACTACCACACTTCTATATTATTTATAGAATTATAATGAAAATGGAGAAATGCCCCAATAATTCATGGATTTCAAGTTGGAAAAAGACCTTAAAGGTAATCAAATCCAATTCCATTTTTCAGAGGAAAAAAACTAAGATTCAGAGAAATGAATAAAAATAATAACTAGCATTGATATAATGCTTTAAGATTTGCAAAGCTCTTAACAGATATCTCAGTTGATTCTCATAATAATCTTAGGAGACAGATGATATTATTATTGTCATTTTACAGGAGAGAAACCAACCTCAGAAAAAGGTGAAGAGACTTACTCAGGGTCACAGAGCTATTAAGTATTTGAGCCCTCATTTGAACTCAGGACTTCCATACTTCAGATCCAATGCTCTATTTATTTTGCTTTCTACCTGTCTCTAATGACTTTCCCAGAGCTATATAAGTTGGCATCTGATGTGGGATTTGAACTCATGTCTTCTTGATTCTGAGTTCAACATTCTATAGCCACCAGTCAATTAGAGGTATTTGAAATTGGAATGGACTCAATCTGGAGGAAGCTGGTTCCATCCTCCTTGGAATGTATGACATGGTCTAGACTGACTTCTTGTGGGATATATAGATCAAAGAGATTCTTGTTCAGGAAAAGACTTGATGACATGGCCTTAGACTTATCTTTCAAATCAGATTCTATGATTCCTTAAGTGTTTGGCCTCACATAGACATATGACTTGGGTGTGTTGGTTTTGTTCTAGGATTTAATGTCAATCACTTGGATATTGCCCCGCGCTACGCCAGCATTCTCATGGGGATCTCCAATGGTGTGGGAACCCTTTCTGGAATGGTTTGTCCCCTTATTGTTGGTGCGATGACCAAACACAAGGTGAGTGTCCTTGGTGTGCCAAGGACTGGCCAAAAATACCTTTTCTTTCCTTTATCCTTAGATTGGGAAACAAGGATGGGAAGATGAGAAAACCACCAGAGTGGGAGTTAAAAGACAGAGGTTCTAGTTCCAGCTCTTTCACTGCCCTTCTGAGAGACCTTGATCGAATTTCTCCTATCATCTGGTCCTTGGTTTCCTGTCTGTGAATTAAGGGAAATAGATTTGATGACCTCTGGGGACCAACAAAATATAGTAGAGAACTGGGTTTGGATTTGAGGATAGCTAGGAGATATATATATATATGTAACATCACACACTAGCTATATAACCTTGGCAAGCCACTTGAGTTTTTTATGCCTTAGTTTCCCCATCTGTAAAATAAGACTGTTGGACTCAGTGACCTCTAAGTTCGGGCCCATTTCCAGCTCTGCATTGTGCAGTTTAAAAATGGCTCTGTGAAAGTTGTGATAGAAAGCCCTGGGAGATGAACCTAGGTACACTGACGTCTGTGCTCTTTTCCCTGTACCCTATCGTTCACAATATAGAGTTCCCACTGCCTTACCTTTTGGGGTGTCAAAAACAAAGAATAGCAGGGAAAATAGAAACTATTGCTTTAAAAAAGACTCTTGCTTTCTATCTTAGTAACATCTTTAAGAGAAGTGTAAGGTCTCTAGCCAAATGGGGTTAAATGACTCATCCAGGGTCATATACCAAAGAAGTGTCAAAAGTAGAAACTTGTTAATGGAGATTTTTTTTTGGCTTGAAATATCTAACAATGTTTAATATAATTGTTTAGACTCGGGAAGAATGGCAGAATGTCTTCCTCATAGCTGCCCTGGTACACTACAGTGGTGTGATCTTCTATGGTGTCTTTGCTTCTGGGGAAAAACAGGAATGGGCCGATCCAGAGAACCTCTGTGAGGAAAAGTGTGGCATCATTGACCAAGATCAATTGGTGGAAGAGATGGAACTGAACCACGAGACCTTTGTTTGTCCAAGGAAGAAAATGTCCTATGGGGCAACCACTCAGAATAGTGAAATCCAGCGACAGGAATGGAGAGGGCAGAGGGGACTGACAGTAAATGAGGAAGAGCAGATATCCTACCAGTACGAAGAGGGATACTTTCCAGATGATTCCTAGTGTAAGAAAAAAATCCAGTCATCTCATCAACCCAGGCCTCCTCACACCATAAAACCAGCCAGTAGAGCATTCATAGCTATTGACTTCTTCCTAGCAGATCTTGCCAAGAGGTTAAATGCTATATATATGGAAAGGATGAAAAGGAAGAGATGGGGCCAAATGCGTGGTGAAGAGGCAGCATGGCTTAGCAGATAGAGATCTGTTCTGAATCTTCAGAGATTTGGGTTCCCATCCTGCCTCTAACATACACTAGCTCTGTGATGTCAATAAAGTCATTCAATCACTCATTGCCCCAGGAATTCTCTAAGACTTAAAGGTGCAAAGCCAGCATCCATCCACATTGGTAGAGGGAATTTTCCCAATAATAGATATTCCCTATGCCAATGAAATCACAGGCCTACTCTAGTATTTATTTAGGATATAGGTTGGCCTCTTTCTTTCTCCCTCCCTTTCTCCCTCCCTCTCTCCCTCCCTCTCTCTCTCTCTCTCTCTCTCTCTCTCTCTCTCTCTCTCTCTCTCTCTCTTTCTTCCTTCCTTCCTTCCTTCCTTCCTTCATCTCCTTCCTTCCTTCATAATAGAGTCTAACCTATTCCCCAAATAAATGTGGTATTATGTAATATGTAAATAAACCTAGATAGATGGAGATCTGCTCTGACTCTCTGAGTATATATATATATGCTCTCCCAAAAGTCTCAGTGAAGTTTTAAGATTTAATGGTTTCCAATTTCACTAAGTCTTTTGGAATACTCTGCCCATTATTTATGTAGGAAATGGGTTGATTCCTTCTTTTAATAAATTATTCTACTTTATTTAGGGAATAGGTTAGTTTCCCCTCGCTTGAATGTTTAACAAAGTTTGGGTGACCTCTTGTTGGGTTTATTGTAGAAGGAATTCTTGGTGCAACAGAAACTCAAAGGTTACTTACAACTCTGAGATTAGGTGATTCCCTGGATATTTGGGATGATGTTAGGGTGTTGGTTTTGTTCTGGGACTTAATTTATCCCCTAAATTGGTTTTAGACTCTATCCTACTAGCTTCAGTTTATGACAAGGGTTATTTGATATGCTAGTATTCAACTTTTGAGTGGTAGGACTCATACTTTCAGAAGAAAGTTGGAGTTGAAGACAGGTTCAGATGGGTTCCAGATTTCAAGATTCTGATGCTTATGTAGAGATGGAGATTTATCAATCTAGGAGGCCAATTGCTCAGGAAATTGAGCGTCATGGTGGCAGAAGATAAAAGGTAAAGAACCAAAGCCCAGATATTCTGCCTACCTTACCTCTTCATCATTTCAAGGATATGACAAAGGGAATATGACTCCTTTTACACTGGACATCTTGACAGAAAGGGCTGTCTTTTGCTTTCTTTGTATCCAAAGCATTCAGCATAGTGCCTGGCAAATAGTGGGCACTTAAATGTTTATTAATTATCTGAACAAATGCCCCTTGCCCTAGATGTTTAGGAAAAAAGAAAAAGAAAAGTTCATGGATTTGACACATTGAGTGGCAGCTTTATATTCTGCCCTGGGTGAGATGTTCCTCAAAGTTCCTCTCTTTTTAAATTTTATTTCTTCAATTTGTTCTGCTGGGTGCTCAACAGAAGAACAAATGGAATAAGCAAAATCCCATATGAAACACTTTGTCTATAATGATTCTAATTTGAAGATCATAGATTGATTTCTAAAATAAACATTTGGTCAGTCAACTAAATTCAGTGAGCCATCGTTAAAAGCCAACTGTGTGCTAGGCACAGGGGATAGAGAGACATAAATGAAAACAGTTGGGATAAGGGAGATAAGACATGTACATAAATAAATATAGAAAAAAAAACCACTGCTATTAATTGAGGGAACCAGGAAAGATCTCACATAGGCAGAATAAATAAAACAACCATTTTCCAGAAAACTTTAAAGGCACAGTAATCACACATATTAATTTATTACATGAAGATGTTTAATGTACAAGACATTAATCATCTTGGAAAACATTAACTGGTACTTTTTCTAGAGGACATGTGTGTGGTTGTGCTTTTATAGACCTTTGATCTCACTAATTGTACGTACTTTCTCCATCTCACTAATTGTAAGAATTCTCTCCCAAAGGATCAAATGTAACCTAGCCATGCTTTCTCATCTTGTTCAACTCCTGTCCACGTGTGGTTAATGGCTCACCTAACATGATGGAGTCTTTCACCCAGGGAGACTTTGTAAGGCAATAAAATGGATACTCTATCTAGGGTTTCTTCTAAGACTTTTGTGTTGTCATAAGAGGTATATTACTTAAAAATAAAAGAACTTTCATGTTTATTATTGGTTAAAATTCCATTTCTATTTTCCAAAGAAAAGTATAATCCTGAGGGGCCAAAGGTGATGTTTACCTTTAGTTCAGAATTTAACTTGTACCACATTTCTGGTCTCTAAAATTGCACCAAAGGAAATAGAATGTTTTAAAGAAAGTCTTTTTGACATAGTGGGCTAAATATCCATGAATTAATGCTCCATATCATTAATACATATGTATATTCATCGTCATTAGCAACTTTAAGATTGACAACCATCCTTGGATGTATTAAGGGTGAAAATGAAGCATGCTGTATTATTTTAACCCCTCAACATCTGTAGACAATTTATTGTGACAAATAAAAAAAATAGTATTGTTTTCCTGATAAAAGTTTTGTAATTTATGGTTTCAAATACTTTATGTTTTGTTCGAACAATAAATGACGAGATGAAACTTTTCTTTTTCTAATCCTATGATATTCCATAGGGTTCCGTTGAGGGCCATAATATAACGTTGTCCTCATCAATCACCTAAATCATTGAAATACATATAGGAATCTCAAGTTTGGAGACAAAATCTCATTTAAACAAACTCATTTTAGGATCTCACAATTTGTTACAGAAACCTAGACTAGTAGTATTAAAAAATTAAGAAACATTTTTGTGTGATGTCTTTTGCTCTATGAATATATTGGAAAGATGATAATATTTGTATCTGTCCCGTCTACTTGCTTGGCCATGTTTTTCCATATGGTGGCCAGTTGTATGACCACTCATGTGCAAAAGTTCTTTGTTTTCATATCACTTTCATTTATGAATATATCCTTGTCTTCTCTTCTAGCCAGTCAGGCAACCAGCATTTATTAAGTGATTACTGCATGCCTGGCAGAAAGAAAGACAGTTCTTGACCTCAAGAAGCTTACATTCTAATGGAAGAAAACAACTCATAAAAGAAGGTGAAGTGGGAGGGGTGGGGATCCTGGTATGTGTAAGAGGAGGGGAACAATGGTAGAGAAAAACCAGAGAGTCAGGAGAGTGTTTGGGAGAGGAATGGAGACATGATTAACCTAAGTTTCTTCTTAAAATGGAAATTCTGGGGGAGTTGCTCAATCAAAGGGAAAGGCTGAAGAGCAGAAGGTGTTTTCAATGTGTGAAATCCAGAGACGAAGTGACCTTTCACCTAGCCTTTAACATACTTAGGATGGCTTTTAAGGCAGAAGATAAGAGTTTAAAAAAAGAAAAAGAAAAAAATGAAGTTAAGAAAAGAATCCCTTTATCAAAGAATAAAGAAGGAGTAAACAGTTCAAAAGAATTAAGAACTACAGTTTATGTGATATTTCTTACCTATATTTCTCTACATTTACAAAGACGGGAAGGAAGGTTCACAGACGTTCATTTGGAACAAGATGTCCTGGAGCAATCAGGAAGAATTTAAGGAAAGGGGAGATGACAAATGAATATTAATGACATTATAGAATTTTGGACCTAGGCAGGTTTTTGAGGTGGTGGTAATAGGGGAATAAAAGAAGCTTAAAAAAATTAAATTGGGGGTCTGGTAAGATACTTAATCATTATTAGGAAGTAGAGGGGGCATGGGAGTTAGGGAGCAATTCCTAGAAATTTGTTTACTATTCTGAAATAGTATATTGTTCCCCAAAATGTGGAATATCATGGAAGAAAAAACATCATATGGATATTGTAATAGACAAACAAATTACCACAATAAGGATTAAAAATATATGCCCAATTCTTTTGGATTTATAACATGCTTCTGTCATATATAGCCCCCAAATCATCCTCATTTCAATCAAAAACTTAATGGCCACCCATCAGGAGTCTGTTACCATGCTAGGCACTGAGAGGATTTGAGAAATATGATACTGTCCTTACCTTTAAGGAACTTGCAATCTAGCTGGGAAGACACTTTCCCTGACACCAAACACATACACATCCATAAAATAAGAGTGGATACCACAAGAATAACTAAATGCTAGAATTTATAGGATCATATTTCTATAGCTGGTTGGAACCTCAGAAAGCACAGAGTTTGATCCACTCATTTCACAGATGAGGAAAAAGGCCCAGGGAGATTCAATAACCTGACCAATGTCAAGTAAGTATTGTCAGCAGCATTTGAACCCAGGTCCTCAGATTCCAGGGCTGGTGGTCTTTCCATTATACCTTGTTGGCTTACCAAAGGAAGAGATAATGAAAGTTAGTATAAGATCATAGATTTAGAACTGCAAAAGACCTTCAAGATCATCGAATTTTGACTGCTCAATTTAGAGTTGAGGAAACGGAGGCACAGAGGTTAAAGTGACTTTCCCAAGGTCTCACAGGCATAAATGGAATGGCTGTCAGGATTTGAACCCAGATACTTTGACTCCAGATCCATCACTTTTCCCACCATGGTCCTCTACCTGCCAGTAGATAAAGAATGCTTTATGGAGGACATTGAACTTGAGCTGGCTGCTCAAAGAGAGGGTGGAATTTGAATAGGAAATGAGAAGAAAGGAAAGGATTGCAAGGGAAGGGGGCAGCATGAACAAAGACCTATAAATGGGACAGTAAGAACTCTAGACTGGAGGGTACCTATTAGGGAGTCCTGGGGAAAAAGTTGGGCAGCTAAGTGGGTCAGATTATATTGTCCTGTCATTTTTCCTTTTCTTTTTGAAAAATTTTATTTAATTAATTTATTTAGAATATTTTTCCATGGTTATATGATTCATATTGTTTCCCTCCCCTTCTCCCCCCAACCCTGTCCCCCCCATAGCCAACAAGTAATTCCACTGGGTTTTACATATGTCATTGATCAAGACCTATTTCCATATTATTATTTGCATTAGGTTGGTTGTTTAGAGTCTACATCCCAGATCATGTCCCCATTGACCCACGTGATCAAGCAGTTGTTTTTCTTCTGTGTTTCTGCTCCCACAGTTCTTTCTCTGGATGTGAATAGCGTTCTTTCTCATAAGTTCCTCAGAATTGTCCTAGGTCATTGCGTTGCTGCTAGTACAGAAGTCTATTATGTTTGACTGTGCCACAGTGTATCAGTCTCTGTGTACAATGTTCTCCTGGTTCTGCTCCTTTCACTCTGCATCAATTCCTGGAGGTGTTTCCAGTTCACATGGAATTCCTCCAGTTCATTATTCCTTTGAGCACAGTAGTATTCCATCACCAGCAGATACCACAATTTGTTCAGCAATTCCCCAATTGAAGGACATACCCTCCTTTTCCAATTTTTTGCCACCACAAAGAGCGCAGCTATAAATATTTTTGTGCATGTCTTTTCCCTTATTATCTCTTTGGGTTATAAACCCAGCAGTGGTATGGTTGAATCAAAAGGTAGTATCCTGCCATTTTTCAGTCATGTCTGATGTGTGACCCCATTTGGGATTTTCTTTCTTTTTTTTAAATTAAGTTTATTTACTTAATTAATTTAGAATATTTTTCCATGGTTACATGAATCATGTTCTTTCCCTCCCCTCCTTCCATCCCACTCCTGTAGCCAACAAGCAATTCTACTGGGTTTTATGTGTATCATTGATCAAGACCTATTTCCATATTATTAATATTTGCACTAGGGTCATTGTTTAGAGTCTACATCCCCAATCATATCCACTTGGGGTTTTCTTAGCAAAAATAATCGCATGGTTTGCAATTTCCTTCTGTAACTCATTTTACAAATGAGGAAACCAAGGCAAACAGAGTTAAGTGACTTTCCTAGGGTCACACAGTTAGGGTCTGAGACCGGATATGAGCTCAGGAAGCACTATTGCACCATCTAGCTGCCCAGGATCAGATTATGAGAGTCCTTGAAAACCAAGAAAAGGAGTTTAGATTTAGGGTATTAATTCAAAAGCAGAAAAACTACCTTGAAAGGCTTTTACCTGCAGGCCATTAAGTGAAGCCAAAAGGTCACTTGTGAAGAATATTGTGGAGAGAAATCTTGGTCAGGTTTGTGTTGGACAAAATGGCCTCTGAGGATCTATTATAAGTAGGTATTTTAGATGATTAAGGTAGTGAAAATAGTGTTTAGAAAAGATTATCAGAGTAGGTTAAAAGATGCAGCCCTGGCGCTTAGGTAGCTTGTTACAGTGGAAAGCAAACTTGTTAGGAGGTTCTGTGTTTTGTTCTCTGCGTGACATTGGGCAAGATGTTTCCTGTCTGTGGACCTCATTTCCTCATCCATAAAATAAGGTGGTTGAGTTTTGAATGAATCTTCTAGTTTTAAAGCTATTATTTTATTATCTGTTTTTCTGGAGGTCTCAGTTTCTTCATCTATAAAATGAATGAATTGTACTAGCTGGCCTCAGATATCCCTTCTATCCCTAAATCAACGATCCTTAAATCAATGATCCTATTGTTTATATCTCTCAAGGCCTCAGTTTCCTTATCTGTAAAATTATAGGGTTGATGAGAGGGTTGACTAGAGAGTTCTGAGATCCCTTCCAGGGCTAGATCTATGAGAGTGTTGGGGAAGGGGATAGAAGAAAGATAAGGAATAAGCATTTACATAGTGCTTACTATTCTAAACTATAAATATTATTTTATTTGATCCCTACAACATTCTTGGGAGGCAGGAACTGTCATCCCCATTTCACAGATGAGGAAACTGAAGCAGACAAAGGTCGCTACTGGCTTTGGGTCACATAGCTAGTAAGCATCTAAATAGGGTTTGAACTCAAGTCTTGCTGACTCCAGACCTGGTATTCTATCTATTGTACCACTTAACTGCCTCTTAAGCATCCTTTTAACACAGAGCACTGAAATTTATTTTCCTGTATGAATGGTTTTTAGAGGGGCATTAGGTTTAGTTCTGGGCTTTAAGTCAAGAAGACCTGGGTTCAACTCTCCCCTCTGCTACTTACTGCCTGTTCCTCTGGCCATTTTCTAAGATTGTGTCTTTGAAGGAATCTACAGTCTGTGTAAGTGGAGGACATTCACACATTCAGTGGAATTGGGAGTCTTTGAAGTATTTGTAAGAGAAAATAGAAGAATAAATTATAAGTAATACAACAGGATAAGACAATTAACATGTAAAAGAAATCTACCTCCTCTAAGAGAAGGTGGCACTCCAGCTTCTTAAGTTATTTGTATGACCTTGTTGGCTTGGACAAATAACTTACTTAATACCTCTCAGCCTCATCTCTTTCCAGATCTCCATATTTCTCTCCTTTGGATCATAGATCTTAGGAGTTAGCCTATTTGTAAATTGAGGATTAAGTTAAAGTTCTCTAGGACCAGCTTGGCCCATTATGGTCCTCTCTAGGTTGGGAGTGTCTGGCTACCTTATTGTTCCCAACACACATGGCCCCTTCTAGGTCAGATCACTCAATCCCAGCTCTTCCAATCCCAGGCCTAACCAGTAATGTAAACCCGGGATTTGTCTCAAAAGACTTTCCTCCAGGGAGTGTGCTTTGTCTTCACTGTGACTGTCTTGCCTACCATCCTGCTCTTTTGCCTAGCCCACGGCCACCCTCCTTCCACATCCTGCTGCTTTGGTTCACTTTTCTGGGACCTAGATCAGTGATGGGTAACCTTTTGAGCTTGGTATGTCAAAATTCACCAAAAAAACCCAAGCATAATTCCGGTGCTGTGTTACTTCAAGGAAAAAAAAAACAATTTCACAATATTTATAGTTTAAGTAACAAAGATGTATGATTGTAATATAGAACTCTATTTAATAAACCAAAAACTAATTATTTAACTTACCTGCTTAGTGACAGTTGTTTTGGCCTACAGATCTCTGGCACAGAGTGTCTACACTACACTACAACAAATGTTTCATCCTCGGCATGCGGCCCCGTACTTTACTGTATGAGGCCGTGTGTCATTGAAAATGGCTTTGTCATGAAAAGGTTTGTCCTCAGGGACCTAGATGCACCCCCTACCCCACCCTTACTTTCCAAGATTGAGAGGCGATAGGAACTTTTGGTCCAGCCTATTCCTTCTGGGAGATGTATTCTCTCTCTTCTGAGGACAAATGCATTTGGGGTGGATTGTTCTTTGTGTGGCCCTTTCCTTCAATGCCTTTGCCCTAGATGCAAGAATTTCTAGTTCACCCCATTTTACATTCCTGGATCCTCTCGCTTAAGGTTCTGGGTGCACTGGGCGAGGCTAGGCTCACTTGGGCCATCCCAGTGCTTCTGGATGATCTGCCCGAATTCTTATGTGATTTCTGAGCTCACTTCTTCCCTCATGTAGTCCAATGGAAAAAGACGGCTCCCCAAAGCGGGTTCCAACGAGGTTCCACACGCCCTCATAAATGAACAGAGAGCAGCTCTCCAGCCATAGCCAGATAGACCCTCCTACTAGAAGACGGGGCGTGATTCAGCTTGGAATGGGAGAGAATCTGGAATCAGGGAAGCCAGTAGGCAGCCACTACACATAGATCCAGGCAAGGAGGGCAGAGCCCAAAAGAATGGGTAGGAGGGGAAGGATGCTTTGGGAGAACAAAGGGAAAAAGATGACAGGGGAAATGCTATCTTGAAGGAAAATTTAATGACATGCACGTACATATACACACACATGCATAATAAATTCTTTCAGGATAACATTATTAGACTAATAGAGAATCGTGGGGCAGTTCCAAACCAAATTTATGGTCTTATCTCAGTACTGATTGTATAACCATGGACAGAGGCAGCCTTCTCCCTGCTGAGGACAAGGGGGCAGCTAATTCATAACCCCAGCTAGTATAAAAACATAATTTTGAATGAGTTTGAAGATGTATACATACATGTATACGTACATATATATGTGTATATAATTTTTTTTGGCATTTACATTTAAATTTAGGCAGATAGCTGAGGGGCAGGAAAGTGGATGGAGTGCTGACAAAGGAGTCAGGAGGACCCGTGTTCAAATTCAGTCTCAGATATTTACTAGCTATATGACTCTGGGGTACTCATGTAACCCTGTTGGCCTCAGTTTTCTCATCTGTAAAATGAGCTAGAAAAGGAAATGACAGACCGCTCTAGTATCTTTTCCAAGAAAACCCTAAATGGAGTCACAAAGAGTTGGATATAACTATAAAATGACTAAACAACAACAAAAGATAGCTGTGGTTTGGGGAATTCAAAGCACTTGAATATAACTGATATACTATGTCTATAGGATAACTTTATATACTCTTTAAGAGGCAGCTAATTAGAGTAGCACATAGAGCTCCATGTTTGAAATCAGAAAGATCTGAGTTCAAATTCTGCCCAAAGACACTCTCTAACCTAATTACTCTGGATGAATCACCAAACGCCTCTCAGATTCCTATCTTTCCAGATCCGTGTATTCCCCTCCTTTGAATCATAGATCTTATGAGTTAGCCCATCTGTAAACTGGGGAG
Organism: Gracilinanus agilis; assembly: GCF_016433145.1. Taxonomy (NCBI): domain Eukaryota; kingdom Metazoa; phylum Chordata; class Mammalia; order Didelphimorphia; family Didelphidae; genus Gracilinanus; species Gracilinanus agilis. Next base: position 230,586,911 of record NC_058134.1, on the reverse strand, counting down.
AATAAGAGCAGCAACCTCTCAGATTTGCAGTGATGATCGAATAATACAATACACGTAAAGTGCATTGTAAACCTTGACGTCCTCTAGGAATGTGAGCTGTTATTTTATGTCTGTGTACACACTCATTGGGGTAATTGAATTAAAAAAATGTGTTAATTATTTTTGGTGGAGGTTTTCTATGATGTCAAAAGGGAGTTTGATCTCCTCCTCTTCCTTTTCTAGCAGTTGTTTTAGTTATGTGTAGATATAAAAGTCTGACTTGCGGAGACTTGGAAAAAAAAGGGACCCATTTTTCATCCTTCTCTCTTTGGGAACTCTCTCTTCCCCATTCCTTATTGGAAATGGATAGCATCAACTCCCTAACTGTGTTACAGGCCAAATGGAACTGACCTCTCTATTGAACCAGGCTCACACTTTCCCAGGAGATGAGGAAGGAATGTCGTTAAAATGTTTTTCTGTATTGGTCTTGGCTGCTGCCTAAGCCAGAGTTCTTATTTTGGTATAAAGTTCAGGTTGAGAGCCAGAGACTGTGCCTGGAGCCCTCTTTGCCAGTGGTGAGACTTTAAAGATTTGCAAGGGGATGTACATGAGACAGCAAAAATGAATGATCTCTTGGGCAGCTGGGTAGCTCAGTGGATTGAGAGCCAGGCCTAGAGACGGGAGGTCCTAGGTTCAAATCTGGCCTCAGACACTTCCCAGCTGTGTGACCCTGGGCAGGTCACTTGACCCCCCATTGCCTACTCTTGCCACTCTTCCACCTATAAGTCAATACACAGAAGTTAAGGGTTTAAAATAAAAAAAAAATTAAAAAAAATGAATGATCTCCATAGCCAAAGGGAGTGTCGCGTGTTTGTTTTTCCAGCACCTAGGTTTAAGTTTTGGCTTGGCTATTTATTGACTGACTGTAGGCAAGTCACTAAAGTCTTTGGGGCTCAGTTTTGATATCTGTAAAATGGATAGTTTGGAGTAGATATTTAAGGTCCCTTCCAAAGCAAATTCATGAGCCTATGCCCTGGGATGGGATTTGAGCCTGTATTTTCCTGACTTCTTATCTAGTATCCTTTTTCTTCACTCTTTGTCCTCACCTTCCTTTTCCCCTCCTCTTCTTACCATTCTTTGCCTTCTGTCTCTTTTACAGCCCAAAGGGGAGGCTGATGGATTTGGGGGTATGATCTGAGATACTTTAAGCTATTCAGGCAGAAGAGAACCATTCCACTTCCTTTTTCTCTTCCCAAGGCCTGATTAACAACCATATTTGGGGGTTGAAAAGGAAACTCTATTTTTTAATTGTCAAGACCTTTCCTATAACTGACCACTCAATGTGAAGTGAACATTAATGGAAACCCCCCACAAAGATAATGAGAAAGTCCTTGGGGAGAGTTAATTGAAAGGTTGAGGAAGTACTATGAATAAATAGCCCTAAGACCCAGGTAAGCCTTCTTACTAAAAGAACATTTTTTTTCCTTTTAATGGTACTTATTCCTCTTCTGTTTTTAGCTGCTAATCATGATTACACACAGCAAGACCAGCCATCGGAGCCTTTTCACTTAATCATAGTATTTTTTCCCAGCTTCATTTTTGAGAGCGTTGGTTGGTGGTTGGTCTCAAAGCTGTTCAAAAGCAATCTTTAATATTCCGGAGGATAATGTGAGGTTTTCCTGATTGCTCTCTGATGACTCTGGCTTTGTGGTCCTCCATCTCCACTTACTCCCGTTGAGGATTCTTTTGGAGGGGAGAGCACATTTCTTAATGACTTTTCACCAACGAGCGATAACCCTTTTCCTTAGAATTTCTTGATTTCATTTCTAGCAGAATGGAAATGAAAAGTCGGTGGTTTGGGGAACCACCTTCCATGCCTCACCCCAAGCCCTGCTGTTTACTGTTTCTGCTTTTTCAGGATTTCAACATTCTCCAGGATGAAGTAGATTTAATTTGGGAGATCCATGTTTGCAAGGTCCCCAGGGGGCAGCTAGGTGGTTCAGTGGATTGAGAGCCAGGCCTAGAGATGGGAGGTCCTAGGTTCAAATCTGGCCTTAGACACTTCCCAGCTGTGTGACCCTGGGCAAGTCACCTAACCCCCAGTTGCCTAGCCCTTACCGCTCTTCTGCCTTGGAACCAATACACAGTATTGACTCCAAGATGGAAGGTGAGGATTTAAAGAACAAAAACATGACTCTTAGATCTTCCTTCTCTCATTCAACTTTATTACTCTTATACAAGCATTAAATAACTGATGGTTAATTGATTTAATTAATAAATAATAAAATAAACTGCACATTTTTAGAGTAGTTTAAAGTTTGCCAAGCTGTTGATGTGTTGTTTCACTTGATGCTCACAACAACCTGTGAGGTAGGTGCTTCTATTATCTCCATTTTACAGATGAAAAAACTGAATTTCAGAGGGGTGAAGTCATACAGAATTTGAACCCAGGTCTTCCTGTGTCTAGTACTCTTTCTACCACATAGTATTTCTGTTTGTTCTTTAAAAACAAAAACAAATCCTTTACCTTCTGTCTTATATTTGGTATCGATTCTAAGACAGGAGAATGGTAAGGGCTAGGCAACTGGAACTAAGTGACTCGTGTAGAGTAACACAACTAGGAGGTATCTGAGGCCAGATTTGAATCCAGGGTCTTCCTGAATCTAGGTCTGGCACTCAGTCCACTGTGTCACCTAGCCGTCCCTATTTCCCTTTGTTCCCATCAGATTGAAGTCCATGATGCTTTTCTGGGTTTCCACATGTAAAGCTACGGTAAAAGAGTGGAGTTAAGAATTTTACAGTGGAAGGGGAAGTTGGAGATTACCTTGAGAAGCAAGGTGGCCCAGTGGGCAGAGAATCGGATCTGAGGTCCAGTCCTGCCTTGCTAATCTTGGACAAATCTTGGCACGTGTTCATTTGGAGTTCCCGGCAAGCATGGGTTGTGGGGAAGGAGAGACGGAGAGGCAGAGACAGACAGTGTGTGTCTAGAACACTCACTGACAATGCTCCAAAGCTGGACCTTCCTTGGCCAGGCTGCCCAATTTCTGCATTTACAGGTTCATAGAGTTTTGAGCTGGAGGACATCTTGGAAGTTATTAAGTCCAACTTTTTTTAAATAAATAAGGAAACCGAGGCTCCTAGAGTTTAGGTGATTTCCTCAAAGTCACATGGGTTGTATGTGCTGGAAGAAGAATTTGAATCCAGATTCTTGGACTCTAAAGCCAGAGTTTTCCCCTAACTTTGATAAGCTAAACCATTCAGCTAAGCCTCTGTTTGGGTGGTTTAGACAAAACCTTTTTTTTCTTTCTCTGTGTTACTTTCACAGTTTTGAAGGAACCTGCCAGCTGGAGCGGTTTGCCTTTGATGATGTAGATATAAACTTCATATCTGTTACATGGTGGATGATTGGTGTCTGGAAAGCACCTGTTGGCCCTTTTTGCTTTAATCAGGAAGAACTCTCAATCATTGGCTTGGGGTTTTATGGGGTCTTTCTTTGTGATTTAATTGGCATGGGGAACTTCCAGATGAGGCCATTCCCTCTACTTGTGCTGAGCTGCAATTATTTGTCTTAATGAATTACTTAAGTCACTATGGGTGACTTGCCCAGGGTCACATAGCTAGGAAGTGTCTGAGGCCGGATTTGAACCTAGGACCTCCCATCTCTATGCTTGGCTCTCAATCCACTGAGCCACCCAGCTGCCCCCCTCCATAAGCTTTTAAAGCATTTACACAGTTAGGGTCTCCATTTTACAAATGTTCAAACTGAGGCTCACACAAATTAGACGATTTGTTTGGTTTCCCATAGCTAGGATGTGACAGATCTCAAACTGAAAGCCATGTTTCCTGATGGTACATTCAGAGTTCTTTCTCTTACACCACAAATGCATTTCTACAACCTTCTCTTTGGAGATCTGGACTTTTGCTGCATCTAAGCCGCCATCTTCCCAGAATTTTACAATCTTCTCTTTGGGGTAAATGTCACATTATTTAGTAGGAGGGAATTAAAAATTCATAGGGGAAAGAAAAATATTGATGCTCACACAGTATGCTTCAAAAAATAATAACTCAAAAAAAAGAAGCCTGCAAGAGAAGAAGTAGAAAGTTGTTCTCTGAATGGAAAGAACTGGATTCAATCCCACTTTTGACACAGTCTAGCTATGTGACCCTGGGCAAAACACCAAGTCACTTAACCCCCATTGCCTAGCCCTTACCACTCTTATGCCATGGACCCAATACACTGTATTGATTGGAAGATGGAAGGTAAGGATTTTAATATTTAAAAAAAAAAGCTTATGGAAGAATTGCTTTTCAGCTCTGGGAGGGGGGAGGGAAAAATAAGGAATCATGGAAACATGGAAAATATTTAAAAATAAAAATAAAAGTAAAATTTAAAAAATCTTATGGAAACATGAGCTGGACTAGACCTCAGAGGTCCTTGAGCCCATCCCTGCCTTTTTTCAGATGAGGAAAATGAAGTCTAGGGAGATTAGGCAACTTGCCCAGGGTCACACAGAAAATGACAAAGGAGAGATTTGAAACCAGGCTCTCTGCTGCCGGGGTAAGTTATCTTTCCTCTGGATGAAGACATGATTAGAAAATTCCTTCCTCACTAGTTGTGGGCTGGATAGGAGGAGATATCTTGGGAGACAGTTTTGGAGTTACTGTATTTTATTAATTACTGTTGCATTCTGGGGAAGCAAAGACAATCTTCTTTTTTTAAAATTTAGAATATTTTTCCATGGTTATATAATTCATGATCCCCCCCCTCTGCTCTTTCCTCCCCCCTCCCGAAGCCGACAAACAGTTCCACTGGGTTACGTGTATCATTGTTCAAAAGCTATTTCCATGTTATTTAATATTTGCAGTACAGTGATCTTTTAACATCAAAACCCTAATTATATCCCTATTGAACTACATGATTGATCATGTTTTTCTTCTGTATTTCTTCTCCCACAGTTCTTTCTCATAAGTCCCTCATAGTTGTCCTGGATCCTTGCATTGCTGCCTGTACAGAAGTCCATTACATTCGATTTTACCACTCTGTGGACAATGTTCTTCTGGCTCTGCTCCTTTCGCTCTGCATCAATTCCTGGAGGTCTTTCCAGTTCACATGGAATTCCTCCAGTTTATTATTTCTTTGAGCGCAATAGTATTCCATCACCAGCATATACCACAGTTTGTTCAGCCATTCCCCAATTGACAGGCATATCCTGGTTTTCCAGTTTTTTGACACCACAAAAGCGCGGCTCTAAATATTTTCGTACGAGACTTTTTCCCTATGATCTCTTTAGGGAACAAACCCAGCAGTGATATGGCTGGACAAAGACAGTCTTCTAAACAGATCACTTTGCTTAGGGTTCATGCTGTCCAAAGGTCCCTGTTGCAATCACTTTTGGCCACCCTTGGGTAAAAAATGTTGCTGTAGCAGTGAGTAAGCAAGCGAGTGACAAAGGTTTTGTTTATTTCAGGGGCTTATCTATTGACTTCTAAAGGACTCAGGAACTGTAAGAATCAGATCAGACAACCCGAGTCAATAATTAAGCAACATCTTGGGAGGGTGGAGAGGCTGGCTCAGCATGGTGGGAGTCAAGCCTTTCCCCCAGTCACATTGACATTGAACTAGGCTAACCTCCAGGCAAAACATCCTGAGAGAAGACCCAGGAAACATTCCTCTCCTCTCTCCTTGGAGCATCTTCTCTTCCCTTTTATGTTGCTTTTGTGAACTTTGTTTTTCTCTTTCCCCCAAGGAAATCTTTCCATCATCTTTATTACCAGAGAATAAAAGAACATTATTCCAGGAGCATGGGAAAAGCAACGTAGAATTTAAAGCCTGGGCTGCTCAGGGGACAAATCCTACCTGTGTGCTCTTGGACAAGTCACTTAACCTAGAGGCAGCTAGGTGGATCATTGGACCCGATGTCAGGAAGATCTGAATTCAAATCTGGCTTGAGACACTTAGTAGCTGTGATTCTGGGTAAATCACTTAACCACAATTTGCCTCAGTTTCCTTAACTGTAAAATGGAGATTATGATTATTTGTCCTTAGATTCAAAGAGGACTAGTGACATCATGGAGTGGTCTTGACTTATGGCTGAATTAGATCTAAATAGCACCTACTTCCCAGGGTTGTTGGTATGAGGATCAAATGAGATGACATTTGTAAAGTGCTTAGCAAACTGTATGGCACATAGTAAATGCTTTAAAAATGTTAATTATTATTTTTTTAATCATTCCCCTTTCCGAGCTCTCTTCCTCTTTGGTAAGATGAAAGGACCAGACACACAAATGATTTCCAAAGATGCTTCCAGCTTGAAATTGCATGAAACTGTGAATGAAGACAGTAAGATAGCAAGGCAGAATGATTTGTTCTCATCCGTTATTCCTGTGTGACAAGTTGTTTCACTTCTCCTGGATGTTGTTTCTTCATCTGTAAATGAAGGGACTGGGCTGAGCTGTTTTCTAGGGTTGCTTCCAACTCTGAATCCCAGGAAGCTGGCCATTTCTATACAGTGAAATTTTAGGGCAGAATGGTGCAGACTCCTATGCAAAATGAGCGAGTTTAGATTAGAGGACCAGTTTCTAGATCTATATAGGATCGAATTGGTTAGAATTCTGAGTTTTCTACATGTAACTGAAAAAAAATCTTTTAAAAACCTCATTTGAGGTTTCCTTGGCAAGGCTACTGGCATTTTTTTTATTTCAAGAACACTATAGAAAGAATCTGAAACTGGGAGGGAGTCAGGATGTGAAGTTTTGAGTCTTATAAGTATGGAACTTGAAGACATTTTCCTGAGTTCAAATCTGGCCTCAGACACTTACTGGCTGGATGATCTTGGGCAAGTCAATTAACCTTGTTTGCCTTAGTTTCTTCATCTGTCAAATCATCTGGAGAAGGAAATGAGAAAACTGCAGTATTCTTGCCAAGAAAAGCCCAAATGAGGTCTGGAAGAGTCAGACATGACTGAAATAACTGAACGGCAAGATATTATACTTGATGATGTTCATTTGACTGAATGAATGATATATGCCTTAGAAGCAGTCTGGTTAGCAGATAGAGCTCTGAATTTGTTTTCAGGAAGAAATGAGTTTGAATTCCCAGTAAGGCACTTATTAACTGTTTGTCTCAGCAGGTCACTTGGCCTTTTTTGGGCTTATCAATCAATCAATCAATCAATATTTGATTTCCCACCATTCCACCTTGATCCCCTTTCTCTCCACACACTTGTATTACTTAGAAACTTTGCAGACCTTCAAGTGCTATATAAATGTCAATGATTATCATTCATTTATTTAACAAATGAATGATTGAGAAAGAGGCAGCCCAGTAAATGGGAAATCTAACTTTGGAATCAGAGAACCTGGGTTCAGATTATACCTCTGAGTTTATTCTGTTTGTGGTCACTTCATTCCCCTTGCCCTGAACTTCCATACCTGTAAAATACGGAGAGTAGCCTAGAAGATCTCTGATGTCCTTCCTACTCTAGATACATGATTTTTTGGTCTCATGCTCTTCCTGTGACTCAGTTTCCTTGCCTGTGAAAATATGACCTCTGAGATCATTTCCTGCTCTCAGGTTGTGATCTTGCTACATGTGCTGAGCTGTGGGCAGTCCAGAGGAGACCGGCATCATCTTTGCCAACATGAAGCATACTTCTGGGTAAATTGGTAGGTATATCAACATCTGCTCTTCTTCCTAGGGAGATGCGAGTCTCAGTTGAGATAGTTAGCATGTAGGCAGCTAGGGGACAGACACGATGAAGGGAATCCTGGAGCTGGAGTCTATATTTTAGTTCAAATTCTGATTCATTCAGTTACTAATTGTAAAACCCTGGCCAAGTCACAACAGCATCTGTCCCACAGGGTTATCCTGATGACCACCGGAATGAATTTATGTAAAACCCTTTGCAAACCTTTAAGTGCCATATAATTGCTAGCTTAAAAGTACTTTGAGGAGGTTAGAAGCATTATACCAATGCAAGGTTTGGCCTTTTTATTAATGAGCTGTAGTAATTAACTAGAAAGAAGCTCTTTTGGGGACAGCAGGTGGATGGTTGTTTGCTATGGCCTGGAGGCTTCATCTGTCATTGCTCTGTAGTTGGTGATGGGCTTGGGTAGCCCTCTGGGGCTTCCATCCTCCTGTGCTCCCTCCCCACATATGGAATAAGCCAGAAGCACCTGGTATAATTATGTAAGAATGGGGCTGTTTAAATCTCCTTTTTAATTAAGGAGATGTGAATTTTTATCAGTCTCATTAGACAGTTTTCTTCTTGGGCAAGCCTGAGCTCTAGTGAGTTTGACAAGTAAATTGAAAAGAAGGAAGGGGACAGAAAGCCAGGAGTTCTAATGCCTACCTCAGTTTCTCTTCCTAGAAATGGCAATCATCCCCAGCCAGTTTTTAAAATGGAATTCTTTTCAATTGACTAGCACTTGTTATCTATATCAGGTTGTTTGTCATCCCAGGGAGGGGAGGGAGTGAAGGTAAGAAGGAGGGAGAGAATTTGGAATTCAAAATTTTAAAAAAAGGAATGTGAAAAATTGTTTGTACATGTCATTAGGAAAAATAAAATGTGATTAAAATAAACAAACAAGCACCTGCTTTTTCTCCTTCCTGCCTCCCCTCTGAGGTAAGAAAAAAAAAAGAACAAAGCCCATGCAACAAATATTGAATCAATTTTTAAAAAGCTACTTTTGATTGGAGAAAGACAGCCTGATGCCCTAGATCAGTGATGGCAAACCTTTTAGAGACTGAGTGCCCAAATCGCAATCCTCATGCTGCATGTGAGCCACCACCTTATCCCAGACGGGGGAGGGAGGAAGCTCTCCATTGGGCTGCTGAGCAGAGGGGAGGGTAATAGGAGAAATGTCCTGAGGGGAGCAGCCCCCTTCAGCACACATGCCATAGATTCACTGACATGGCCCTAGGTGGACACCTGGCCTTCAAGTCAGGATGATCTAGATTCCAAGTTCTGCCTCTCAATAGGCAGGCTGTTGGATCCTAGGTGATTTCCTTAACTCCTCAATGCCCTAAAGGGAGCTCCCTAAAACAGAAATGGATAATGTTGAGCTTCATCAAGACAGATTTGAGGGAAGGGATTGTTGCATTCGTGCAATTCCTATAGCAATAAATCATTCCTGACCTCCCCCCCTGCCCCTGACTAGGAAGGGAAAAGAAATGTGTTGGGGGCTAATATTTGGTGCAAGTCACCTCCCCTGCCAGGGCCCTTGTTTTCTCCTCTATAAAAGTGAGGGGTACAAATTAGACAGCTGCTGATGTTCCTTCTAGTTCTAAATCTATGATCATCTGTATTGAGGTGGTGAAGGAGGTGGTGTATATATGTGTTGTCTCCCTGGGCTAGAGCAGGAACTTTCACTTTTGACTTTGAATCTCAAGAGCCTAGCTCAATGCCGGGCACATAGTGAGCACTGGATAAAAGTATACTGATGGATTGATCTTACTATTTTAATGCTTCATGATTCTGACTTTAGTATTAGTTTTTCATGAAAATAACTTGTACATGGTTGGTGGTTTCCTGCTCAGACGGGGAAGGCAGGCATTTGTCTTCCTGACATCCAATCTAATTAAACAAGCAATTTATTTAGTACCTCCTTTGTAGCTACCAGACACTTAATGGCTGTTTGACTCCGGGTAAGTCATTTAACTCTGTGTCTCAGTTTTTCATTTGCAAAATGGGCTGGAGAAAGAAATAGCAAACCCCTCCCTCCAACATCTTTGCCAAGGAAACCCCAAATGGGGTCATAAAGATTTGGACTGAGAAGACTCAGCAAATGGGCCATTCGTTGTGTGAGGTACTAGAGATACAAAGGCAAAAATGAATCAGCTCTTGTGCTCAAGATGACATTCTCCTCCTGACATCTGATCTCAAATAACGTACTAGCTGTGTGACCTGGGGCAAGTCACTTCACCCAGATGCCCAAGTTTCCTTATCTGTAAAATGAACTGGAGAAGGAAATGGCAAACGTTTCCAGTATCTTTGCCAAGAAAACCCCAAATGGATTCACAAAGAGTTGGACCCAACTGAAAACAATAAAAAAATTTGAAGAAGTACCTTTTATGGTAGCAAAAAACTAGACACAAAGCTCCTGTTCACTGGGGAATTCATGGCATATAAATGCTGGGGAATGCTGTAAGGATGATATAATCTACAGAAATATAGGAAGACTTAAATGAACTGATGTAAAATTGAGTAAACCAAGAAGGACAATATTCATTATGACCTTAATAATGTGAATGAACATGAACAACAGTGAAAGACATCAGAATTTTTATCAATGCAATTTATAGCCCAAAAGATTCATGTTGAAACATAGAGAGGTGGTGGACTACAGATATGGTATTTTGCATGTGTAGCTGGAGGTGCTCAGCATATCAGTTTTTCTTATTTGCTCTATGTTGATGCATGTTCTTTGTGGGTGAGGAGGGGAGAACTGTTGAGAAATGATATCATTATAAGATAAATACATAATTAAATTGAAATAAATCTTGGAAAAGGAAATAGCTACTAGCCATCAAAATTATTGAAACAAAGTTAAGATCTGGGCAGTGTGGCATAATGGAAAGAGCCCTAGGTCTGGAGTCAAATGTTTTGAGTTCCAACACTATTTCTTCTACTTAATAGTCTAGGTGGCTAGAGGGAACCACAGAGCACAGAGTACTGGACCTCGACTCAGGAAGACTGTAGTTCAAACTTGGCCTCAGATTCCTACTAGCTGTGGAAACCTGGGCTGTAAGTGATAATGATAATGATGAATATTAGATGACTTGACTTATACTCCAACACTAATTGTTTTTTTTAATAAAGCATTTCTATGAAATTAATTCTTATGATTTCGTAATGTTCTATACTTGTAATTCCTACCTTCTTAAAGAAGTTACATATTCTCTTCTTTAATTTGGGACTAAGCTTGATCATTATAATTACACAAAATCCAGTTTGTATTTTTTTGGTCTTTTACAGACTCATTTGTGTGTGTGTGTGTGTGTGTGTGTGTGTGTGTGTGTGTGTGTGTTTGTGTCTGTTGTGTACAAGGCCATGTAAGTACACACACTTAAGCATTTCTGTACCCACATGTATATTTGTGTGTTGTGTATTACCTGGTTCTACTTAACTTCACTTAGCAACAGTTCATATAAACCTTCCCATAATTCTCTACATTCTTCATATTTATCTTTCCTTACAATAGAGTAACATTATTATATTTATGTATAACAATTTACTTAGATGTTTCCAAATAGATGCACATCTAATTTGTTTCCAGTTCTTTTTTTTAATTAAAAAATGTTGCTTATGATCATGTTGATAAAAATGTGACCTTTCTGCCTTTGACATATACTCTTAGTCATAGAGAAGTAGCATTTTAGTCACTTTCTTAGGATGTCTAAATTGTTTTTCTGAGTGTTTGCACAGCTCCACCAACAATGTATCAGTGTGTCAATCTTTCCTACATTGTTTATTTTAAGAGGCAGTTTCCATGTTGGCATATATTTGGTGTCTCAAAGTAATTTTTAGTACCCAACTGAATGTCTTATTCCTGAAGACTGAAGGACTAGAGAATTTCTAAAAATAGTTAGAAATAATGCAAACTATTTTTTATCCCATTCGTGGATTTGTGCCACTTAGCTTATATGGAAGACTATCTTCTTGGTGTAGGAAGAGTTGGCTTATTCTTTGACCATTTATGTCAAAGCCTTCCCAAAGAATTGTACCATCATTGGCTAGTTGGGTTCACATATCACACAGTTTCAGTTTCTTCTCAAACTACTGGAAAAGTCTTAACATTTGCATGCTGTTCTTGGCTGCCTAATGGACTTTTGTGATGTGGCAAATTCTACATTTGGAGCTGGCCAAGGAGTCAGCCTTGGACTTTAAGATTATAGACCTTGACTCTAGCAATAGACATAAATGCCCTGCCCCCTCCCCCAATTAATGGTATTGATTGATGGTTTGGCTCAGATGAGGTGCTAACTGAGGCCAAAGATTTGAGATTTCTCTGGTCAGTGAGTCAACAAGCACCGATTAAGTTCTTTCTATGTGCCAGGAACCGTGCTAAGAGTGAGGAGGCAAAAACGGAACTCTCAAGTTGCTCACTTTACAATGGGGGAGTCTACATGTAAATAACTAGGGACATATTATATAAAATGTTAGTAAGGTAAGAAGGGGTCATCCTATAAAGATCTTGAAATACCTCCTTCTGATGAGTCCCTTACCCTTATTTGTATTTAGGGAAATATTTCTAGTCATTAGGGCAGAACATGATGATGGACTTAGTAACTGGTTTGGTCTTCAGAAACATACCAAGTCAGAGAGTGTCCATCATAATCCAGATCTAGACCCAGATCAAGCCAAGCCAACAAATATTTATTAAGTGGCCACTATGTGTCAGGCAAAAGACAGTCCCTGCTCTTGAGGTACTCATTGTCTGATGGGAGAGACAAGATATGAAAAACTATTTATAGAGAAGTTATATTCAGGATAAACTTGAAATAGTCAACAGAGGCAAGGTAGAACTTCAGCTGAGATCCGAAGGAAGCCACAGAATCCAGGAGGTGGAGAGGACAAGGGAGAGCATTCCAGACATGGGAGACCACCAGAAAAAAAACACCAAAATACCAAGAGTTGAGAGGTGGATCACCCTGTACAAGGAATAGCAAGGAGGCCAGTGTCACTGGATCTCAGGGTACTGGAAAAGTAGTAGAGCTCCAAGTTATAGAGTCCTTTACAAATCAATCTGAGGATTTTATATTTGATCTTGGATGTTATAGGGAGCCACTGGAGTTGATTCAATGGGAACTGGGATAGGTAGAAGGAACATGCCCAGACCTTTGTTTTAGGGAAATTGTGTTGTCTCTTTCTTGCAGAATTCTAGGAATCCATTGTCTTAGCATTATTTGTTCAGGATTTTTAAAAATTATCTTCTGTCTTAGAATAGAAACAAATATTTGTTCCAAGGTAGAATAGTGGTAAGGGCTAGGAAGTTGAAGTTAAGTGACTTGAACAGGGTCACAGCTAGAAAGTATCTGAAGTCAAATTTGATCCCAGGTCCTTCTGATTCCAGGTGAGCTACCTAGCTGACTCAAGATTTTTTAAACCACTTCTAAAACATTATCATTCATATCCTCTACAGAATTCATTGACTGTCTTTAAAATGGGATGTTGTAGCAGCATGATCAGAATTCTTTAACCACACACAGACAAAATGAAAAAGTGGAATAACTTTTTGGGTGGGAGGTGGGGAGGTGGTACAATGCAGATGGATTCTGTAACTATATAGCTAAAAGGTGAAGGATAATTCTTAACCAGAGCCATTCATTCTCAAGTGGTTGTGCATGGCATGGGCAAACCTTTGATTTTCCATTGAAAACTTGGAGGAGAGAAATGAGATTTGAAATGGACCAGCCCTTTGTTCTGGTCTCTTTGGACAACATTCTTTGTCAGTTGAGTTGGATACTTACAATAATTATTTCTCCAGGTCCTTGTGAAGTCCATGACTCAAGTATGACTTGACATGAAGTCTGAAGACATTTGTTGTAACCTAAGACAAAGGAAGGCAAGCTCTTGAACAGGGTCTCTTAACCTTGCCTGTGTCACGGACCCCTTTGTCAAACTGGTGAAGGCCAGGGACCTCTTCTCAGATGATCTTTTCAAATGCACTAAATGAAATACATAATATTACAAAGGAAACCAATCACATTGTCTGTAGACAGGAAGACTTTGGTCACATGCAATCTAATGGAAGGTCTATTAACCACAGTAATTTGGAAGTTGTGATCAGTGGAAACCATATTTCAAGAGAACTATACCAACTATATAACATGATGTGAAAATATTTGCAATTTCTGTTGCTGACAAAGTCATAGGGACTTTGAATTCCTCTGTGGCTTGTTCTTTACATTCACTATTGAAACAAATGCTAAACTTAAGTTGGAGGGTTGTGAAAATAAAGATGTAATGTTTTCCCCCATCCAAGTGGATGGATCCCTTGAAGCCTATTTATGGATAGGACATGGACTCTGGGTGAAGAAGCCTTACTCTAGGACTTTCCCTCTTAGATTACCTTCCACTCCCCAATTATTTACCGTGTACATCTATAATTCACATATTGTTTCCCCAGTTAGAATGAGAGAGCAGGTAGAGGGAAGGGGCCAATTTTGCATTTTTTGTACCCCAGTCCTTAGCACAATATTTGACATGGAGTTTGAGCTAATAAATGCTGGTTGACTGATAACTCTTGGTTCTAGGAATCAGCTAGAAAGGAGTGATGGAGCACGGATAAGGAGCATACAGATTCTCAGAAATGGAAAAGACCAGAGGCTGTCTGGTCAAACTACTATGTGCACAAGCATCTCCTCTAAAAGACATTCAGGGTGGGGGGGGGCAGCTGGATATCTGAGTGGATCGAGAGCCAGACCTAGAGATGGGATGGCCTAGGTTCAAATATGGCCTCAGACACTTCCCAGCTGTGTGACCCTGGGCAACTCACTTGACCCCCATTGCCTACCCTTACCATCCTTCTGCCTTGGAGTGAATACACAGTATTGACTCCAAGATGGAAGGTAAGGGTTTAAAAATTTTTTTAAAAAAAGACATTCAAAGGGGCAGCTGGGTGGGTCAGTGGATTGAAAGGCAGGCCTAGAGATGGGAGGTCCCAAGTTCAAATCTGGCCTCAGATGCTTTCCAGATGTGTGACCCTGGACAAGTCACTTAACCCCCAATGCCTAGCCCTTACCACTCTTCTGCCTTGGAGCCAATACACAGTATTGATTCTAAGACAGAAGGTAAGGGTTTAAAAAAATAAAAGACATTCAGGTCGTGCTAGGAGACTCTGATTTTGGGGACATAGACCCACCTTCCATAAACAACCCATTCCTCTTTGTGACAGGTATAATGTTGTTCTTCCTTAAGTCTAATCTAAAGCTCTGTGTTGGTTGTCATTATCCATTTTTCCTCATTCTGACTTTTGGGGCCAAATAGTACAAGTATAATCCTCTTTAAACATAAATAAGGGGGTAGCTGGGTGGCTTAGTGCAATGAGATCCAGGGCTAGAAACGAGGGGTCCTGTATTCAAATCTGGCTTCAGACACTTCCTAGCTGGGTGACTCTGGGCAAGCCACTAAAACCCCCATTCTAGCCCTCACCACTCTTCTGCCTTGGAACCAACACAGTATTGATTCTAAGACAGAAGGTACAGGTTTAAAAAAAGTATAAATAATTAAGGATAGCTATCATATCCTACTCAAGGCTTCTCTATCCTCAGCTGACTAAACATTCCCAGGTCTTTCAAACAATCTTCATGTGTCATAATGTAGTGGAGAGATGTCCACTTTTAAATAGAAATTTAAATAGAAATAGGAGCCACTACACCATGCCTAAAGATTCCTGAGAACTGTATATTGACTTAAAATACCACATATTAACATCTATATTTTATTGTATTTTTATTTATTTTGCTAAATGTTTCTCAATCATATTTTAAACTAACGCAGGCTGTATTTGGGAGTGTTGTGGGATGGTTGCAATATGACTCAAAACTGTGCGTTTGATGCCTCTGGCAGTGGATTGAACACTGGACCTTGAAGGCCAGGTTTAAATGTCACCTCAGATTCTGGCTATGTGACCTAGAGCAAGTCACTTTCATCCTCTGGACCTCAGTTTTTTTTTTAACATTTATTAATAATCATTTTTAACATGGTTACATGTTTCATGCTCCTATTTTCCCCTTCACCCCCCGCACTCCCCCCACCCATGGCCGACGCACATTTCCACTGGTTTTGTCATGTGTCCTTGATCAAGACCAATTTCCCAATTGTTGGTGGTTGCATTGGTGTGGTAGTTTCGAGTCCACACTCTCAATCATGTCCGCCCCAACCCATGCGTTCAAGCAGTTGCTTTTCTTATATGTTTCCTCTCCTGCAGTCCTTCCTCTGAATGTGGGTAGCATTCTTTACCATAAATCCCTCAGAATTGTCCTGGGTCATTGCATTGCTGCTGGTACAGAAGCCCATTACATTCAATTTTACCACAGTATATCAGTCTCTGTGTACAATGTTCTTTTGGCTCTGCTCCTTTCGCTCTGCATCAGATCC